>NW_025106700.1:0-341283 GCF_013123115.1 Colletes gigas
GATGGTAAGAAGTTTGATTTCATGGGAATAGGTTGTGGATGAAAATGGTTCAGGGACAAAACCACTGTAAAAACCTGAAATAAAGCGTTTCTTTGCGATTTTTTTTTGGATGGATTGAAAAGTGAGATTAACCATGTCGTTAAGTGGTAAAAAAAATATATTTATTCAAAAATAGTGCAAAATTACGACGCTGGAGCCATTTCTCGCGAGGTGTGTTTCGAATTTGAGGCGCAAGTGCTCGCCAATCACGTAAAAATTGATGTTTCAAAAATCCCCTGCGTATTCCTCTAGCTATACTAGTCTAGATCGAGAGAAAATTTGTTGTTTTTTTCCAGATACAAATTTACGTCAGTTACACTGCGTGATAGAGAGAGCCTTTGGTTCAAGCGCCTCGCATGAATGGCTCCAGCGTCGTTATTTGGCATTCTTTATGAATAAATATATTTTTTTACACTTAACGACATGGTTAATAACATTCTTGAATATTACTATCTTACTTTTCCATTCATTCAAAAACAAAGAATAAAACATTAGGAAATTGGACTGAAAAAGCTCGTCAGAAACGAAATACACGATTTTTCTATGAAATTCTAGAATCTCTGAAAATATCCGACAGAAATAGAAGTACATTATTCGCGTGTAGGAACAAAAGATAAATAATCGATGGTAAGAAGTTTGATTTCATGGGAATAGGTTGTGGATGAAAATGGTTCAGGGACAAAACCACTGTAAAAACCTGAAATAAAGCGTTTCTTTGCGATTTTTTTTTGGATAGATTGAAAAGTGAGATTAACCATGTCGTTAAGTGGTAAAAAAAATACATTTATTCAAAAATAGTGCAAAATTACGACGCTGGAGCCATTTCTCGCGAGGTGTGTTTCGAATTTGAGGCGCAAGTGCTCGCCAATCACGTAAAAATTGATGTTTCAAAAATCCCCTGCGCATTCCTCTAGCTATACTAGTCTAGATCGAGAGAAAATTTTTTGTTTTTTTCCAGATACAAATTTACGTCAGTTACACTGCGTGATAGAGAGAGCCTCTGGTCCAAGCGCCTCGCATGAATGGCTCCAGCGTCGTTATTTTGCATTCTTTATGAATAAATATATTTTTTTACACTTAACGACATGGTTAATAACATTCTTGAATATTATTATCTTACTTTTCCATTCATTCATAAAAAAAGAATAAAACATTAGGAAATTGGAATGAAAAAGCTCGTCAGAAACGAAATACACGATTTTTCTATGAAATTCTAGAATCTCTGAAAATATCCGACAGAAATAGAAGTACATTATTCGCGTGTAGGAACAAAAGATAAATAATCGATGGTAAGAAGTTTGATTTCATGGGAATAGGTTGTGGATGAAAATGGTTCAGGGACAAAACCACTGTAAAAACCTGAAATAAAGCGTTTCTTTGCGATTTTTTTTTGGATGGATTGAAAAGTGAGATTAACCATGTCGTTAAGTGGTAAAAAAAATATATTTATTCAAAAATAGTGCAAAATTACGACGCTGGAGCCATTTCTCGCGAGGTGTGTTTCGAATTTGAGGCGCAAGTGCTCGCCAATCACGTAAAAATTGATGTTTCAAAAATCCCCTGCGTATTCCTCTAGCTATACTAGTCTAGATCGAGAGAAAATTTGTTGTTTTTTTCCAGATACAAATTTACGTCAGTTACACTGCGTGATAGAGAGAGCCTTTGGTTCAAGCGCCTCGCATGAATGGCTCCAGCGTCGTTATTTGGCATTCTTTATGAATAAATATATTTTTTTACACTTAACGACATGGTTAATAACATTCTTGAATATTACTATCTTACTTTTCCATTCATTCAAAAACAAAGAATAAAACATTAGGAAATTGGACTGAAAAAGCTCGTCAGAAACGAAATACACGATTTTTCTATGAAATTCTAGAATCTCTGAAAATATCCGACAGAAATAGAAGTACATTATTCGCGTGTAGGAACAAAAGATAAATAATCGATGGTAAGAAGTTTGATTTCATGGGAATAGGTTGTGGATGAAAATGGTTCAGGGACAAAACCACTGTAAAAACCTGAAATAAAGCGTTTCTTTGCGATTTTTTTTTGGATAGATTGAAAAGTGAGATTAACCATGTCGTTAAGTGGTAAAAAAAATACATTTATTCAAAAATAGTGCAAAATTACGACGCTGGAGCCATTTCTCGCGAGGTGTGTTTCGAATTTGAGGCGCAAGTGCTCGCCAATCACGTAAAAATTGATGTTTCAAAAATCCCCTGCGCATTCCTCTAGCTATACTAGTCTAGATCGAGAGAAAATTTTTTGTTTTTTTCCAGATACAAATTTACGTCAGTTACACTGCGTGATAGAGAGAGCCTCTGGTCCAAGCGCCTCGCATGAATGGCTCCAGCGTCGTTATTTTGCATTCTTTATGAATAAATATATTTTTTTACACTTAACGACATGGTTAATAACATTCTTGAATATTATTATCTTACTTTTCCATTCATTCATAAAAAAAGAATAAAACATTAGGAAATTGGAATGAAAAAGCTCGTCAGAAACGAAATACACGATTTTTCTATGAAATTCTAGAATCTCTGAAAATATCCGACAGAAATAGAAGTACATTATTCGCGTGTAGGAACAAAAGATAAATAATCGATGGTAAGAAGTTTGATTTCATGGGAATAGGTTGTGGATGAAAATGGTTCAGGGACAAAACCACTGTAAAAACCTGAAATAAAGCGTTTCTTTGCGATTTTTTTTTGGATGGATTGAAAAGTGAGATTAACCATGTCGTTAAGTGGTAAAAAAAATATATTTATTCAAAAATAGTGCAAAATTACGACGCTGGAGCCATTTCTCGCGAGGTGTGTTTCGAATTTGAGGCGCAAGTGCTCGCCAATCACGTAAAAATTGATGTTTCAAAAATCCCCTGCGTATTCCTCTAGCTATACTAGTCTAGATCGAGAGAAAATTTGTTGTTTTTTTCCAGATACAAATTTACGTCAGTTACACTGCGTGATAGAGAGAGCCTTTGGTTCAAGCGCCTCGCATGAATGGCTCCAGCGTCGTTATTTGGCATTCTTTATGAATAAATATATTTTTTTACACTTAACGACATGGTTAATAACATTCTTGAATATTACTATCTTACTTTTCCATTCATTCAAAAACAAAGAATAAAACATTAGGAAATTGGACTGAAAAAGCTCGTCAGAAACGAAATACACGATTTTTCTATGAAATTCTAGAATCTCTGAAAATATCCGACAGAAATAGAAGTACATTATTCGCGTGTAGGAACAAAAGATAAATAATCGATGGTAAGAAGTTTGATTTCATGGGAATAGGTTGTGGATGAAAATGGTTCAGGGACAAAACCACTGTAAAAACCTGAAATAAAGCGTTTCTTTGCGATTTTTTTTTGGATAGATTGAAAAGTGAGATTAACCATGTCGTTAAGTGGTAAAAAAAATACATTTATTCAAAAATAGTGCAAAATTACGACGCTGGAGCCATTTCTCGCGAGGTGTGTTTCGAATTTGAGGCGCAAGTGCTCGCCAATCACGTAAAAATTGATGTTTCAAAAATCCCCTGCGCATTCCTCTAGCTATACTAGTCTAGATCGAGAGAAAATTTTTTGTTTTTTTCCAGATACAAATTTACGTCAGTTACACTGCGTGATAGAGAGAGCCTCTGGTCCAAGCGCCTCGCATGAATGGCTCCAGCGTCGTTATTTTGCATTCTTTATGAATAAATATATTTTTTTACACTTAACGACATGGTTAATAACATTCTTGAATATTATTATCTTACTTTTCCATTCATTCATAAAAAAAGAATAAAACATTAGGAAATTGGAATGAAAAAGCTCGTCAGAAACGAAATACACGATTTTTCTATGAAATTCTAGAATCTCTGAAAATATCCGACAGAAATAGAAGTACATTATTCGCGTGTAGGAACAAAAGATAAATAATCGATGGTAAGAAGTTTGATTTCATGGGAATAGGTTGTGGATGAAAATGGTTCAGGGACAAAACCACTGTAAAAACCTGAAATAAAGCGTTTCTTTGCGATTTTTTTTTGGATGGATTGAAAAGTGAGATTAACCATGTCGTTAAGTGGTAAAAAAAATATATTTATTCAAAAATAGTGCAAAATTACGACGCTGGAGCCATTTCTCGCGAGGTGCGTTTCGAATTTGAGGCGCAAGTGCTCGCCAATCACGTAAAAATTGATGTTTCAAAAATCCCCTGCGTATTCCTCTAGCTATACTAGTCTAGATCGAGAGAAAATTTGTTGTTTTTTTCCAGATACAAATTTACGTCAGTTACACTGCGTGATAGAGAGAGCCTCTGGTCCAAGCGCCTCGCATGAATGGCTCCAGCGTCGTTATTTTGCATTCTTTATGAATAAATATATTTTTTTACACTTAACGACATGGTTAATAACATTCTTGAATATTATTATCTTACTTTTCCATTCATTCATAAAAAATGAATAAAACATTAGGAAATTGGAATGAAAAAGCTCGTCAGAAACGAAATACACGATTTTTCTATGAAATTCTAGAATCTCTGAAAATATCCGACAGAAATAGAAGTACATTATTCGCGTGTAGGAACAAAAGATAAATAATCGATGGTAAGAAGTTTGATTTCATGGGAATAGGTTGTGGATGAAAATGGTTCAGGGACAAAACCACTGTAAAAACCTGAAATAAAGCGTTTCTTTGCGATTTTTTTTTGGATGGATGGAAAAGTAAGATTAACCATGTCGTTGAGTGGTAAAAAAAAAAATATTTATTCAAAAATAGTGCAAAATAACAACACTGGAGCTATTAACACGAGGTGTGTTCCGAATTTGAGGCGCTTTGCGGCACGCAGTGTAACTAACTTTGTATCAGGGGAAAAAAACAAACAATTTTCTCTTAATCTACATGAGTACAGCTAGAGAAATACATAGGGGATTTTCGAAACATTAATTTTTGTGTGATTGGCGAGCATTTGCGCCTCAAATTCAAAACGCGCCTCGCGAGAATGGCTCCAGCGTCGTAATTTTGCACTATATTTAAATAAATATTTTTTTTTAACACTTAACGACATATTTAATCTTACGTTTCCATGCATCCAAAAAAAAATTGCAAACAAACGCTTTATTTCAAGTTTTTACAGTGCTCTCACCCCTTAATATCGAAATTTGACCAATGTCTTTGTCATTGTTATTCAGTTTGACTTCTGCAATGTATTTTACTTTGCGAGGTCATGTTCTCGAAATGAAGATAAAAGAAAGGTTCATTTCCTCGTTTTCCACAAAAAGTCAGTTGAAACAGCTGGGTAAACCTGGCTATCGTGAACCTAGGACCCATTGACTTACATTGTTGTCTGAAAAGGGAGTACTATTCTTACGAGAACCTGACTACAAATCCAGTTAACTGTTTCGACCTCGTTGGAAAATGCGTATCTAAATTGTGACGCAGTAATGTATCGATAACGAGTATACTCGTCAAACACAAAACACGTGTAATATGATATTAGGTTGTAACAAAATAACTTTTATTTTTTTATTTCATTACCCACATTTATTTATTTACTTAAATTAACATAAATATTTTGCATACGAACGAAAGAAAACATGAAAAATCAATTTCTAACGTTAACGTGCTGTTAGAGAATGGTATTGAGCAAACCATGGTACAATGTATAATGGAACTTCGCACGTTGAACACCAATATATGACTCCGTATATGCTTCTGTGATGCTTAATAAAAGACAACGATACATTTACGAAAAATAATTCATACTATATGCGGTCTTTTTTATATTAATTATTCATAAACTTTTATTTGTTTCTCTTATTTCGACGGGTCTAAAAATATTTCAAACATCTTCAAGTTTACGAATAGATTTTAGTTTTCATTAAAATTGCAATTCAAACTGCAAATTGTCGCTACTTATTACTCATGACGAATATACTCGTCGTAACACAAAATTTTGCACTTTTTTCATGACGAGTATACTCGTCGGTAACAGCTAACTGGTTATTATGATTTCACTTGAGATAGAGGAGAACTACCTGACCAAATGACGGATGAGATCCTCTTATCGTTCTACATTTCGGTCAGGCGTTTCGAGTCATGGTTGGCGCTTGGACAAGTCAGTCGTCCAAGTAACAGTCTAGAAAGGAATGCTTCGTTCGATCGCAATAGAAAAACTAGTCAGCAAGATCAGTGATTCAGTGATAATAATACTCTAAACCGGAGAATTCACAAGAATTTCACGACAGTTGTAATTAAAGAGAATCAATTCGTAATTAAACATTTTCAAAATGGGTTCCATATTAAGTAATTTTTACGGGCATCCCGACGATGATGTCATTGATCCAAACATCGGATTAACAGGAAAGGAAAAGAGACTCGTAAAAGAAACTTTTCTGACGAGCTTTTTCAGTCCAATTTCCTAATGTTTTATTCTTTTTTTTTGAATGAATTGAAAAGTAAGATAGTAATATTCAAGAATGTTATTAACCATGTCGTTAAGTGTAAAAAAAATATATTTATTCTAAAAGAATGCAAAATAACGACGCTGGAGCCATTCGCGCGAGGCGCTTGAACCAAAGGCTCTCTCTATCACGCAGTGTAACTGACGTAAATTTGTATCTGGAAAAAAACAAAAAATTTTCTCTCGATCTAGACTAGCATAGCTAGAGAAACACGCAGGGGATTTTTGAAACATCAATTTTTACGTGATTGGCGAGCACTTGCGCCTCAAATTCAAAACACGCCTCGCGAGAAATGGCTCCAGCGTCGTAATTTTGCACTAAATTTGAATAAATATTTCTTTTTTAACACTCAACGACATGGTTAATCTTACTTTTCTATCTATACAAAAAAAAAAATTGCAAAGAAATGCTTTATTTCAGGTTTTTACAGTGGTCTTGCTCCTCAACCATTTTCATCTATAACCCTTTCCCATTGAAATCAAACTTCTTACCATCGATTATTTATTTTCTGTTGCAACCTACACGAATATTTCTATCGGATATTTTCAGACATTCTAGAATTTCACAGAAAAATCGTGTATCTCGTTTCTGACGAGCTTCTTCGTTCTACTTTCCCAAAGTTTTATTCTCGACTCGGCAGCAAAGAAACATGGCCACCATTTTCACATTTCGCGACTTTTACGAGAGGTATACTTACCGACGCACGAATAGCGTGTCTATAGAATTTTCGATGACACTTGACCCATCTTTGCTTATTCCAGAATTCTGAACTCAATATCAAGAAAATGTGTTTAATTGCACTAGCTGTAGTTTAGATAATTTCTTTTCTAACAGTCAACGTTTACCGATAACGTATCTATCGAACTATTCCTACCTATGCAATAAGTATAAATAAAGGGGAGAGAGATTGTTTCTCGAAGATAACGATTCTCGATGGGAACAGGAAATTACAAAATCGTGTTTAATCTCTTCAATGTGAGTCACTTGTACCCTGTACTTTGCACTTCGTTACGTTTACTTAAACGTACATTAATTAATAACAGTGGAAAGTAATTTGCTTTATCTTTTATAACAAAAGAAGAAATGTTAGACATTGGTGGGCAGAGACATTGCTGAATCAACTTTGTACTTGATCATAGAAACGTCACACTTTGGTATAATTCGTATAATAAATGTGTATATGCGTGTATTACATATCGTATTAACGTAGATAAAAATAATGTAAAATTAAAATGTATATTTATGTTTGATACGCGCAACAACGTTCCCTCGTTTTGTTTCGATAGTCTGTAACTGCACGAACGTGTAAAATGGTGCGTTTTATATACAGTACTTAATTCTCAGTGGCTATTAAAAATAAACGAAAGATTCGTTATCCCCGCGACTACGTCCAAGTTTCGTCTTTTCACGAAGCGAAAACTTGATAGATTTTCTCGAACGCCGCGTCGAGGGTTTTCCGCCATGCTTCGGCCACATCCGGCGTGAATTGTTTCCCCAATGCCTGGGAGAGAACTTCCAATACCACTTCCTTCAAATTCTGGAAAACCAAAGACATGCTTTCGGACAATTGTTTTTTTGCTTTGAAAACAAATTTTTCGGCGAAGTTACAAAATGTCAAATCGTTCGGGAAAAATTATTTTCGGTTGCGGGGGTTAATTACAATCATATTTGGTCAATACACATACCTCCGAAATTTTAAGCATTTTCGAGAAAAAAATTCGGGACTTTCTACAAATTTTTTAGCGAAATTAAACAATTCTAGACCGTTCTAAAAAAATTATTTTTGGCTGCGAGGGTTAATTGCAATCATTTTTTGTGAATAGAGATACCCCCAAAATCCTACGCTTTTTCGAGAAAAAAATTCAGCAAGGTGGCCAAATATTTTGACAAAATTAAAAAACTTAGAATCGTTCTAAAAAAATTTGTTTGGCTGCGGGGGTTAATTGCAATCATTTTTGGTGAATAGAGATACCCCCAAAATCCTACGCGTTTTCGAGAAAAAAATTCAGCAAGGTGGCCAAATATTTTGACAAAATTAAAAAACTTAGAATCGTTCTAAAAAAATTTGTTTGGCTGCGGGGGTTAATTGCAATCATTTTTGGTGAATAGAGATACCCCCAAAATCCTACGCGTTTTCGAGAAAAAAATTCAGCAAGGTGGCCAAATATTTTGACAAAATTAAAAAACTAAGAGTCGTTCTAAAAAAATTATGTTTGGTTGCAGGGATCAATTACAATCATTTTTGGTGAATAGAGATACCCTCAAAATCTTACGAATTTTCGAGATAAAAATTCGGGAATTTGGACAATTATTTCGGCAAAATTAAAAACTTCCGAATCGTTCGAAAAAAATTATTTTTGGTTGCAGGGGTTAATTACAATCGTTTTTTATCAATACACATATCCTTGAAATCCTACACACTTACGAGAAAAAAATTCAGGAAGGTGGACAAATGTTTTGATAAAATTAAAAAATTCTGAATCGTTCTAAAAAAATTCTTTTTGGTTACAGGGGTTAATTAAAATAACTTTCGGTCAATACATGTACCTCCGAAATTTTAAGCATTTTCGAGAAAAAAATTCGAGAATTTGGGCAAATTTTTCGGCGAAATTAAAAAATTTCAAATCGTTCTAAAAAAATTTGTTTGGTTGAGGGGGCCAATTTCAATCATATTTTATGAGTACACATACCCCCGAAATCCTACGCATTTTCGAGAAAAAAATTCTTTACCGAAAATATAATTTCTGGCCAGAAATGCTCCCTCAAAATTTCATGCAAATGTTTAAA
The DNA here is from genome assembly GCF_013123115.1 of Colletes gigas. Lineage (NCBI taxonomy): Eukaryota > Metazoa > Arthropoda > Insecta > Hymenoptera > Colletidae > Colletes > Colletes gigas. The sequence goes on from NW_025106700.1 coordinate 9,283, forward strand.
ATATCATAACTTCTGAGTGAATTGAAGGATTTTAATGTTTCACAATGCAAACAACGCTTATTTTAGTGAAGAATATGTGGAGATTCCAAGAATATTCGAAAAGTTGTCCCTTAATACTCCAAATTGAGAAAAACACTAGAAAAATGGTCCAATTTTCAGACGACTATAACTCATACAATAGTGAATATGTTCCAATGAAATTTAGCCTGGAAGTAAAGCTCATGGATACCTATAAAAAAGTATTGGACCACATTTTTGTAGAGCGTCAAACAAATGTATTAAAAATTAAGAACGAAATTTAAAAAAAAATTGATGGTGCCTAAATTTTTTAACGAAAATAAAAATACTAATCGTTCTGAAAAAATTATTTTTGGTTTTGAGGGTTAATTACAATCATTTTTGGCGAATACAAGTACCTTCGAAATCCTACGCACTTTCGAGAAAAAAAATTCTTTACCGAAAATATAGTGTGAGGTTAGAAATTTCATGCAAATGTTTAAAACATCATAACTTCTGAGTGGATTGAAGGATTTTAATGTTTCACAATGCAAACAACGCTTATTTTAGTGAAGAATATGTGGAGATTCCAAGAATATTCGAAAAGTTGTCCCTTAATACTCCAAATTGAGAAAAACACTAGAAAAATGGTCCAATTTTCAGACGACTATAACTCATACAATAGTGAATATGTTCCAATGAAATTTAGCCTGGAAGTAAAGCTCATGGATACCTATAAAAAAGTATTGGACCACATTTTTGTAGAGCGTCAAACAAATGTATTAAAAATTAAGAACGAAATTTAAAAAAAAATTGATGGTGCCTAAATTTTTTAACGAAAATAAAAATACTAATCGTTCTGAAAAAATTATTTTTGGTTTTGAGGGTTAATTACAATCATTTTTGGCGAATACAAGTACCTTCGAAATCCTACGCACTTTCGAGAAAAAAAATTCTTTACCGAAAATATAGTGTGAGGTTAGAAATTTCATGCAAATGTTTAAAACATCATAACTTCTGAGTGGATTGAAGGATTTTAATGTTTCACAATGCAAACAACGCTTATTTTAGTGAAGAATATGTGGAGATTCCAAGAATATTCGAAAAGTTGTCCCTTAATACTCCAAATTGAGAAAAACACTAGAAAAATGGTCCAATTTTCAGACGACTATAACTCATACAATAGTGAATATGTTCCAATGAAATTTAGCCTGGAAGTAAAGCTCATGGATACCTATAAAAAAGTATTGGACCACATTTTTGTAGAGCGTCAAACAAATGTATTAAAAATTAAGAACGAAATTTTAAAAAAAATTGATGGTGCCTAAATTTTTTAACGAAAATAAAAATACTAATCGTTCTGAAAAAATTATTTTTGGTTTTGAGGGTTAATTACAATCATTTTTGGCGAATACAAGTACCTTCGAAATCCTACGCACTTTCGAGAAAAAAAATTCTTTACCGAAAATATAGTGTGAGGTTAGAAATTTCATTCAAATGTTTAAAATATCATAACTTCTGAATGGATTGGAAAATTTTAATGTTCCAAAAGGCAAACAACGCTTATTTTACTGGAGAATATGTAGAAATTCCAAGAATATTCGAAAAGTTGTCCCTTAATATTCCAAATTGAGAAAAACACTAGAAAAATGGTCCAATTTGCAGACGACCATAACTTTTACAATAGCAAACATATCCCAATGAAATTTAGTGTGGAAGTAAAGCTCATGGATACCTACTAAAAAGTACTAAACAAAATTTCCATAGAAAGTCAAACAAATTTACCAAAAATGGAAAACGAATTTCTAAGAAAAATCGATCGGGGAAGAAATTTTTCGACTAAACAAAAAATCCAAATCGTTCTAAAAAAATTACTGTTGGTTTTGGAGGTCAATTACCATCATTTTTGGTGAATACAAATACCTCCTAAATCCCACACATTTTCGAGAAAAAAATTCGGGAATTTGGGCAAATTTTTCGACTAAAAAAATTTCAAATCGTTCTAAAAAAATTACTGTCGGTTTTGGAGGTCAATTACAATCATTTTGGGTGAATACAAATACCTCCTAAATCCTACACATATTCGAGAAAAAAATTCAGGACTTTGGGCAAATTTCTCGACTAAAAAAAAAATTTCAAATCGTTCTGAATAAATTACTGTCGGTCTTGGGGGTTAATTACCATCGTTTTTGGTGAATACAAATACCTCCTAAATCCTACACATTTTCGAGAAAAAAATTCAGGACTTTGGGCAAATTTCTCGACTAAAAAAAAAATTTCAAATCGTTCTGAAAAAATTACTGTCGGTCTTGGGGGTTAATTACCATCGTTTTTGGTGAATACAAATACCTCCTAAATCCTACACATTTTCGAGAAAAAAATTCGGGACTTTGGGCAAATTTCTCGACTAAAAAAAAAATTTCAAATCGTTCTGAAAAAATTACTGTCGGTCTTGGGGGTTAATTACCATCCTTTTTGGTGAATACAAATACCTCCTAAATCCTACACATTTTCGAGAAAAAAATTCGGGAATTTGGGCAAATTTTTCGACTAAAAAAAATTTCAAATCGTTCTAAAACAATTACTGTCGGTCTTGGAGGTCAATTACAATCATTTTTGGTGAATACAAATATCTCCTAAATCCTACACATTTTCGAGAAAAAAATTCGGGAATTTGGTCAAATATTTCGACTAAAAAAAAAATTTCAAATCGTCCTGAAAAAATTATTTTCGATCTTAGGGGTTAATTACCATCATTTTTGGTGAATACAAATATCTCCTAAATCCTACACATTTTCGACAAAAAAATTCGGGAATTTGGGCAAATTTTTCGACTAAAAAAAAAATATCAAATCGTTCTAAAAAAATTACTTTCGGTCTTGGGGGTCAATTACAATAATTTTTGGTGAATATAAGTACCTCCTAAATCCTACACATTTTCGAGAATAAAATTCGGGAATAAGAGCAAATTTTTCGACTAAAAAAAATTTCAAATCGTTCTGAAAAAATTATTTTCGATCTTGGGAGTTAATTACAATCATTTTTGGTCAATACAATTACCTCCTACATCCTACACATTTTCGAGAAAAAAATTCAGAAAGAAGGCCAAATTTTTCGACTAAAAAAAAAATTTCAAATCGTTCTAAAAAAAATTATTTTCGATCTTGGGGGTTAATTACAATCATTTTTTTATGAATACACATACATGTTTGTTATGAAAACATCGTTTCAGAAGAAAATCAGTTTTAGCCACGTTGTTGTCGTCGCTTCGAATTAAATTCTGATAGAAAATTTCAACATTTTTTATAAAATCTCGCGATTATTGTTAATTTTCTATTATTCATACCTGAAATTCCTCTTTTCTTTGACCGCGATTCTTATGCCTCTGGGCCAAGCCGATTAAACTTGCCTCCATTAATCCTGGGTCATGCAAGGAATCGATAACATTACTTAACGCCGTAATTACGCTAGCACAATGAGCCTGAAAACTTTTATTATTTGGCAGTTCGTTCATTGGAATGTCCTTGAAGGCAGTAAAGTACCGCTGATATTCTGGATATTTTTTAAAGAATCTGAAAATGATCGTTTATAAAATCATAAACAGCAAGTACTTCAAGAGTTGCATCAGAACTGTTTTCTAACGCATTTCTTCTGACGCAAGAATCGATTACGTAAATTATCAAGTTGATCTGTGATCTCGAAGGTTATCGTAACGCTTTTAAAGAAATTCCAGCCATTCGCGTTGAATGAACAGAGTGTATCGATATTTGTAATTAGAAAATGTTTGTAAATTAGAAATGGACGGGAAATTGGTGATTTTATTTTTTCAAAAAAACGATGCGATGTTCATTACTTAAAGAATTCTTATTTCGTCAAGAAAAGTGCCACTTACGCGGTCATTACTGCGATTCCGGACCCAACTTCGTCCTTTCTTATCACAGCCCACGTGTTCTTCACCAATTTCTTTTGTTTTTCCGTCAATCCCGTCGCCTGATCGATTCTGTTGTCGTCCGTCGAGATCCCGAACAAACGAAGGAACGTATCCATCTTCGAAATCCTTTTTGGGGGAAAAAAAAAAAACGAAAAAACAGATCGTCAAGACGATAATTATTTTTCGAAGCTTCTCGAAACGTGACATCTTCGGGAAATTAATTTTCATTGGGCATTCATTTGAAAACTAGTCGAAACAAGAATTTCGTATCTGATTTTTCTATCAAATATGATATTTCATAACAATTTTTATCAAATATAATATTTCATAATAATTTTACTGTACTCGATCGTAAACTAAGGAAACTTGATGATCGAGGGTATTCGAGGTCGCTGATATCGCATCGAAAGTGAAATATTAGATCTTCAAGATCGATGGCTTCACGATGCAACATAGTACGAAAGGTTTCGAATTTATAATTTTACAGGGGAAGAACTGTCGTCGAGATATTTAAGCAAAGACTTTTTTAACTGACTTTTGTTTTGTTTTCGTCGGGTACCTATTGCTTTCCAGATCACTGTGCAATGGTTCAGAGGATCGTTGGATAGATCGATCTGTCTAGATCGCGTCGCGTTTCGCCGGTTATCAGGGGGCAAGCGGTCAATTCTCGTCACTGCAATTACCGTAATTCTGTATGATATGTCACGTGCCACGATACCGTCGCGTCGTTTAAATTCGCTCAATCGCTGACACGGTTGGACGACGACTAACTCGCTCCTCGAGCCCGACTAACCGCTCTGCCTATCTAATGCTATTTTAAATATATCCCCTCCACTTTATCGCCGCTATTATGCCACGCGTTTAAACGATTAAACGATTAAGCCTATTTACACCTATCAACAATCAACCAATTAAAGATCGGTCAACCGATTTCTCTGCTACAGGCCATTGGTCGCTGAACTCGCTATTACTGACCTATATGTACATTACGTAAAATAAGTACCCAGGAATTTGTAAATAAAACTCAAATTGCTAACTTAATCATCGAAATTTATTTTGTCGCCTTCAAAATAGACCCCATCAGAAGCAATGCACATACGCCAACGCTTCTCTCAGTATTCAAAACACTTTTTAAACGCTGAAGAAGGTGCGCCTTCAGCTCCTTCTGCGTATTTTCTTTTATGGCCTCTGTCGACTCTAAACGCCATCCTCGAAGGGGTAGTTTGAGTTTCGGAAATAAGAAAAAGTCACAGGGGACCATATCTGGTGAACACGGTGTTTGTTCGATCACGTTTGTTGAGTTCTTGGCCAAAAATTCGCGTACCAAGATCGATGTGTGCGACGGAGCATTATCGTGGTGCAGGATCCAAGAATTGTTTTTCCACGCATCCGGCCGTTTCCGACGAATATTTTCACGCAAGCGTCTCGTGACGCTCAAATAATATTCTTTATTTACTGTTTGTCCATCTGGAAGGAATTCCGAATGAACAACACCACGATAATCAAAGAAAACGGTGAGCATGACCTTAATTTTCGAGCGACTTTGACGCGGTTTTTTAGGGTTTGGTTCATTCTCTAAGCGATATTCCGAAGATTGTTGACTTGTTTGCGTATCGTACTCATAAACCCATGTTTCATCATCGGTTATGATGCGTTTCATGAAGGTAAAGTCACTAGAAGCTTGTGAAATCATGTCTTCAACAACTGCTTTTCGATGTTCTTTTTGCAGAAGATTCAGCTCCTTCGGAACAAGTCGTGCAGCGACGCGTCTCGTGCCCAAAACTTCAGTTAAAATGTTATGCACGGACGTGTGAGGAATTTCCACTTCATGAGCCAGCTCTCTAACACTCAGACGACGATTATCGATGACCATTTTTTTTATCTTTTCGATGTTTTCGTCGGTCGAAACCATTGGTCGGCCGGCACGCGGCAAATCTTGCACTTCTTCTCGGCCCTCTTTAAATGCCTTGCACCATTCGTATGTTTGCGTTTTTGATAGGCACCACTTACCATAGGCTTTCTGTAACATTTTTAATGCTTCGACAGAAGAAATTTCGTTAGAAACGCAAAATTTAAGGCAAATTCTTTGGTCGACAGTTATTTCCATCGCAAAAATCGCAGTGCACACTCGAGATCGACTGGTGTAAATAACTGCCGTGAACACACTGGTTCTCATATTGCGATCAAATTTAGCGTAACAACTGAATACAATGTTGCCTACTTACACACAAAAATTTGTTTCAATAAATGCACTGTGGGATTTGAAAGTGAGATATTCCGGGAACTTATTTTACACAATGTATGCATATAGGTTTTGCACGGCAAATTAATCATTTTGCAGATCATATTCGCGATATTGCGAATTAAGTTTTTCCAGAGATTTGTGAAAATTTTTATTACATATATGTGATAATTTGTTTGTGAAGTCCCGATTATCCGGAACGTACGACTATTATTCGGTAAATGTTACGGATTATACTTGACACGAACAAAGTAATCCATTCAGCAGTGACGTAAATAGTAAACAGTTGACCAATAAGGCGTAGGGAATTTTATAAATAAATTTGTAGGTGGAGAATATATTTCAGCAAAAAAAAAATTTCATATTATTCTGAAAAAACTATTTTCTGTTGCGGGGCTCAATTGCAATCATTTTTGGTCAGTAGACATACTCTCGAAATCCTACGCAATTTTGAGAAAAAAAATTTAATAAATGGACTTTTTCGGCGAAACTGAAAAGTTTCAAATTATTCTGAAAAAATTATTTTCGGTTGCAGGGGTCAATTACAATAATTTTTGGTGAATAGACATACCCTCGAAATCCTACTCACTTTTGAGAAAAAAATTCGAGAATGTATAAAATTTTTCAGCAAAATTAAAAAATTTCAAATCATTTTGGAAAAATTAGTTCCAGTTGCAGAGGTCAATTACGATCATTGTTGGTCATTAGACATACCCTCGAAATCCTAAGCAGTTTCAAGAAAAAAAATTCATTACTGAAGATATAATGTCTGATCATAACTGTCTGTTACCCTGAAAATTAAAAAGTTTCAAATCATTCTGGAAAAATTATTTTCATTTGCGGGGACATATTACAATCATTTTTTGTCATTAGCCATACCCACGAATTCCTACGCAGTTTCGAGAAAAAAAATTCAATAGCTGCAGAAATTTGTCAGCGAAGTTAAAAAATATCAGATCGTTCTAAAAAAATTATTTTCAATTACGGGGATCAATTGCAATCATATTTGGTCTATTGACATACTCTTGAAATCTTACGCAGTTTCGAGAAAAAAAATTCAATAGCTACACAAATTTTTCAGCGAAGTTAAAAAATTTCAAATCATTCTGGAAAAATTATATTCAGTAGGGTGGGCCAATTACAATCATTTTTTGTGAATAGACATAACTTCGAAATCCTACGCATTTTTGAGAAAAAAATTCATTATTAAAATATAATGTCTGACTATAACTGTCTGTTACTCTGAAAATTGAAAAGTTTTCAATAATTCCGGAAAAATTATTTTCATTTGCGGGGACCTATTACAATCATTTTTTGTCATTAGCCATACCCCCGAAATACTACGCAGTTTCTAGAAAAAAAATACAATAGCTGCAGAAATTTTTCAACGAAATTAAAAAATTTCAAATCATTCTGGAAAAATTATTTTCAATTGTGGGGATCAATTGCAATCATATTTGGTCTATAGGCATACCCTCGAAATCCTACACATTTTCGAGAAAAAAATTCATTATTAAACTATAATGTCTGATCATAACTGTCTGTTACCCTGAAAATCGAAAAGTTTCCAATAATTCCGGAAAAATTATTTTCATTTGCGGGGACCTATTACAATCATTTTTTGTCATTAGCCATACCCTCGAAATATTACGCAGTTTCGAGAAAAAAAATTCAATAGCTGCAGAAATTTTTCAACGAAATTAAAAAATTTCAAATCATTCTGGAAAAATTATTTTCAGTAGGGTGGACCAATTACAATCATTTTTTGTGAACAGACATACCCTCGAAATCCTACGCATTTTCGAGAAAAAAATGAATTATTAAAATATAATGTCTGACCATAACTGTCTCTTACCCTGAAAATGCGTATCTTTAAAACATCGTAACTTCCGAACGGATTGGAGGATTTTAATGTTTCAAAATGCAAACCCCGCGTATTTTGGCGGAGAATATTCTAAAAATTCTAAGAATGTCCGAAAAATATTGGTCGGATTGACTGCATAGTCAATTTGATATTCTTAGTTTGAAGAAATAGTTCGTTACGTTTGGAACGGAACGTGCAATGATTGAAGAGTAACTTGTTCAAGACAAAAGCAACTGCACTCGCACCTGTCAGGTGGCATAATTGCAACATCGATTCACGTGCTTCGCATTTCATTCACGTACAGATTCTAACAATAAGAATGGTAAGGCCATCAAGCTTGCGTTCGATGCTTCGTACTCAGCGACGAAGATACGGTTTCTTCTCGCTGGGAGAATCGAACTTTTTAGCGTTCGGATTACTAACACTGAAATGTTCCTTTTCAGGTACAAGTACGGGAAACATGGAAGAAAATGGATGTGCCAAGGGGAAACAGAAAATTCGCCCGCAATTAATAGCTAGTATCATAAGTAAATATTCTTTAACAAATTTATACTAGGCTAGAAATATTCTGACGCTCTTACAGCGGTAAAATAATTGTTCGTTTACCCGATTAAAATAAATGACGACTGAACTTTTACTAATACCTTTGTTGGAAACTTCCTGTTCCATAAAAACATAGCGAATTCATATTCCGTACGCGTGGAACTATTTGGTTATTCGAATCATACAAGAGAAAACGTGATTGGTCTCGTCAAGTTGCTGGGATTATATCAAAGTTCGCAACAAAGCTACTTGCGTCGACCGGAAATTATATTAATGGAATTCTTTCGAAATAAATAAGTATGAGATATTAATCGACATAGTACATATCACGGTTTAAACTGTCGACAACGAGTTTTGTATTCTTTTAACGAGAAAACGAATGGAAATTTAGTAGTTTATAGCTTAAAGTTCGCAACAAAGCTACTTGCGTCGACCGGAAATTATATTAATGCAATTCTATCGAAATAAATAGAGGGTGTTCGACCACTCCTGAGAAAAATTTAATTGGAAGATTCTAGAGGGCAAAATAAGACGAAAATCAAGAATGTTAATTTGTTGATCGAGGTATTGTTAAAAAGTTATTAAAAAATTTAATTAAAAAATTTGAAATCATTCACGGAAAAAATATTTCTGGTTGCGGGGGTCAATTACAATCATTTTTGGTGAACAGACATATCCCCGAAATCCTACACACTTTCGAGAAAAAAATTTAGGAAAGTGGACAAATGTTTTGACAAAATTAAAAAATTCCGAATCGTTCTACAAAAATTATTTTTGGTTGGAAGGGTTAATTACAATCATTTTTTATCAATACACATACCCTCGAAATCCTACGTATTTTCGAGAAAAAAATTCGGGAATTTCTATAAATTTTTTGGCGAAATTAAACAGTTCTAGACCGCTTTAAAAAAATTATTTTTGATTGCAGGAGTTAATATCAATCATTTTTGGTCAATACACATATCCTCGAAATCCTACACACTTTCGAGAAAAAAATTTAGGAAAGTGGACAAATTTTTCAACAAAATTAAAAAATTTCAAATCGTTCTGGAAAAATTATTTTTGGTTGCAGGGGTTAATTATAATCATTAATGGTCCATACACATACCCCCAAAATGATAAGCATTTTCGAGAAAAAAATTCGGGAATTTCTATAAACTTTGAGTGAAATTAAAAAATTTTAGATCGATCTAAAAAAATTATTTTTGGTTGCAGGAGTTAATTACAATCATTTTTGGTCAATACAAATACTCTCGAAATCCTACGTACTTTCGAGAAAAAAATTCATTACCCAAAATATAATGTCTGATCATAACTGTCTGTTACCCTAAAAATTGAAAACTTTCAAATCATTCTGGAAAAATTATTTCCAGGTGCAGGGATGAATTATAATCAGTTTTGGTCATTAGAAATACCCCGAAATTCTACGTAGTTTCAAGAAAAAAAATTCATTACTGAAAATATGTCTGATCATAACTGTTTATCACCCTAAAAATTAAAAAATTTCAAATCGTTTTGAAAAAATTATTTTTGGTTGCAGGGGTTTATTACAATCATTTTTGGTCAATACACATATCCGCGAATTCCTACACACTTTCGAGAAAAAAATTTAGGAAAGTGGACAAATTTTTCAACAAAATTAAAAAATTTCAAATCGTTCTGGAAAAATTATTATTGGTTGCAGGGGTTAATTATAATCATTAATGGTCCATACACATACCTCCGAAATGTTAAGCATTTTTGAGAAAAAAATTCGGGAATTTCTATAAACTTTGAGCGAAATTAAAAAATTTTAGACCGCTCTAAAAAAATTATTTTTGGTAGCAGGAGTTAATTACAATCATTTTTGGTCAATACACATACCCTCGAAATTCTACGTACTTTCGAGAAAAAAATTCATTACCCAAAGTATAATGTCTGATCATAAAGTCTGTTACCCTAAAAATTAAAAAATTTCAAATCATTCTGGAAAAATTATTTCCAGGTGCAGGGATGAATTATAATCAGTTTTGGTCATTAGAAATACCCCGAAATTCTACGTAGTTTCAAGAAAGAAAATTCATTACTGAAAATATGTCTGATCATAACTGTTTCTCACCCTAAAAATTAAAAAATTTCAAATCGTTTTGAAAAAATTATTTTTGGTTGCAGGGGTTTATTACAATCATTTTTGGTCAATACACATATCCTCGAAATCCTAAGCTCTTTCGAGAAAAAAATTCTTTACCGAAAATATACTCTGTGGCCAAAAATGTTTCTATAACTTCTCAACGAAGCCTCAATCAACAAATTAGTATCCTCGATTTTCGTCTTATTTTGGCCTCTAGAATCTCCCTTTAAAATTTTTAATTTAAACTATCGACAACGTGGTTTGTATTTTTTAACGAGAAATCGAATTTAACTGTTTATATCTTACACATAATGAATCTTTTACAGTAAACATATCGGTACTCTCGTGTGGAGCTTGCTATGCCTATTCGATGTCCAATTCCACCAAGGTTCCGAAACAGGAAAAATGGATAAGCCTCGGTGTGCCATTAGGCGCCCTCATCGGTCCGATCGCGTCTGCTTTACTGATAGATCGAATAAGCAGGAAATGGTTCCTCTATCTGACATCGATACCATTCATCGCCTGTTGGGTTCTCGCCTTCGTGGTCAAAACTTGGACACTGCTTTTAGTGGGTAGACTGCTTGCCGGTGTTTCGGTTGGAGCCATTTTCTCCGTGGTTCCCCTGTATCTTGGTGAAATTGTCGAGACGAAAATCAGAGGGGTCGTCGGCACGATGATACCCGTCTTCTTCAATATAGGATTTCTGCTCGTACAAGGAGTCCATGCGATGAAAATAGACCCAAAGGTAACGCAACTCTTTAAGGCGGTAGTCTCGTGTGAGACCTCAAAAAAATTAATTCATTTTTTGGAAGAAAAATTTTAATGGGAGATTCTAGAGGCCAAAATAAGACGAAAATCAAGAATACCAATTTGTTGATGGAGGTTTCGTTAAAAAGTTATTGACAATTAAATTCAAAAATTTCAAATCGTTCTGGAAAAATTATTTTCGGTTGCGGGGGTCAATTACAATTATTTTTTGTCATTACACACACCCTCGAAATTCGACGCACTTTCGAGAAAAAAATTGGAGTAGATGCTGAAATTTTTCGGCGAAAAAAAATATTTCAAATTATTCTAAAAAAATTGTTTTCGGTTGTGGGGGTCAATTACAATTATTTTTGGTCATTACACACACACTCGAAATCCTACTCACTTTCTAGTAAAAAATTCGAGAAAGTGTGAAATTTTTCGACGAAAAAGAAATTTTTCAAATCGTATTGGAAAAATTATTTTCGATTGCGAGGGTCACTTACAATCATTTTTGGTCGATATACAAACCCCCGAAATTCTACGCACTTTCGAGAAACAAATTTGAGTAGGTGGACAAATTTGCCAAAATTAAAAAATTTGCAATCGTTCTGGAAAAATTATTTTTGTTTGCTAGCGTAAATTGCAATCATTTTTAGTCAATATACATACCACCGAAATCCGACGCGCTTTCGAGAAAAAAATTCTTTTTCGAAAATATAATGTTAGGTTAGAAATGTTTCCCTGAAATTCCATGCATATGTTTAAAAAACCATAACTCCTGTAGGGATTGAAGGATTTTAATGTTCCAAATTGTAAATGACGCGTATTTTAGTGAAGAATATATAGAAATTCTAAAAATATTCGAAAAGCTGTTCCTTGACATCTTAAAATGAGAAAAAGCCCATAAAAGTGGTTCAATTTTCAAACGGCCTTAACTCCTACAATAGCGAACGTATCTCATTGAAATTTTTTGTTAAAGTAGAGCTCATGGGTACCTACAAAAAGGTATTAAACAACATCTCTGTAGGGCGTCAAATAAAATTACTAAAAATGAAAAACGAATTTTTAAGAAAAATCGACCCCTTTTTCGGCGAAAATGAAATGTTTCGAATCGTTTTGGAAAAATTATTTTCGGTTGCGAGGGTCAATTACAATCATTTTCGGTGGATAGACATACCCCCGAAATCCTACCCACTTTCTAGAAAAAAATTCAAGAAGGTGTGAAATTTTTCGACGGAAAAAAAAAATTTCAAATCGTTTTGGAAAAATTATTTTCGGTTGCGGGGGTCAATTACAATCATTTTTGGTGAATAGACATACCCTCGAAATTCTGCGCATTTTTTAGAAAAAATTTCGTCTTATTTTTGCCTCTAGAGTCCCCCATTAAAATGTTACCTTGCATACAAACGTTTAAAATATCATAACTTCAGGACAGATTGGGGGATTTTAATGTTTCAAAAGGCAAACAACGCATATTTTAGTGGAAAATATGTAGAAATTCCAAGAATATTCGAAAAGCTGTTCCTTGACATCTTAAAATGAGAAAAACCCCATAAAAGTGGTTCCATTTTCAAACGGCATTTAATATCGTTTTTCTAAAAAACTATTATCTTTATGATAAAAATCAATAGGACATAAAATGTGTATTTTGATGAGATCTTCAACTTTTATCTGAAGTGTTTTTCAAAATACCCATTATTTACGGAAGTAAATAAAAAAACCATGATTTTTATGTTTTGAGCATTTAATATCGTTTTTCTCAAAAACTACTATTTGTATGACAAAAATGAATAGGTCTTAAAGTGTGTATTTTGATGAGATCTTCAACTTTTATCTGAAGTGTTTTTCAAAATACCCATTATTTACGGAAGTAAATAAAAAAACCATGATTTTTATGTTTTGAGCATTTAATATCGTTTTTCTCAAAAACTACTATTTGTATGACAAAAATGAATAGGTCTTAAAGTGTGTATTTTGATGAGATCTTCAACTTTTATCTGAAGTGTTTTTCAAAATACCCATTATTTACGGAAGTAAATAAAAAAACCATGATTTTTATGTTTTGAGCATTTAATATCGTTTTTCTCAAAAACTACTATTTGTATGACAAAAATGAATAGGTCTTAAAGTGTGTATTTTTATGAGGTCTTCAACTTTTATCTGAAGTGTTTTTCAAAATACCCATTATTTACGGAAGTAAATAAAAAAACCATGATTTTTATGTTTTGAGCATTTAATATCGTTTTTCTCAAAAACTACTATTTGTATGACAAAAATGAATAGGTCTTAAAGTGTGTATTTTTATGAGATCTTCAACTTTTATCTGAAGTGTTTTTCAAAATACCCATTATTTACGGAAGTAAATAAAAAAACCATGATTTTTATGTTTTGAGCATTTAATATCGTTTTTCTAAAAAACTATTATCTGTATGATAAAAATCAATAGGACATAAAATGTGTATTTTGATGAGATCTTCAACTTTTATCTGAAGTGTTTTTCAAAATACCCATTATTTACGGAAGTAAATAAAAAAACCATGATTTTTATCATTTTTTCATGGTTTCCGCTTTGAAAGTAATATTTGCGCCAATTTTCACTATCATACTCGTAATCAGCATGCCAAAATACATAAGAATCCAAGGTATAACAAAAATCGAAAGTCCTTCTCGATAGTACACCTCATGTTTACTGCGGGCGTAATAAAAACGTGAAAGGTAAATAAAAATTAACGAAAAATTTATTTCGTATCCCCAAAAAGTAGTTCAATAACTTGCGAAAATTAATTATAGCGTCAGATGTATCATTTAGTTAAAAAAAAAATTAATAAAGGTGTGTTGAGGAATGCAGTGTCGCCACCTATGAGACCGATCCGAATGGGACTCCCCCGCGCGACGACTAGAAATAATCCAATGTAAACATTTCTCAATCCGTTTCTATAAAACATTATTTCGTTACACTTTGCAATTTATTGTTTCAGATACTATCCATCGTTTGTTTGGCGCCAACTGTGGTATTCATGTTAACGGCTATATGGTTACCGGAATCGCCATACTACTACCTGAAGAAAAAGAAGGAGAAGCACGCCAACCTGTCCTTGATATGGCTGAGAAACACGACAGACAACAAACGAGAGCTAGAGGAAATCTCCGAATTCGTAAAGACGGAAGAGAAGGAAGGATTGAAAGAACTATTCACGGACTGTGCGAACAGAAGAGCACTTTTGTTGGTGTTGCTGTTACTGGCGGCTCAACAACTCTCCGGATTCCTAACTATCCAATCGCGTTTAGATCATCTATTGAAAGAAATACCTTTTAAAATAAGGAACGCGCACGTTCTTCTTATATTGACCGCGGTGGCCATAGCGATAGGTATACTATCCTCGTTCGTCGTCGACAGAATCGGTAGAAAGCCCCTGTTTTTGGTATCAGGTTATGTCACTGGTCTGTGCCTCTGCCTCCTAGCAACCTACTTCCTCCTCAGCAAAAAAATGAACCTGAGCAGCTTTGGTTGGGCGCCCCTAGCCATTATTCTTGTTTATTATATTTTCCTTTCCATCGGTTTGGCCCCCATACCAGCAATCGTGTCTTCGGAAATCTTCTCGATGAAAGTGAGACATTGGGCGACCATGGTCACGGGTATTTGCGGAGCCTTCCTGTACATAATCGTAGCCCAATGTTACCCGCTTATCATCGACGCTGGGGGCTATCCAGTGATACTTTACGTGTTCGGTGTTATCGAACTTGTCATAGCCACTGCTGCGGCTGTCGTTATGCCGGAAACGTCCCGTAAATCTTTCAAGGAAATCCAGGATATTCTAAAGAAACGCAGCTGCAAGCCGAAGGAAAAGATCACGGAAGAACACACGAAACCCGAAATGATCACGGAGGAAAATTAATGAACCACATATTCGTTTAATTTATTAATGTTTTTTTTGTTTTTTCTAATTGTCTTTTTAACGCCAACTACCCGCAACAAATTTACGTGCAACAGGAATAGTATGTAACAACAAAGGTCATTAAAGATTTCATTATATTTTGTTATGTAATTAATGCAAAATTGTGATCTTCGGATGGAGCAACCCCTCAGCCACGTCTTTGACTGCCTACGCTCTCTCAAAAAATACCATCCTTTTAATAAACAACAACAAAACAAGCATTCATGATAATTATTTAGACGGTACAGAAATAAAACATGTTCCGTCGCCAGCGAGCTGTTTCTGTTAAGCCCGCCTAATTTCAAATAAACGACAACAGTAACGAAATATTATAATATTCAGTTTTATTTACTTTTGGTACATTTATCGTGTAGAATGCTGAATTTATTTACAAATACACAGAAATACAATTTCAAGCAGTGACCTTCTCCAACGTGTCTGCATACTGAAACTCTACGCTGTTCTCATACTCGCACATATCCAACGCAATTATGCAACTCTCACGTACAACTCTTTTGTTATCGTTCAGATACTTGCGTAATATTTTGAAACAATCCGGAGTGGCGATGGAGCCTAAAGCCTCTGCACACTCGTGTCGCACCATTTCATTTTCCTCCGCATCCTCCAAAGAAGCTTGCAAATATGGCACGCAGATTTCTTCTTGCAGCTGTCCAAGAACAAAAGCTATTTCATGCCTAAATAAAGCACTGCCCGCTTTTAAACCTATAAACACAAAACGGTATTAACGTTCAATACGATAGAATCTTTTGATATTATTCGATTTACCTTCGCTAAGAGCAAGAATGCTTTTTTGTGTACGTATATTCCTTAAAGAGAACATAGTTCTATATCTTTCGAACAACGGAGTGGTTTCGCTTAAAAGAATGCCCTTTAACTTATCGACGTCTGTGATTTCAGCCGGTGGTGCCGGATCCACCGACATGTAAGGGCTCTTTTCTAAATTTATCGGAGTGTAATGCGATTTTAACCATCGCAGTCGACACAACGCCAACTGACAGGTTTCCGCTACCTCAGGTACACAGTCTTTGCTATAGTCTTCTAATACCGGTATTACGCTGGTTTCGCCTATCGCGCCTAAAGCTTCGCCTGAAGCAAACAAAACTCTTCGTAAATGAATCTACGATTGAAAATTAAATATAACGTACCTGCTTCGTGGCGAACCATCGGTTCTTGCGTAATGTCTGTTAATACCTCTATAAGAATGGGTATAGCGTAAGGATCTTGCATCTGACCAAGACAGTACGCGAGTTCGTGCTTTAACAATGCTGATTCATCTTTGAAACATTTATGAATTTGTTCTATGGCCTTAGAGCCGCCAATATTTTTTAAAGTGAACAACGCGCGAAATCTTTCCTTAAGCGGACGACTCTTGTCGTTTAATACACGACCTATCGCAACAATCTCATTTTCGCTCACTTCCAACATATTTTTTTTTCTCGAATTTTTAGTTAATTTTTTCAACCTTTAATCGAATATCACTGTACCGTCGATTTAGGAAATTTCAGGACAGATATCGACCTTGACACTTCTTTACGCGACGATTATAAAAGATCTTTGAATTTGGAACCCTTTCGAACAATGTTATTACACGAAAACGTTCAAGTTAAATCTGAATAGGTTAGATCACATGTTCGTTTACATCAGGAGTCGGGCTAAACGTCATAAAAATTGGAGTAACCGAGCCATTGTTTTCGTATGTTGGAATTTTATTTCTGAATTCAGATTTCGCACATAAATTATGGCGCATTCTAGACTAGACCGGGTTGGAACGATTTACTCGAGGTAAAGATCACTTTATAGCTAGTTTTTCAGCGTTCGTAAATTTCACACGAAACAGGTTATGTAGTGTATGATATGTACATATGAAATTGTTACAGCCATTATATATTAAAAATTTAAATGGTAACAAAAACATTGAATCTCGTCGAGAATTCACAAATGAGAAATAGACTAATAATATAAATATTGTTACTGTCGCTCTATTATATAAGATGCTTCCAATTTTAGAATAACGCAATTGATACGAGGCGGTACTATGAAGGATGAAAATATACCGATATGGTACGAAGTATATAAAACTTTTCCCCCGATATATGAGCCGCGTTATGACAGACCAGGTTCTAAAGAGCCGCTAAGAAATATTTATTACGAGGAGGATTTAGTAAGAGCGTAAGCATGATTTACGCAGAAATTTTATGTTAAATGTGTTTGTGTTTAAAATGTGCTATTATTTGATAGAAAATTTCACAACGATATGAAGTTTTTACCATCGATGTCCCTGCAAGATAATAAAGCGAGTCCTACACGAAAGTTCCTCGATTTGTATGCGATACATAAACAGGTAATACGGAATGCAAGTTACATTAGTTTTGATCAAATAATGCAAAGTATAAGCGATACTGTACATTCTTGACAATATGCGATGAAATATACATTTAATACTTTACTTAATTGATCGCAGGATAGTTCAGAAAGTACAAAAGCATATGAAAGAGCAATGACTCGATATAAGTCAATATATCCAAGGCGTAAGTATCCACAGCCAGCATCGGAAGACAGTAAAATTATTGAAAATAGCGAATAAAAGATTTTATTGTTTCATACGTATTTCCAATAATGCAATAGACTTCTTTAAAAAAGAAATTAAATATACATATACATTGTTCGTGTTACTTGTTTAACACCGTGCAAGTGCTAATAAAATCAAATATTACTGATATAAATTGTACTAACTGCGAACTGTATAATAGAAATTTTTAGATACATTTAATAACAAAAATGAAACCAGCAAAGGTAGTAAGCAGTATTTTTTTTTTAAAACCCAAAATGTCGAGTTTTCGATTGCTCGGTTTCATAATTTTTTAAAGAATCAACGTGTACAGGGTTTTTAATTTTTATACACAAATGGATGGAGATTTTTATTTTCTACAAAGAATATGAGCCTCGCTAAGGGCGGGAAATCAGAAAACGACACTTGATATTACGTATGTCCTTCGATCATCATAACCCTTAAAATATTTTAGATTTTATTGTCTTCGTGGTTGAGTCGTTCTTGATCTAATAAGGCAAAGCTAACTTTATGTCACCGCTATAACAATTTTCAAAATACAGAGATGACTTGTGGCTACGCACGCTGATTGGCCGTAGCGTAATAGCGACGCCCGTCCTCACACGCATTATCGTTATTGGCTGGGCTGTTCACAACTACAATTCCATCGCGTGACGAAGAACGCGAATTAAATGTAGCGAGACAGTGATGGATATCGTGGGAAGTTTGGTCATGCGCACTGGAATTTTCGTGGAATTTATTTCTGCGCATGCGTAAGCTGACGTCACAGCTACCATAGATGTATCTTTAGCGCAAAAAGAGATGCATGTTTGTACAAAATTGAACTTTCTACTTCAAATGCTCGCCAATCACACAAAAGTTAACTTATCGAAGATCCCCTACGTATTTCTCCAGCTATACTCGCGTAGATTAAGAGGAAATTTTTTGTTTCTGTCTCTTTCCCTATAACTTTCTTAAATTTTGTTCCTCACTGGGATCCAACGGTACCCTAAATTCTAAATTCTAGTTAAGTGTATACGGCAGTGATCATGCGCTCCAGTGCGCATGACCAAAATTTCCACGAATGTCCATCACTGCTCCGAACAGTGTCCTTTCACGAAAAGAAGCCACAGCGTGTTTACATCCCCACTCTTGCTGCAGCCCGCTGATTGGCTGACCTCGTCACAGTTCTCGACCAATACCTGTGAGTCAGTGGGCTGCAACAGAAGTGGGGATTTGAACACGCTGTGCCTTATTCTCGTGGAGGAATGGTACACGACACGTAATATCTTTTGACTTCCTAAATAAATTTGATGAATGAAAGCAACATGTCTGTGAGGAAAATCTTTTCGTTGGTGTTTATCAGGAAGGCAACAGAGGTTTTATTAGGTTTAAAAAAACGAGGATTTGGGAAAGGTAAATGGAACGGTTTTGGCGGTAAAGTGGAAGCAGGAGAAACAATTCTTCAAGGAGCTATTCGGTAAATTGTTTTCGATAATCGTAATTATTTCGTGTACACTGAGGTAGACGTGTACAATTCATTCCGGTTAACTTGATTCTTTTTCAAGTAAAACTCGTTTAAATAGAAAATTAAGGATATCGTGTTCAACAACATTTTATATTTCGTAAGAATCACATTAAATAACAATAAATTTCAACAAAGACTTTTATTGTCTTTATGTATAGCATGCAAGATGAATCACGAAAATATTTGCAAAATTTCAAAATAGATATAAACTTTCGTTAAATACTATATTAGCTATTAATAGTGTCTATACTAATTATTATTGGTATTTTATTAAAAATCTTTTTACCAATATTATTTGTATAGATGAATT
This sequence comes from Colletes gigas, assembly GCF_013123115.1. Taxonomy (NCBI): domain Eukaryota; kingdom Metazoa; phylum Arthropoda; class Insecta; order Hymenoptera; family Colletidae; genus Colletes; species Colletes gigas. Next base: position 29,062 of record NW_025106700.1, read on the forward strand.
TCTTAACATATATTCAATGTACCTTAGACCGATATACATACAACGATATAATCTCATAGTTTTATTACAATATTATACATTAATCTACGTTTATAAAGAATAACATAAAACGTTTTCCATTAATCACCTTGTATAAGCAGGTCCAGATTTAAGTAGTCAAATAAATATAAATAATGCATAAATTAAAATCGTGACATTAGTAGACATAGAAAAAAACAAACTGTACGGCACGTTAAGTTGCGTTTGTTCTATTACAACATTTCCAGTGTTTATATGCAAAAATCGAAGTCTCTTTCATTTTTAAAACTTTACAGCGAGTTGCACGAAGAATGTGGTTTATCTGCGATAGATTTGAAGAAAATTGGTATCTTAGAATTCGAGTTCGAAGGAGACGAGACTCTGCTAGAAGTTCACGTCTTCGAGACGTACCAGTACCACGGAGAACTAATAGAATCTGAAGGTATCGTTCTCAGGAATTAAGATTTTAACTAAAATGCAGTCAGCGTTAACCAAACATTCTCATTATTGATCACGAGTCGTTTGCAATTTCATCGTTTGAATCCTTCTATTTGTTAATACTCGAATCCAAGATAAAATTTTGTACAAATGTTTGAAACGTGCTCGAGTAAAATGAGAAAGTTTTAAGGACTAAATATTTAACGCGCATAAGTTTCATAAATAAGCATCGTCTGTTTAAAACGATAATAAATAAATGTACGTGTCCGTGTGCACACTTGTTTCTTTAGAAATGCAACCAAAATGGTATAATTTAAAAGATGTACCTTTCAAACAAATGTGGCCGGATGACGAGTATTGGTTTCCTTATATGTTACGAGGGGAATTGTTCAGAGGATACTTTTTGTACCGAGGTCAGGACCTAATTCTTACACATAACATTAAGATTATGGAAGAACTACCGGTAAATCGTATCCCTTACTAATGCTTGTTAACGTTTATATTTCATATATAACTTTCATACATATAAATGCATAGTAATTACTTTAATTATTAAGAAATGCATTCTCGCTTCTCTATAATTTTAATAAAACCTGGCTTTATGCTAATTCAGTAACCTTTAAGGTAGTAAAACAATTTATAGAGTCGCTAGCTTGTTCCGATAGCTCTTCAATTTTAGACTATTGAAAAAGATCTTTTTTAAGCAACAATTATATAAATATATTAACAAGATACATTATACCTACGACTTTGCATTACGAAAAAGCGCGCGCATTAAAACTATCCGTTTATCATAGACATACAGAAGCTTTGATGATATTTTAGAGATCGTAAAGTTAATTTATCAAATGCGTTGTCAAATTTACAAAACTATATTGTATTGCATCACAAAATAATAAAAATATCCTGCTTATACTATGTGTGTTCTGCAAATTAGTTTACAGAAAAGTATTTTAATCAAGCACCGTACAGCTCGGACAGATCAAAAGAGTACATATTCTTTAGCTTCAGTGCAAGAGATCTTATACGAGGCAAGGTAGAAAGCTTAATATCTACATACTGAAGTATATCGTGGACGTATAGAATTTTCAACCAGTTATATCACTCTTAATCTTTGCACCATGAAGCACTCTTAACATTATGCTCTTAAAGGTTACGATTAAGCTGCGGACCAATGTTCGGATCTCCACAAAAGTGCATACATACTATGCTTAAGATCTTCAGCGTCCGAACTGCCGACCGAGAAATCGGTATATCGTGATATTAAACTTCTGTAACCTTGGCCAACCGTTGCCAACACTAACTTCTCTTCGTTTGTCGTGTTAAGCGATATTATTTGACATACTTTACCTTCGAAAGGTCTGAAAACAGTAATTGGCGTAAGGGAGGTACATTCAGCCACTACGATGCATCCCCAAGTAGTACCGATATACAACTGATTCCTACAAGTTTCGAACGCTGTCACTTGGCATTTCTCTGTCGATAAATTCTCTTCAATAGAAATGGACTTTAGGCTCTCCGAACAAGGTACTAATTTCGACATATCTAATTTATTTATCATTTGCCTGGTATCTACATCCCATTGGTAGACGATACATCCAGGGTACGTGTAGGATAAAATGGAATTCTCAGCGCTGAGTAAATACGTAGCAAACAAGCTTTTAAGAACTGTCTCTTCTGTAGCGTGGTAAACTTGTACGGTGTCTATTAAACTGCTGTCCTTTAATATGTAGATCGATATTCTACCAAAGCTTTGCCCGACCCACAATTCCACTATGCGTTTCTTTTTATAAATAGCTGCCAGGGAGTACGTCTTTATATTGTCTTGTACGTCAGTCGGGATTTCAGTTTTCTTCATTTGGGTGAAAGAGTTCGATAATAAAAATATTTTCCCACTGTGCAACGCCACCACGAACTGCTTTATCTGCTCCAAATAAATCAGACTCACTATTTTCGATTCCTTGTTGTGATCTGGTTCTAGATCGTAGCTAGCAACGCAACCAAAATTGCTGCCCAAATAAACGTGCACCTGTCCTGCATTATCACCGATCCAAATATACCCATCCAGTCCACACATTGCGTACGGTATTATCGGGGTTTCGATTCTAACGTGTTGCAGCCAGCCCTTTTGCGTACCCAGCAACATGTCAACTTCACCGTTGTTGTGTCCAAACCAAATTTCGTCACCGTTTATGTCCTCCTCTATAGTTCTGTTTGTCATGGTAATGGCGGTCACTTGCGTTCTTTCCGTCAGCATTATCACGTCTATGAGATGCGTGAACTCGGGTGCAGACGCGATGGAGACTATTTGGCTGGCGGTTGGTCGATCTTTTGGATTCTGGGCCCAACAAATAACCATCAGATCGAGAGCGTAACAAGGATGAAATGTCTCTCTGTAGGTCAACGACGGTCTCTCGCCTTCCAAAATACACTCTTTGACCGCTTCGTGGCCCTCGAACGGTAGCCTCAAGGTGATCAATTCGTATATAAACATTCCAAATGAAAACGAGTCAACTTTCTCTGTGTATTCCTCTTCACCGTTATACTTGATAATTTCAGGTGCCATAAATCCTTCGGTTCCACCAAACCCTTTGGCGCCGGTTGGCAATGTCAGTCTGGATATACCATAATCGGCTACTTTAACGTGGACAGGACGTTTGGCGCCATCTTGAAAAGGAAGAGGCATCTGCCACACCAGAACATTCTCCGACTTCAAGTCTCTGTAAATAACGTGTTGCTGGTGAAGGTACTCGACAGCTTTTGCTACTTGAAGTATTATAGCTTGCAACGTGTACGGGTCCAACTTGGTCCCCGAACGTCTGTAATGATAGAGAGCTTGGTAGAGCGCGCCACCTGGCGCCAAATCCAATACCAGCGCTAGCGGGCTGACCACTATACCGATGAACGGTACGATATTTGTGTGTCTGAGCGTCAACAAAATGTTCAATTCTTGCCTGGCGGTGCAGTAAGCTTTGCAAGCGTATTGCAATGGATCACGGTCCCATTTACTTTGCGCAGCTTTGTAAGCCAGAATAGCAGACTGTCTCGAATTTGGACCCGGCGGGACCGGTTGCAGCATTTTTATGGCGATCTCAGGTCGCTGATAAGACCCAGGCATACGGTAGACACCTTTGAAGACGAAGCCGTACGAGCCACGGCCCAAAAGCGTCCCCAATTTAATATCCTCCAATTTTATTAGATGTTTCGAGCCGAGGTCCATGAAAATAATATCCGGAGCCATGTGCGACAACGGTATGTCGTAGTGTTTAGGGCAACGAATTGGTTTGTTGCTGTAGGCGGACAGAATACACTCCTCGACCATCCACGAATACGCCAGAATACCTTCGGATTGCGGATTCTGTTTGGCGAAGTCCGGATGACCTTCCAAGGACGGCATCCTGCTCGATGTTAAGCTGTCGTAGCCTACACCGCTATCACCATCGGACTTGTAACTATCTTGGCTCTGTCTCTCTTTATTTACATAATACTTTTGTATATCTTCTGCTAACCGATCGTTGTTATCGCTAATTTCGTTCTCGTTTTCTCCATTGTTCAAGAGACACCGCGGACAAGGTATCAGACGCGTGATCAATAATTTACCCTCCGACGTGTGCACGAAACGTGTTCCTAACGTAGGATACCAGTCCTCCAATAGAATATCAATATGATCGACTATCAATGCCAACAGTTGCGGCATGCTTTCCGGGCGAGGTTCGACCACGATCGCTTGGTAACCCATCGGTTCATCCTCGTCGGCCGAATCGGACATGATCGGTTGCTTGATCACCAACGTGTCGACCGGGAACCAAATCTCCAGAATCGCCGAGTTCTTCAAATCCACGGTGCACCATATGCCGTCCTGCTTCAACTTGAACTTGTACTGTCTATAATCGTACGGCAGGTTCTTCAAATTGTAAGTGACCTCTTTGAGACGCAGCAGAGTGATGTTGGCGTATCTTAGCTCTATACCCGTTTGCCAGAGTATCCACTCCGCCTCCGTGTCCAGCAAGCTTTGAAAAATATTATCGTCTACGAAGTCTTTGAACGGCGCCAGAAACGACTCGACGATCTCGACGATCGCGTCGTCGGCTAGAATTCTGCTTATCAGCCTCGACCAGAAGCCGCTTGGAAAGTAGGACATCAAAAAGAGTCTCGTGACAGAGCAATCCGGCTGCGATCTGGACGTGAGCACGTACTCGGTGGTGGGTTTCTCGCCGGATGAGTTTTGTAACATTGTCATCGACGAGGCGATCTTCTTCGAGCGTACGTGCCAGCCACGCTTCTTCACCGGGATTCTGGTCACCTGGTTGTTAATCAAAATATCTTCCTCGGTCGGTAACAAAGAGGGGATCAACAAAGTACGGTAATCCCATGTCATCGCGACCTCGAACTTATTTAACAAACTGACGATGTAACCTTGAGTGTCTATGGACGATATCGTCGAGGATTTGAACACGTGCTGGATGTCGTCCAGCTTCATTATACCGGACCTAGCGAACGGATTGATCTCGCGTATAGTGACCACGTGCGCCAGCATGTCGCAGAGCCATTGGGGGTCGAGGAAGTACAAGTCTTTCAGCGTGGCGTCGTCGTAATGCAAGATGATGCCGTTCTCGTGAAGGAAGAGCGTCGCTTGGTGCAGCTCTGCGGGATCTCTGAACGATCTATGGAGCTTCTGAAGCTCGTTGTTCACCGCCGTGTAGTACTGATCGGCTTTCAGTACCGGATCCCCGCCCGACAGTTTCCTCTCGTGCGCCAGTTGCATCACCACGTCCTCCAGCGCCAGATAACTGGACGGCACTTTCTGCTCCAGCAACAGCTCTTTGCTACCGGGCGATCTCAGGCTGAAAACAACGTCGTATATCAAGTTACACAACATCTTTATATTGTGCCGAGTTTTGCAGCTGACTTCGATGGTCTCCATCACTTTCGGCAAACCGCATTTCTCAGCGTCCACCACGTTAATGAACTTGTCGCGGATGTATTGCTGCAACGCCTCGCTGTGCTCGTACGACACGTCGAAATGAGTGCCGACGATGATTACCGGCGTGTTCGGTGCTCTGCTTTGAATATTTACCAACCACTGAAATATCTCCGAGATGCCCTTGAACCCATCCGTGATCCTCCATACGACCAGATACAGGCTACGCTTCGATATAAAATATTGATGCGTCGCGTAGTACTCCCTCTGCCCGCCGAAATCCCAGGTTCTGAAATAAACAGGCCCGTGAGACGACTGGCCCTTCATCTTCTTCTCGTAAATCCAATCCCCGATATCAACGCCAACTGTGGATATGGTCGTTCCCCGAGCAGTCTTTGTATTAATGTTTTTATTACCCATCCTCTTTGCCCAATGCTCGGATGCTTTCTTCTTATTGGGCACCTCGCCCTCTTGCCTCAGTTGCTCCAACAAACTCGTCTTACCTATACCTTGTATACCCACTATCATCAATTTCATACGAGCGTACGGTTTAGCGTCCTCCAGAATCGACTTCAAGTAGCCGATAACGTCCATCGTCTTGTACTTCTTCGATTCGATCATCGTCTTCAACGGCTCTTGCAGCCTGCAACCTTGAGTATTCAGATTCCACAAACGGGATAGCAATCCCATTTGCGGTGGCAGCTCGACGATGTCCGAGTTCCCGCTTATATTCAACACGGACAGATTGCTGAGCTCGTAAATGTTCTGCGGTATTTCTTTCAGCCTGTTGTTGCTCACATCGAGCATACTGACGTTGGGGAACAACAAATACAATTTCGAGCCGGTGTAAGTTATCTTCGTATCTTTGTCGACGCTCTCCTCTTCCAAATTGGGCATTTCACCGTCGTCGATCGAAGTCAATTGGATCCTGTTCAGCAAATTGTTGGCGAGGATCAGCGTTCGCAAATTTTCCAATCGCAGGTGGCGCCTGTGCGTGCAAACCGACATGAGGACCACGTCGCGCAGACATGTCGCTGTCTGCCGGTTGCCGCCCGGAACAATCGGCGATTGAACGTTGGCGGTGGGGCAATAACACGCGGTGTTCGCTTGTTCCATCAGATCAGCGCCATCTACCTGCGGCAAACTGGGCCACCGAGATATCTGATTGTTCGACAGGTCCAGTTGTTTCAAGCTCGCGGGGTAGGATGTTATGTGGCTCATGGATCGCAGAGAATTGTAAGCCATGTTCAGTCTGACCAAATTAACAGCCAGACACGGCAACGCCACCGGGATGCTGTTAAACAAATTGTGGGCCAGATTTAACGACGTCAACACCGACCTCGTTCCTCCACCCTCGTTCTCGTCGGATATATTTTCCGACACTTGCACCGATCTGGTCCAAACGTGAGGACGGTTCATCTCGATGGTTTGCGCGTTCGCTATCTTTGTGAACGATTCGAACTCCAACGAGTCCTCGCGCGAAATGGCGAGCTGGGACGCCAAGCTCCGGTTGCTCGGGCTGTTGTTCAACACGTCGTCCCGTTGCGATTTTCGTGAGATGTTTTGCGACGCTTGGCTAGGCAGATCCTTCAACAAATTGAACGACGCGTTCAGTTCCTTCAACTTCGGGGCGCGCCACAAATTGTCTGGAAGGCATTGCAGCTTGTTGTTGGAAACGTCCATTATTTCCAAGGCGGGCAGACTCATTATAAACTCCGGCAATTGCTCCAGTCGGTTGTCCTGCAGGTATATCTCTTCCAAAAACGGGCACAACTTGTCCTTGGGATTTTTCGTTTCGGCGGACAGGGAGTCGATTTTGTTCTGCGCCACGCTAAGGTACCGCAAGCTCTGCAAGTAGAATATAGTGGATGGTATGGAGGTGATGGAATTATGAGATACATCTATTCTCGTAATCGCGTACAAGATAATATCGTTGTTCTTGGCGCTCAGTTTTTTGTTCACGTGCAACACTGCATCGATCAGCCACTGGGACCGTATTTGCGACAGATGGCACTGTTGATCGTGCCAGTTTATCATCGTCGGAGTGTTTGGGAACAACGTCGAGTACGTCACGTTACCAAACAACGGACGTGGAGCGGACAACGTGGAGAAATGAGACGTTTGTGTGCCCTCTGTCATAACTTTCTTGTTGATTGTGTATTCGGAGTCGGGGTATGCCTTTATGGACAGAAGCTTCGCCGTCAGGACCTCGTCACGGTTTTGCGCGGCAATTTTTATCGCTTTGCACGTGTTGTCCGCAGCACCGTGCTTCAGCAAGAGGTCGGCTATCTTGACGTCACGCTGCTGGCAAGCTACGATCAATGCACTGGAATAATTACTATCTGAATCGGTCTGGTCGCAAGGAACTTTTAGCGGCAGATTCGGATCGGCGCCAGCCGCCAACAACGCCGTAACCACTTCCGTGTGTTTGCCCTTCACAGCGGCGTACAAAGCGGTCTCGGTGGCGTTGTTGCAGTATAAATCTAAATTCAACGGGCATATCATATTGTCGTCTTTCTTGTCGAACGCTCTGCTCCGAAAATTCAAGCTGGACATCAGCTTTTGGATACCGCTCGAGATTTTTCTTTTCGACATAAGAATCGGTTGCGCGACCCCCATATCCTCCTCTTTGGTCTTCCTCGCTTTCACCCTGTAATTCAATAACAACTCTACGATTTTAATATTCCCAAGCATGCTGGATATGTATAGAACATTCTGCCCCGTGACGTCTTGAGCATTAATATCAAACGGCATTTCGTATTCGAATTCTCCGGACGTGTCTTTGAAGCACTGATCCGCGTATTGCGGATACTCGAATTTTAGTAACAAATCGATAACCAAGTGGTGGCCATTTATAGCTGCCGCATGAATTGGTAACCATTTCTCCACCGTCAAAGAGTGAACCTGTTTGGGGAAGTGTCGGAGAAGCAGTTCCACAATTTCTACCTTGCCGTTGTAACATGATATGTACAACGGACAGTATTTAGTGACAGGATGTGTCCTACAATCTGCGCCATGATCCAATAGCAGCCTCACTATATCTTTGTGACCCATTTCGCATGCTATGAAGAGCAAGGTATTCGCACCGTTTGGTGCCACGTTAATAATGTAATCCAACTTGCTGCTAACGCTTTGGATAATGTTCTTAGCTGCCACTGCGTCTCCCTGAATACACGTTGCACGTAAAGAAGCATGCGTTGCTAGATTCGCCAATTCATACTTCTCGGCACCCAATTTAAGCAAATTTGTACAAACATCTTGCATATTTTTCTCAGCTACGTCTACTGGTTTCAAATCATTATTGTCTGCGATCATTAAATCTGCTTTGAATTCCAGAAGCTTCTCGATGTTGGAACTATGACCGTGTTCTGCACAAATATGCAACGGTGTCCTGTAATGACCTCTTGGTCCACATGGTATGTTCGGATTAGCACTGGCAGACAATAGTACATCCAAACACCTTGAATTTTCTGTAATAGCTGCTGCGTGCAACGGAGTTCTACCCCATGAATCTTGGCTGTTTATGTATTGCGCGTGCTCGCCACGCAAAAGATCTTCTAACAACTCCGCGTTATCCCATAAAGCAGCCTGGTGTAGCAATCTGCCAGGAAAATCTTCGTCGATAGGAGTGTAATCTTCCATCGTGTAAACTGTAAGTACGTATAAAATAGTTTCTTCGATTCTTAATATTACAGTAAGAATATTAATGTATATGCTCACCGATCGTCTCTGTAAATTGTTTTGATTTTCAGTTACATGTTCACATCGTTGATACAGTCTTCATTTATGATATTTCGCGTACGATCTTTTATTCTCCATTCAATAAAAATTAAATACTTTACGCTCATTGCGGAGTGTATAAAAGATTTTACAGATATTTATATATTCGGATACATTCACTGTGGAAGTTAAATGTTTAAAACCGTGGTTTGTAAAATTTTAAGGTATATTTTAAGGTATATTCCTAGCAATCGGCCCGTTCAACGATCGGAGTGAGTTATACGTCGTTCGATTCGTTTAATTCAGTATATTATTGATATGCATTTTATTATCTGCGGAAATTCGTTATTTTTTTATAAACTTGTAATATTACAGTAAAAAAGTAAGGTTAAGTATATTTTGACAGGTTCACAGGTGGAAACAAGTGAATGTCGTTACTGTGTTCAAAATGCCAGGTTGTCAAATGCTAATTTGTTAAACATTTATTGAATGAAAGCACCCCGCACAGATCTTATGGAAAATGGCCCCCCGTTTAAATTAGCTGAACTTTTGATACGATGTAGTTCATTACGTCTTGATGAAAAGTTCCAATGGGCCCAAGCTTGTAAATTGAACAGTTTCCGAGATACAGGGGATCAAAAGTCAATAATGGTGCGCCTTATTCTAGACTACCACGTTTGAGCATATTTGAGCGTAAGAAGCACTGTTGTGACCCTGTGGGCCCTTAACCCTTTGCGGTCGGATTAAATTTGGAGATGGGTATCGTACTGGTCGGAATTAATTTCCGTTGATAGAGCAGGGATACATAACACGCAAGTTTACGATGTATAAACAAGATTTAGTAATTCTTTTGTGAACTTTAGATATATCTTTATTCAATACACTCATCTTGTGATATGTTTTTGTATAGAAATTATGTTTTATAATTCTCCTTCGTGTGATATTTTTCAAAACACTTTCCAACATGCAGGCCAGGTTTTCGAGTGCATGTATTGCATTTTGGGGAATTATTTTGGAATATTTTAAGAAGAGAGAATGTCTAATTACTGTTAAATACAATTTATAAAATATTCTTTGGAAATCTACAAGGTATCGTCGAACGTTGTCGATTTCACTATGTTCAAAAGACAAATGACTCGCCACTGCGTCTTGCATGGCGAGCACTGAGTTACAACTTTTGTGTACATTAAATTACGTTATCTCCAATTGATGGAGCACCGTATTGGTTCGTGAATAGGTCCTTTAGGCATTGAGGTTCGTATAGGAAAAGTGTAAACTGATACATGAATGCATACAGTATACGATTCTTATAGTTCCTTGCTGTGGTGGCTGAGAGCAGACATACGACCAGAACGGTAAAAAGGCTTTGGTGGCTGAGAGTAGACATACGACCGCAAAGGGTTAAATATTACCCTTTGATCCCCCTGACCCTCTGACTCCCATTCAGGAATCAAAATAAACAAATGCCAAAAAGGTAAAAAATGACGAGTCTAAATTCGGCAGAAGAAAATATCATAGAGATCGTCGTGTGGAAAGACAGTGGGTTTTCGGAGGAATAGAAAGGGAAAGTGGGAAAATATTCCTGGTCCCTATTGAAAGTAGGGACACAGGATCCCTTCTTTCAATAATTAAACAGCGGGTGTTGCCTGGAACTACAATTATCTCAGATTGTTGGAAAGCCTACAATATTTTGGAAGAAGACGGGTATACACATCTCACCGTAAACCATAGTTTACATTTTAAACACCCAGAAACAGACGCTTATACGAATACAATAGAAACTACGTGGAGGCATGGTAAACAACTTTTGCGTGAATATTGTCGGTTAGTAGCAGTACCATAAATATTTTCTATTTTCAGCAAAAATGATAATTTCATTGGGTACTTAAGCCATTACATATTTTATAAATCTTCCAAGCAAGGGAAGAATGATTTATTTAATCAGTTATTAAAAGAAATTTCAGAAATTTCATTTGATTCGGTAGAAAATCAAAATATACCAGACTTAGACGATAATGAAATTTAACAATAAAAAAAAAGTTAAACCAACGCACTGCATACAATAGTAATTTATTACATCGTCTACCCATAAACACTGTCAGAGGGGTGTGGAAACATTGCTTACTGTTGCTGCATGTACTGTCTACGTATAAGTACTGTCTGAGTAGGTCTGGGTTATATGGGGGGGAGGGTTAATTGTTGCGGCGTATACTGTATACCTGACCGACTCGTGCAAAGTCTATGCGTAAAAGAATGATTTTTATGCATACACGTTCTACAAATCCCCATTTGACAATGTAGCATTATCGAATTAGATCAATCATTTATAATTTGTAATATGAACATAGCAACGATAGTCACTTGTTTCTACCTGTGCACCTGTCAAAAAATGTACTTAACCTTACTTTTTTACTGTAACTTTACAAGTTTGATAAAAAAGTAATGAATTTCCGCAGATAATGAAATGCATATCAATAATGTACTGGATCAGACGAATCGAATGACGTATAACTCACCCCGATCGTTGAACGGGCCGTTTCCTAGGAATGTTCCAATTTTAAATGCCCTTAGCTTGTTCTCGTTTCAAATTTATTTTTTCGACACTGTTTCTTATCATGTTTCGGGTTTAAATACCGACGCACAAACACGAAATTCGCGGATATATCGAAACGTATATATTAATTAGAGTACGATTGAATAACGTGTCGCGGAAGTTATGTTCGATCGATTTCGAAAAATTTCCCGCTATTCACTGTTCGCGTGTAAAAATTTGTTCGCAGTTTCTCGATTGTTTCTTTCGCACTCGTTGGATGGCGGTCGAATTGTCAAGACGACTTTCAAAATAAGACACGAGTTTATCGCCAAACACAACATTCGGCCGCCGCCATTTTGTCGGTTCCATTTATCGACTGTACGCACATTTAGACACAATTTTATGCATCGGTAGCATCGGATCGATTTAAATAAACAGTATTACCTCTGGTATTACGTAATGTCATTACCGACACTTCCAGTCAATTGACTATATTACACGCGGTACGTAACTATGACGAGGTATTGCTAACATTACATTTAAAGTACATTGTACTGGCACAGTACTTACTTTTCTTGTATTTCGATCACAGACAATTGTGTTACAAAATTTCTTTGGTTGACAGTATAAAAATGGTGGAAACTACGTATATTATGCTGGACATAAGTATTGTACGCGATTTCTTATATGAACATTTCCAACTACCGGAATAATTCTTCCATTTGTTCTTTCTATTGAAAATTATCTATTATAATCATTCGTGTAATTTATACAATGAGTTTAATTATAATTTAACGTCTTGTAGCATATAATCTTTCAATCTATTTAACATCTTCCAAAATCATAATTGTTACCAAAGAATTGTTTTACTAACCATTGACGTTTTTTACTATTAATTTTGCTAAAATAAGGCTTTTCTTAACTTCTTTCACTATTTTCGCGAGTCTGACTCGCGATGAAAATTTTGAGGTTAAACTTGTATATCACGAGTCAGGCTCGTCGGGTTGTTGTTTAATTTCATGTCAAACGTGAATAACACGAGTCTGACAGTCAGACTCTGACCCATTGTGGCCAGATAATTGAGTGCATCGAAATCGACAATAGGGACGACGAACTTTCTTAGCGTCTAACGGAGTGGTGGGGATAGGAGGCATACACCACCGCACGCGCCACCTGTACGTGAGCTTGGCACTTTGCCCAACTTCGGGAAATCGACAAATAACGCTACTGTCAGCCTTTCATTGGCTCCTTTCCCGATCATTCGAACGCATGGGTTAGGCACTTCTTCCGAATTTCAGCGTAGTACAGGGGGTTAAGCAAAATTTTTAAGCACTTAATCAGCGATAAATATCGCGTACAACTTACGATCTATGAAACGTTTTAAAAAATTGACGCGTTATGTCAATTCCCGTTTCATGTTGCATAGATCAAATAATCGTAAACCAGTCCAGACCTTGAACCGGATATCGAATGTACACCACCAACAAATTTTTACACGACTCGTTCGAACTATTCGTTTCAGTTTCTAATAGTACGTTTTCTAACAAAAATTTCACAATTATTATGAACAATTTTATTTATATTAACTAACGATAAAACGATCCTTATCTAAAAGTTTTTCTTTAATTCGATACACAAGCGTGAACGTTCATGTACCATAATTTAGTAAAAATAAATCAACATTTAGACGTGAAATTTTTTTTTTTTATTCAAAAATTAGAAAACTTCTACATAATAAATGCTAATAGACTTTCTAATGTTCCGCTTGGCAGCCTTCGAGACTCAATGCACGAGCCAAGTTTCTAGCGACCGCCAATCGAAAGATTTCGATTTCATTTTGAAACTTCGAGTCGTCTCCGTGCGCTTCCACGCAACGTAACAATTCAAAACAATCACTGGAAGACAGTATTACATCTTTTGCTTCCAACAATGGAATAGCATCCGACAAAAGAATCGACCAGAAACTGGAACAAAAATTTCATAAGAACAGTCTCTTCTTATTTAAATCGAATGCGTCGATATCTATATTCCACTCACTATTTTGGAGTCAAGTTCGACACTAAAAGAGATACTAATAAACTTGCTGCTTCTTTAAATTCTCCAATCCCGTACATCTGATGAAATTCACAATATTTTCCTAATTAAAAAACATAATAAAAATGACCGATATTGCATTTAATTTATTTGGTGCTTTCAATATTTCGAAACTGATGATTCACCTAAAAATGTGAGTCTGTCGCTTGCCATCATACAGAAACCTAAATTTTCCAACAAATCGCGGCATTCCAGTTTTCCATTTTCCGAATATTGCTTCAGAAACTGATCGGCGATGTACGTTATGAAACCACTGTCTTGCGCTTTTAACGCCCACGCGAGCGCGTTTCCGAGTCTTCCTTGTTTTATGCATTTTACACCTTGAATTTTACATATGCTCGTAACTAAAAAAAAATAAAAAAAAAAGAAATTAGATTCAAGTTTTATTTACGATAACACGAAATAAAATATACAGGGGAAAAATTTTAATGGGAGATTCTAGTCGAAAACGAAAACGTCTTGAAATAATTGCTTTTTTGTAAATAATGCAATTGAAAAGAATTTTTTTACGCTTTGAGAAGTATCAAAAAATTTACAAATAAAATCTTATACCAATATGGTCCATTTCATTGTCTCGTGCTATGTCTATTATCTTGTTTATTCTCGCTTCAGATCCCGTTGGTAATGATTGTAACAGTATCTCGAGTCTAGCTAGACCTTGAATCGGGCTGTGTATCAAATAACTTGCACCGCATTGCCACAAAGAATGATGTCCCATCAATGCGTTGCCATATTCCAATATGAGGGACTCGTGAAGTTGATTAGTGACTCTACGAAAATGAAATATAACTAACGAGGAATGTGAAACTGCAATAAAAAATTACAAACACGCCTTCAACAGATACAAAAAACAAAAGACAACCGCTAATCTTATACAATTTAAAAATCTTTGAGCTGGTGCAAGAATGACCGTTAAAAAGAATAAGAAACAATCCTGGATAAATTTCTTATTTACAATAAATAACTCTGCCAGATTCACAACGCAGCAAAGCAGCGCCACAACCACTGCCAACGACCACAAATAAAATAGCAAACTTACTAGTTAAAACATTCGCTAAAAACTCTAGTGATAAAAACTACGATAGCAACTTCCTTAAATATAAAACTGAACAAACATTCCCCGAGGCCAATAAAACCCCCAGTATTCGAAACCAGGACCTTTTTTTAATCAACGAAACATTCAAAATTGAAGAATTAAATAGGATACTGTAAACGTAAGCTGGAATCTCAACTTAAAGAAAACCTCACCAACAAAAAGCTACACAACCTACTGGGATTCGTCGAAGAAACAAAATTAATTGACAAAATATAAGAAAAAACCACCCGACTGATGCTGCTAATAACCTCACAGTGGATGCGGCGTAAAAAAATATAACTCTATTTCTATAAAAACTGTAATAGCAATTAGTAAAATACTTACTCGATCTGATCTTTATCCAAAATTTTAAGTCTTCCGCAAGTGTAAAGTAAATTCACTAAATGCGTCGCGAACCATCCATTGTCGCCCATGTACTGTATTTCTTTAATAACTTGATGTAAATCGCTTTCCATCAAAGCGAGAATAGCATTATCGGAAGGTCTGTTGGCTTGCCATCTTTTGGAAATACTGTTTGCCTGATGCGAAAGTTCAGGTTGTTTGCAACACGGGGACGTATAAAATAATTTTGCTGCCAACAATTCGTACCAAGCGTCTGTGTAAGATATACATTGCCAGAGTATTTCTTGGTCTCCTGCAATTAACTGAATTAAATGTTTTTAATAATTTAAAGCGATTAACATTAAATCGTTATATTTATAGTACAACTATAAATACCTTCATAATTGTTTCTAATTCTGTATCGATGACAAAAGTTTTGTTGTTTATATTTGAACTTAATTCTAACTGCCAATGTTTCCAGCGGATTGTAAATTCATTCACAGAATAACCGCCGTATGCATTGTAGACTGGCATTGTTTTAAGGGCATTCTCTGACATCATGAAAGCAGGATGATCCGCTTTACTGTGCAACGCCAGAAGAGCTCGCACCAAATCTAGCTTTCCGTGCAACGTGCAGCCTTTCACCGCTTCCCAATAATTTGCATGTTCCAAATCAGCACCAATTGTTTTCTGGGCTAATATTTTCATTGCCATAAGTTCTCTGGATGGAAAATGAAATTTAATCCATTCGAGTAACTGCGGCAATATTACGTCGCCTAAATTTTAAACATCAACGCTGTTATAAATATTATCATCAACATTGTCAACAAATTGCTTATTACTTGTAACAAAACGTCTTACCTGGTACTACATCTATATAAAGAATTTCAGTCAGATGCCACACGCATTCGATTTGGTAAAAAATAGTGAGAAAATTTTCCAACGATTCTCTTTTATCGGACAAAGCTTTTCCAGATATATCCTGTAAACTTTCTATACATGCTCGCAAAATAGATCGATATTGTTTACTGTGTTTTAAAAGCTCCGGTCTGACATCGCCAGAGCTCGATCTAATTTTTTGTATGGACAAGAAGACACCGTTGCTTTCGTTCACAAGTTTACGCAATTGAGGTGAAAATAGGATTACTTCGGGTTTTAAAATATGCACAGACGAGTCGTACTTTCCATGATAACTCTCGTGCAAATTTTTGCACGTGTATATACCAATTTTGTTACTATTTACCCAACTAGTAGCTATACCTGCATCTTTATGGACGATTGGAATTTTCTAACAAAATTAGGAAAAAATTGAATTAATTAATGAAAAATTAAAATTAAAATTTTATCCTAATAAAATTACTGTGAATACGTTTGCAACCGGGCAATTTTACAATTCTATTTTAATTTACCAATACTTTGAGTTTTAGAACATTGAATGTAATTCGTTATAATTTTTACAAAAAAAATAACGTACTGATAGGAGCAATTTATTATTACTAAATGTTTCTATTAAACAGAGAAAGGATTTTAAATAATACCAAATGAATTGAATGATGGAATTATAGGTTAGGTAGTGATTTAGGTTAAAAATAATTTCGTTGCTTACTATGACTGGAGGACTGTCGGCTTCATCCATTTTTTACAATAGAGTAAAAAAACTGCTGTTCGAAGCACGTGATAATTTAAAGTATAATTTAAATTAACTTTACATTTGAATTGAACTTTTTCAATGTTTTTCGGCAACACCTGCCCTCTTCTTCGATTCTCAGAAGTTGCCCGACTTACGATATTTGTTAATAACTATTTAATTACGGATGGAATGGTTATAAAAAGTATCCTCGAATCTTGACCAGAGACTAAATTACAGTATTAAACTGTAAATGTTCATAAATTAATCCCAGAAAAAGAGTAATTAGTGAATTATCGAACAGTAGTTCAAAAAGGCTGCGATTTATTAACATGGCGGGAGAATGTGGCGGTTGAGTTGCCGCTCTCGCCACAGGCGGCAGCACTGTCCGCTGTTTGGTCATACCCGCATGTTAGTCACGATTTTAATTTATGCATTATTTATATTTATTTGACTACTTAAATCTGTACCTGCTTATACAAGGTGATTCATGGAAAACGTTTTATGTAATTCTTTATAAACATAGATTAATGTATAATATTGTAATAAAACTATGAGATTATATTGTTGTATGTATATCGGTCTAAGGTACACTGAATATATGTTAAGAAATTCATCTATACAAATAATATTGGTAAAAAGATTTTTAATAAAATACCAATAATAATTAGTATAGACACTATTAATAGCTAATATAGTATTTAACGAAAGTTTATATCTATTTTGAAATTTTGCAAATATTTTCGTGATTCATCTTGCATGCTATACATAAAGACAATAAAAGTCTTTGTTGAAATTTATTGTTATTTAATGTGATTCTTACGAAATATAGAATGTTGTTGAACACGATATCCTTAATTTTCTATTTAAACGAGTTTTACTTGAAAAAGAATCAAGTTAATCGGAATGAATTATACACGTCTCCCTCAGTGTACACGAAATAATTACGATTATCGAAAACAATTTACCGAATAGCTCCTTGAAGAATTGTTTCTCCTGCTTCCACTTTACCGCCAAAACCGTTCCATTTACCTTTCCCAAATCCTCGTTTTTTTAAACCTAATAAAACCTCTGTTGCCTTCCTGATAAACACCAACGAAAAGATTTTCCTCACAGACATGTTGCTTTCATTCATCAAATTTATTTAGGAAGTCAAAAGATATTACGCGTCGTGTACCATTCTTCCACGAGAATAAGGCACAGCGTGTTCAAATCCCCACTTCTGTCGCAGTCCACTGACTCACAGGTATTGGTCGAGAACTGTGACGAGGTCAGCCAATCAGCGGGCTGCAGCAAGAGTGGGGATGTAAACACGCTGTGGCTTCTTCTCGTGAAAGGACACTGTTCGGAGCAGTGATGGACATTCGTGGAAATTTTGGTCATGCGCACTGGAGCGCATGATCACTGCCGTATACACTTAACTAGAATTTAGAATTTAGGGTACCGTTGGATCCCAGTGAGGAACAAAATTTAAGAAAGTTATAGGGAGAGACAAAAACGAAAAATTTCCTCTTAATCTACGCGAGTATAGATAGAGAAATACGTAGGGGATCTTCGATAAGTTAACTTTTGTGTGATTGGCGAACATTTGAAGTAGAAAGTTCAATTTTGTATAAAACATTGGAATTCCCAAAATGCATCTATTTTGCGCTAAAGATACATCTATGGTAGCGGACGATAGGTAGCTGTGACGACAGCTTACGCATGCGCAGAAAGGAATCCCAGTGCGCATGACCACAATTTCCACGATGTCAATCACTGGATGGTGGTATAATAGATATTCTCCCGCCATTATAATAAATCAGTGCCTTTAATGAACCACTGCTCTATAATTTACTAATTACTCTTTTTCTGTGATTAATTTATGAACATTTACAGTTTAATACTGTAATTTAGTCTCTGGTCAAGATTCGAGAATACTTTTTATAACCATTCCGTCCGTAATTAAATAGTTATTAACAAATATCGTAAGTCGGGCAACTTCTGAGAATCGAGGAAGAGGGCAAGCGTTGCCGGAAAACATTGAAAAAGTTAACTTCGAATGTAAAGTAAATTCGAATTATATTCTAAATTATCGCGTGATTCGAACAGCAGTTTTTTACTCTATTGTAAAAAATGGACGAAGCTGACAGTCCTCCAGTTATAGTAAGCAACGAAATTATAACCTATAATTCCATCATTCAATTCATTTGGTATTATTTAAAATCCTTTCTCTGTTTAATAGAAACATTTAGTAATAATAAAATGCTCCTATCAGTACGTTATTTTTTTTTGTAATAATTATAACGAATTACATTCAATGTTCTAAAACTGAAAGTATTGGTAAATTAAAATAGAATTGTAAAATTGCCCGGTTGCAAACGTATTCACAGTAATTTTATTAGGATAAAATTTTAATTTCAATTTTTCATTAATTAATTCAATTTTTTCCTAATTTTGTTAGGAAATTCCAATCGTCCATAAAGATGCAGGTATAGCTACTAGTTGGGTAAATAGTAACAAAATTGGTATATACACGTGCAAAAATTTGCACGAGAGTTATCATGGAAAGTACGACTCGACTGTGCATATTTTAAAACCCGAAGTAATCCTATTTTCACCTCAATTGCGTAAACTTGTGAACGAAAGCAACGGTGTCTTCTTGTCCATTCAAAAAATTAGATCGAGCTCTGGCGATGTCAGACCGGAGCTTTTAAAACACAGTAAACAATATTGATCTATTTTGCAAGCATGTGTAGAAAGTGCCATAGATGGTGGTATAATAGGTATTCTCCCACCATTGTAATAGATCGCTGCCTTTAATGAACCACTGCTCGATAATTTACTAATTACTCTTTTTCTGTGATTAATTTATCAACTTTTACAGTTTAACACTTCAATATTGTGGAATAGTACTGCCCTTTTATAACCTTCGCTACCACATTCTGTTTCTCGATTTTCTCCATACATGACCTAGGATGAGAATGTGTTATTTAACAGTGATTCATTGTTTACGCGTCATACACTTTCAAGCTAGGAATGAAAGTACTTTATTTCATATTATAAATATGTATTTATTTCATAATAGAATATACCTATTTTCTTTAACACTTTGACTGCCACGGTGGTCATCAGTGACCGGAGCGCTTGAATTACTTACAATTGTAAGAGTTGAATGAAAATTGATGTTTAGTGCATTTTGAACGTAATCGCTAATTAGAAGATACTTTGAAATAACAACTGCCCCATTGAGTAATTAAAAATTTTCATTAGAACATCGAAAATAAAAGATTAATTTCTATGAAATTTGGCAGTGCACGTCCGTGGCGTCCTGAGCAAAACATGTGATTTTAGTGTGGCAGTCAAAGTGTTAATAGTTGCGAGGTTTAACAGACCCTGCTGTTCGCTCGTTCTTTCAAAAAAATGAGCTTGCTGTTGACGTAGTACCTACGAAACTAGTTATATGTAACTGTTTTTACAAATGCATTTAGAGGTGACTAAAAATAGGGAAATCATACTCGCGAGGGTAACAAATAGAGTTCACGCTGAGCCCTACAATCTTGCATGCACTTGTGGATACAGTGAACAGTACCATTGATCACATTTCATGGGATTGTACTTATGAAAGAACTGAGGAATAACATGACGCGAGATCTGAAACTCAAACAACCGCCTGTTAAACCTCCGCACTGTATTAAAACTTTCTTAACCCTCTGTACTCCTTTGTCGAGTCCCACTCGACATTTTATCAAGTCCAAACCAAAGAGATGTACATTTGAAAATTACAAAATACAATATTTTTTAATTAACGTAAATTTCAAATAAAACACTTAAAAGCATTGGGAGCAACAAGATTTAAACATAATTCGGAGTGCAAAGGGTTAAAAGAACCCAACGTTAAAGCGTTTTAACCTAAACATAAGTACCAAAATTGAAGTAGTAATAATTTCATAAATATGTATTAAGTTAAGTAATATAAGATATACACATAACTGCAATTAAAAATGTAAATTTTACGTACTAACCAAAGGGACACATAAGCCTAAACGAGGCTCATCTGTTGTTAGTAAATAAATAAATAAATAAGGCACACTTGACAACAAACTTGGGCGTTCCGCCGTAGATGGCGGTACAATCGCAAAATGGCGCGTACTTTTGAATTATCACACCGCTAACAATAAGAAACTGGATTAGAACTTTGAATGGATTTATTTGCATTTGAAAAAAATCAAAAGCCTTTACAATCTTTGCATTTTGATGGTAAAGAACTTGCGAATAAAATCACGTATTTTCCATAATGATAATAATCATGAAAGAATGTATACATGGAACTAATCGTAGTATGATTTAATGGAAGATTAAGATTAAGCTTGTTAAAATGTATTTTCTACTAACGATGCCAACGTTGGGTAGTTTCAGAGACGACGCATGCCCAATTTACAGAGACAATCATCGGGTGAAAATTACGTCCGTACGCGGGCAGGGACAATGGGGGAACAAATCCCCCCTCCTCGTGCTTTAGCGGTTCCCCTCCGTATCTGGTACCCTGGAACCCCGATGCATCTCCCCACCTATAGAGAAAGAGTACTCGTTCGAAGCAGCAGCTGACGACCGTAACAATGCATTCTCTGTACGCGAGAGCAATATGCTCTACGCAGGGTTACGGGAGAAGACTGTGAACTTGATTGCACGCACGCTACTGGCCATTAGGTTATCGGTGTCTGAACGATGTAAAGCGATCAGGACGCGTAGGCAGCAGGTAAGGACCTACTCGCTTTGGCGAGATATCGATCTTACTTTAATGCTTGAACGAGGGTGTTTATAGTATTGATAAATCAAGCGTAATATATTAGCTATATGTACGCTTATATTTCTTCACCTCGAATTGTTGATTTTTAAAATGTCGGCGTAAACAGATAATTTATTATTTTGTTTTTACATTCTAATGTCTTGGTTATTTTTGCCTTGTTTGGTCCAAAATTAAGAATATTATAATCAAAAAAAAAAAAAAAAAAAATACTTTTTTTATTAACACTTTGACTGTCACGTCATCTCTACATGGGTGACAGAATTGTTTACTATAATTCTCAGATTGAAGTGTTAAGGGAAATTAATTTGAATAGGATTCGTGGATTTTAGGTTACGAAAATAAGTGTTAAGTGTCGGTTTTCTTTTTAAAAATATTACGGTTTTTGGTTTTCGAAATTCTTCGTGGCTTCCCGTTAACATCACAGATTTACATTCGTGACTTGTGCTTGATATACACGAAGAGGACGGAAAAAAAGGCAGCCGTGTACCGTGGTGGATGCGGTGGAATAAGGTTAACGATAGAAAGAAGAGTAATAAAAGGCAAAAGGACGAAAGAGAAAAATAGAGGGAATAATATGAGGAAGGGAAATGCAAGTAAGAAATGAAAGAGTCGGGGAGAAGGGTTAGAGGACAAGGAGGGACGGACGAGAAGATAGAGAAGGTGGAAAAGAAAGGAGACGTGAAAAAGCGAACGAGAGAGAGGGAAGATGGGTTGGAGAGAAGATAAGAAGAAAAAGGACGGAGGGAAGAGAATACTCGAGAGGTTCTGTTACCTGGTCCGTTCTCTTCTGCCTCTGTGACGGCAGGTCAGTGTTGCTGTGCTCGTGGACGAGGACGGATGTAGTGGTTGATTATGCGTATTTTCGCGCAAGGGGGTCGAGCTCGTTTCTCTTCGTCGTCACAGTGAAAATGTTCGCCGTGGAAGTGTGACGTATGTACGCGGAAAATTGGTTCCAACGAGACCATCCTGACGGGGTACGTATTATTTGGTTCTAATCGTGTTAAATCTAACGTTGGGCGAAACTTTACTCGACAGAATCTTGAAAATGTGTTTGTTTGAAATAGCGATACGTGAAATGTTTCTCTGCCTCGTCCCGTCAAATATTATCGAGGTTAAAAAGTAAAACGTTCGTTAATAGGTTAAACAGTTTTGTAGTTCGCGTAGTGAAAAGCGTCGCGTGTGTCACGCGCGGTGAATCGCTGGAATTGTCTATATGCACGTTCGAAGCCACGAAATGCGGGATGAACGTACTATTTTCCACGTGTTCTTCTTTACCACGCGAATTCGGAACAGAATGAATCGCTATGCTCGGTTATAAGATCGATACGTTGTGTAGTTTGTGAAACTGGTATGATGGCAATTGGATTCGATCGCGATGAAAGGAATGTCTTTCGGTATTGCTTCACGCGAAGAATGTTTCTACGGTAACTTTATGTTGGATGAAACGTGAAAGTGTAAGTTGGTGACCGGGTCATTGTGAATTAAGAACTCTTTCAGTGCGCTAAAATAATTTGAATATATTTTATACACTCTGCATATACATATATACAATATCGAAGAAAATACTGTTGGAATTTTTTATTTAATTGGAGAAAGAATAAATAAAAAGAACAACGTTCAGTGATTGCATTTGTTGTTTTCGTTAAAAGTGAAATTTGTTTTTGTCCATTTAATGTGGGAAATTGTAATGTTTTAAAGCGATGAAAACAGAATGAACGGTACTGCGGATAATTTTAGAAATGCAGCCTGCTACATTCATGGAAGAAAATGTAAACTGGTGCATGAACCCCGTCTCACGCTTACGTTTGTAGAAATATGTAAATAAGTTCGGAATAGGAAGCTAGTCGAGGCGTCGATTCCTTCGACAAAACAAGAACAGGTTTCAGAAAGAACTTGACTAACTCTGTGAAAGGTGCTGTCTCCTAAGATACCTGCATACATACATATATGGAAACAGCGGACTAGGGGAGAAACGTACTTTTCCTCGAGAGGACGAGTTTTACAAAATTCGTTCGACAGGATTTAATATTCGTTCTTTCGTTTATTTAAAACAAATGATATTTTAGAATTACTTTATTCAGATAATTATAATTTATTTATTGCTGTCTATGGATAATTATCAAATATAATGTTAAACAATTTGTACAATTCTACTTGCGTAATAAACAAAAGTTTGTTTATTTAACACTTTGATTGTCACGTCACCCATGGCCAATGAAAATTAATTGGAATATTAGTTTACGATCAAGTACAGTAGTATTATTATTAAATAACATATTCGATAAAAAAAATTACTGAATAATAAAAAAAATCAGATACGAAATTATAATTATATTAGTTTTCAATTTGACAGGATTTACCATTATGATGCTAGAAAAATTACTAAATCAAAAAAAAAATTACTAAATAATAAAAAAAATCAGATACGAAATTATAATTATATTAGTTTTCAATTTGACAGGATTTACCATTATGATGCTAGAAAAATTACTAGAATAATAAAAAATATTGGATACGAAATAATAATTTTAATTAGTTTTCAATTGGACAGGATTTACCATTATGATGCTAGAAAAATTACTAGAATAAAAAATTACTAAATAATACAAAAAGTCGGAAACGAAATTATAATTTTAATTAGTTTTCAATTGGGCAGGATTTACCATCATAATGCTAGAAAAATTACTAAAATAAAAAAAAAATCATATAAAAAATTATAATTTTAATTAGTTTTCAATTGGACAAGATTTACCATTATTATGCTAGAAAAATTAGTTCTCAAGTTCAGAGGTTGAGGGAAATAAATAGAATTTATAAATTTTAACATGGTTACGAAAATAAGTACAAATTTTAGGTTATGTAGCTTGCAATGGTCTAAAATCAAAATGTTACTTTTGCAAAATATTATACGGTTTTCGATCTGACAGCGAACGTGTTAAGGGGCCATTCTACCTTGTAGGCATGAAAAATACGTGTTTCTTTGTGATTTTTTTTTGCGGGTTATTAAAGAGCGATTAATTCCGGATTTTGTAGATACATTTATTATATATTTAGCTATATTTACGAATTTTTGCAACGCATAATATCTATTGATTTCGCTGTTTTTGTTGATCATCAAACAACAGTTTTTACGAACGTCACCCGACTGCGTACGTGATATCTTGCGAACAAGTTATTCGAAATCCTAAAACCAACGATATTCTTAATATAGATGAGTGTGGTTATAGCATGAACTAGGATCTTTTCAAAAAAACAAAAAATGGCAAAATGGCAGCTATTTTACGAAAAAATACTGAATATTTTCATATATTTGGTTGCTTATTTGTTAATAAAAGAAAAAGTATTGCATATATAGCAATTATCCTAGTTCATGCTATAGGGATACCAGTTCTGAAGATACTGTATAAATTTGATGTTGATATCTTGAATAGTTTTTTAGTTATCACGCACGCAGTGCCGAAAAATGTAGTTTTGAGAAAAACAGCTTTAAAGTTTCACGTCTAATTGTTATACCTGCGCGCGGTACATTCCAACAGGCTATAACTTCGTTAGTTTTCCGAATTTCAATTTAATATTTGGTAGACATATTTTCGAGACTACATACTAAAGGAAAATGCAAAAAAAAAAAAATATCGATTTTTTTAATCCCACAAGGTAGAAAGGCCCCTTAAAGAGATAGTAAAATTTTTACAGTGGTAATCATAAATTAAATCGTGAGATTCGGAAGAAATTTTGTTGTCGCGTGATGTCTGTTTATTAGAGATGGCGTGCAAAATCACTGAGAGTGATTTATCACAGTAATCACAAAATCACGATCACGCTCGTGATTAAAGTCCATTCACGACCGTGATCCGAAAGATGGCGCTTTAGTAGCGATTCACGTTAACTGTGATCGTTACGGTTCCGCTAATTCCCCTCGGTGGAAATTCAAAGAATTAGAAATACGCCAAATTTAAATTGTATAGTAATGTAGTATAAGCAATGAAAAAGGCAGGGTTGGGTCTGGGTTATTATTTAAAAATAACAACATAGATAATTTTGATGATTTCAAATTAGTCCAGCTTTTGCAAATATCCTTTCGCTAATTCATCTAATATTTCCTACTTTGCAATATTAAAATATAGGTTTTTAGTCATAATAGATGCTTTGACTATAATTGGCTCTTCTAATAATATAAATCTATCATGTGATATACTCATACGCAACCACAATGATTTTAACTAAATTTTTTTTATATTCTGTTATTTCTACATTATTATAAATATATTTATTATATATGCTTAATCAAACTTTGCTGAACTGCTTTTATAATAATATTAATCATAAAGTTATAAGTGACATGTAGTTTTTATACATTAATATGACATTTTGTATATATTTTTATTATAAAGAAATAAGTTAGAATTTAAAATTACAAACAGGTTAGTTTGGCGTATTTGTTGAAAAATTTTACGAACATTTATGATACGAATGTTGAAGCAATGAGAAATAAAACTTATACTTACATCTATTTGTCACTTTTAATTTTTCCTATTCTTTCTCCTAATAAGAAAATTATGTTAACATTGCTTTTAGACCATATTATAATACATATACAGGGTGTTCGCACACCCCTGGGAAAAATTTTAATGGGGGGTGTCTAGAGGCCAAAATAAGACGAAAATCAAGAATACAAATTTGTTGATGGAGGCTTCGTTAAAAAGTTATTAACGATTAAATTCAAAAATTTCAAATCGTTCTGGAAAAATTATTTTCGGTTGCGGGGGTCAATTACAATTATTTTTGGTCATTACACATACCCCCGAAATTCTACGCAATTTCGAGAAAAAAATTCGAGTAGGTGCTGAAATTTTTCGGCAAAAAAAAATATTTCAAATTTTTCTAAAAAAATTATTTTCGGTTGTGGGAGTCAATTACAATTATTTTTGGTCATTACACACACCCTCGAAATCCTGCTCACTTTCTAGAAAAAAATTCGAGAAGGTGTGAAATTTTTTGACGAAAATAAAGAATTTCAAATCGTTCTGGAAAAATTATTCTCGGTTCCGGGGGTTAATTAGAATCATTTTTGGTGAATACACATACCTCCGAAATCCTATCCACTTTCCAGAAAAAAAATCAAGTAGGTGCTGAAATTTTTCGGCGAAAAAAAATATTTCAAATTTTTCTGAAAAAAATATTTTCGATTGCGGGGGTCAAATACAATCATTTTTTATCATTAGACATACCCTCGAAATCCTACGCACTTTCGAGAAAAAAATTCGAGAAAATGTAAAATTTCTCGACAAAATTAAAAAATTTCAAATCGTTCTGGAAAAATTATTTTCAGTTGCGGGAGTCAATTACAATAATTTTTTGTGAATAGACACACCCTCGAAATCCTATGTACTTTCGAGTAAAAAATTGAGTACGACCAAAACTTTAAACGTTAATAACTTGTTAACAAAGCCTCCATCAACAAATTGGTATTCTTGATTTTCGTCGTATTTTGGCCTCTAGAATCTCCCATTAAAATTTTTCCCAGGTTTGGCCGAACACCCTGGACATAATTCGTGAAAAGTGAAGAGAATGTTCCCTACCAATGAAAAACGATCACGAAGAGTCACGAATCACTGTGAAAAATCGCCATGATTGGGAACGAACGTGATCGAATCACGAGTGATTCAAAAGTAGCAATCCACGCCATCTCTACTATTCGTGTGTTGTTGGTTGCAGTCGCGCCAAGAGAAAGATCGCTCGCTGTTGCGTTTTATTAAGACAGGGGGCGACCTATAACCGACGATACGACCCTGAGTGCGCTTTTTCTCCGAGAAATTCTCTGAAATTCTCCAGGCAGACACGGTGTGCACCTTGCACCATAAAGTCGGACTCGTCGGATCGGCATGTTATGTACGGGTTGTGGCAATGTAATGCGGCATAGTAAGGTATGGCGCGTAAGACAGATGTTGGCGAAGAAACAAATAAAAGAGAGAGAAAGAGAGATCGACGACGAACTGGTAGCTTGAAAGTAATGCCACAATCTGACGCGCGCTGTATTACCACCATTAGTCATTTCGTGATGCCATTTGCAAAACGCTTTGATGATTCGAGTCCCTTAATTTTCGACCGCCTATGTTTACAAACAATCTGTTTTCATTTTTTGAAATATTGTTCACGTGTCTTCTTGGACGCTTTTTACACTTTTGTCGAGTCGAAGAAATTTTACTCTCGGCTACTGGAGACACGTGGGTGTTTTGATCGGAACTAAGTTACAATATAACCCTAAATTTTGTCTGACGACATTATACATGTATTACCACCATTAGTCGTTTCGTGATGCCATTTGCAAAACGCTTCGATGATTCGAGTCCCTTAATATTCGAGCGCTTATGCAGTCTCATGACAGACTTCAGATAATCAAATTTTTTAATTCATTTCTTGAAAGTATTAGGTGTACAAATGAATAATCCAAATTATCTTAAGCAGTTATAAAATCAAGTTTAAAGTTAATTGATTTTCCCGCTCTTTTGTGGTGATATAGTGTTGACATACAGGGTGCTAGTCCAACCCTGGGAAAAATTTTAATGGGAGATTCTAGTGGCCAAAATAAGACGAAAATCAAGAATACTAATTTGTTGATGGAGTCTTTGTTAAAAAGTTATTAACGTTTAAAGTTTCGTCCGTACTCAATTTTTTACTCGAAAGTACATAGGATTTCGAGGGTGTGTCTATTCACAAAAAATTATTGTAATTGACTCCCGCAACTGAAAATAATTTTTCCAGAACGATTTGAAATTTTTTAATTTTGTCGAGAAATTTCACATTTTCTCGAATTTTTTTCTCGAAACTGGGTAGGATTTCGAGGGTATGTGTTATGACCGAAAATGATTGTAATTGACCCTCGCAATTGATAATAATTTTTCCAGAACGATTTGAAATTTTTTAATTTTGTCGAGAAATTTCACATTTTCTCGAATTTTTTTCTCGAAACTGGGTAGGATTTCGAGGGTATGTGTTATGACCGAAAATGATTGTAATTGACCCTCGCAATTGATAATAATTTTTCCAGAACGATTTGAAATTTTTTAATTTTGTCGAGAAATTTCACATTTTCTCGAATTTTTTTCTCGAAACTGGGTAGGATTTCGAGGGTATGTGTTATGACCGAAAATGATTGTAATTGACCCTCGCAATTGATAATAATTTTTCCAGAACGATTTGAAATTTTTTAATTTTGTCGAGAAATTTCACATTTTCTCGAATTTTTTTCTCGAAACTGGGTAGGATTTCGAGGGTATGTGTTATGACCAAAAATGATTGTAATTGACTCCCGCAACTGATAATAATTTTTCCAGAACGATTTGAAATTTTTTAATTTTGTCGAGAAATTTCACATTTTCTCGAATTTTTTTCTCGAAACTGGGTAGGATTTCGAGGGTATGTGTAATGACCAAAAATGATTGTAATTGACCCCTGTAACCAAAAATAGTTTTTTTAGAATAATATGAAATTTTTTTTTTTGTTGAAAAATATTCACCTACAAATTTATTTTTCTAAAATTCCCTACGCCTTATTGGTCAACTGTTTACTATTTATGTCAGTGCTGAATGGATTTCTTTGTTCGTGTCAAGTATAATCCGCAACATTTACCGAATAATAGTCGTACGTTCCGGCTAATCGAGACTTCACAAACAATTATCACATATATGTAATAAAAATTTTCACAAATCTCTGGAAAAACTTAGTTTGCAATATCGCGAATATGATCTGCAAAATGATTAATTTGCCGTGCAAAACCTATATGCACACATTGTGTAAAATAAGTTCCCGGAATATCTCACTTTCAAATCCCACAGTGCATTTATTGAAACAAATTTTTGTGTGTAAGTAGGCAACATTGTATTCAGTTGGTACGCTAAATTTGATCGCAATATGACAACCAGTGTGTTCACGGCAGTTATTTACACCAGTCGATCTCGAGTGTGCTCTGCGATTTTTGCGATGGAAATAACTGTCGACCAAAGAATTTGCCTTAAATTTTGCGTTTCTAACGAAATTTCTTCTGTCGAAGCGTTAAAAATGTTACAGAAAGCCTATGGTAAGTGGTGCCTATCAAAAACGCAAACATACGAATGGTGCAAGGCATTTAAAGAGGGCCGAGAAGAAGTGCAAGATTTGCCGCGTGCCGGCCGACCAATGGTTTCGACCGACGAAAACATCGAAAAGATAAAAAAAAATGGTCATCGATAATCGTCGTCTGAGTGTTAGAGAGGTGGCTCATGAAGTGGAAATGCCTCACACGTCCGTGCATAACATTTTAACTGAAGTTTTGGGCACGAGACGCGTCGCTGCACGACTTGTTCCGAAGGAGCTGAATCTTCTGCAAAAAGAACATCGAAAAGCAGTTGCTGAAGACATGATTTCACGAGCTTCTAGTGACTTTACCTTCATGAAAAGCATCATAACCAGTGACGAAACATGGGTTTATGAGTACGATACGCAAACAAGTCAACAATCTTCGGAATATCGCTTAGAAAATGAACCAAACCCTAAAAAACCGCGACAAAGTCGCTCGAAAATTAAGGTCATGCTCACCGTTTTATTTGATTATCGTGGCGTTGTTCATTCGGAATTCCTTCCAGATGGACAAACAGTAAATAAAGAATATTATTTGAGCGTCAAGAGACGCTTGCGTGAAAATATTCGTCGGAAACGGCCGGATGCGTGGAAAAACAATTCTTGGATCCTGCACCACGATAATGCTCCGTCGCACACATCGATCTTGCTACGCGAATTTTTGGCCATGAACTCAACAAATGTGATCGAACAAGCACCGTGTTCACCAGATATGGCCCCCCGTGACTTTTTCTTATTTCCGAAACTCAAACTACCCCTTCGAGGAAGGCGTTTTAAGTCGACAGAGGCCATAAAAGAAAATTCGCAGGAGGAGCTGAAGGCGCTACCTTCGTCAGCGTTTAAAAAGTGTTTCGAAGACTGGGAGAAGCGTTGGCGCATGTGCGTTGCTTCTTATGGTGCCTACTTTGAAGGCGACAAAATGGATGATTATATTGTTGTTACGTATCAAATAAAGAAACATTACACTATATGCCCCTATACGAGTTTCAATAATTTAGTAAAATTTTCATGTTTTATTGAAAAAATATCGACAGAACCGCTAGGTGTACGATTTTAAGTGTCAGTCACTGTATTTGAACATAAAAATAGTGGATTTCTTTTTTCCTCAACCTAATATTTACTAAGGTTTAATTTTTCTTAACATTTACAATACGAATACAGCCTCTATGGCACTGAAATATTGGCTGTGATAAAAAACAACGTTTTAAATCTCGTCTACGCGTCACCGGAAACAACAAATTCAAACAAATTCTCACTTAACGCGTTAACTGCCATGTCATCCGTATTTAAGCGACATGTAAAATCCACAGGGGTCCGCGTCACCCAAATACGGACGGCGCTCATATTTTATCGAGTCACGCATTGTTCTTCGTACTTTATTACCATACATATGCATACACGTTAGAATTGATTCTAATACAGAACGGGCGTGTAATCAGTTTTCGTTGCGTTTGCCTTTGCAACAGATGTTTCTGAATCCGAGACGTCGACTTTGTGGCCACACATTGGAAGAGATTAAGATTAGGGTATCAGGCATTCGGTACACGCGAGGCAGTATGCTCGAATGCAAACAAATGTTTTATTAAATTGTACGTGTGTCGTGTTCAGAAAGCCATGACTCGATTAACTCGCGCGCGAAATTAACGTGCCAGTAAACATGTTAATTGGAATGTGGAGAGTGTTGATACTAGCGTAAACATTGTAAGTCGAGTATTTTAAAAAGTGCACGATTCGAAAGATAAATGATACGAATTTTAGTAAGAAAGTCCAAAGTGCCAGGACGCGTAACGATTTTAAATAAGTATACTTTACCGACGAATTAAGCAAATCGAAACCGCATTTTTGATCAATCTTAATGTTTGTAGCATGTACCTTAGGGTGGTCCTTATGTTTCGACTTTTGATTACTTTTTGACGCACCCCGTGATCGTGACAAAAAAGTTCTGTGCATTTCAGTAAGATTGGACAATAGGAACACGTGCTGTATTTAAATTAGAGTTTTGACATTTTTAGGATTTCGTGCCGGCATACGGAGCCACACTGAACGCGAACAAATTGTTGATGGTATTGCGAATGGCACCGACCATTTGTAATTCTCGGAAACTACTAGTTACGTTCGCGCATGCGCCATCGTTGTCGCGAGTACAGGTACGTTAGGGTGGACCTTAGCTAAATTGTGACACTCGATGACGAAATCGTTTATGCCAAATAGCGAGATTGGACAACAGGAACACGTGCTGTATTTAAATTAGAGATTTGACATTTTTTGGATTTCGTGTTTGAGTCAGATGCACTTGTACCATCTTACAACAAAGTTGTCGACTGATACGTTTTAGTGGAATTAGAATTCCTTGTGTCTGAAACAATAACGTGTGATTTTCATTGTTGTGTTTAGAATCCTATACAATGTAGCGTCTGGAGTAGAAAAGTATAGTACATATTAGGGTGGCTCCTATTTTTCGACTTACGATCTTCTTCGGTGTTATTCTCTGATATTTTTTGATCAAATTATAATTCCGTCAGTGTAAAATAATAACATTACTATCCAATACGAATCGTTCAATTTATTATTAAACATCGCATGTAACATAGGAAGCCAGTCATAATTCGTGGCTTTTCCTTATCTATGAGAACTAACAATTGAATGTAGGTATGCCACGTTTTGCCATACGATTATTTTCAATTTAAAGGACACGGAGACACGTTCGATCGTGTATCAAAAAATTACGTTTATTTGAATCGTGTTAAGAAAAGGTCGTTTTCCTTTTTTCACAAGAATTAATAAAAGCTGCTTAATCGTTGGGTTAATGGAAGAGGAGATCCCAGAAATCATGTTTCCAATACACAAAAACTATACTCTTTCTGCAATAGAATACAAAAAAAGGATTTACCGCGAATCTAGAAGTAAATTAAAATAAAACTTCCCTTTGGTATACAGTTAGGAGCAAAAGTAAGTGGACAAGTGTTGAAAGAGGAAATCAATGAAATGGTATAGCCGAATAAGGGCGTCAAATGTGCCCCTGAACCAAAGACATACGATGAATCCATCGATAAAGAATCAAAATCAAACATTCTATGCCAAGTTTCAACCCTCTATCTTGTCCGGAAGGGTAGTTACAAGGAAAATCCGGATTATCGAACTCGTGTCTGTTTTCCGTATTTAATCGAGTACGAAAATTACGTAAAAAATCTGGTGCATCGTGGTTATCGAGATACGCGTTTGAGAATTTTTTCCGATTTTTCGATTCCAAATCCTAGGCGTAAAAAATTAAAAATGCAGAAAAATACCGATTTCGTGTTGATGCTTTCGAGACACTAGATTTATATAATTACTGTAAATGCGTATTGTCATTGGTTATGTCCCTGAATTTTTTCAGATTTTTTGGCAGGGTGCGCCGTAGTAGCAAAAATCGAAAACCGATATTTTCGGCGTTTTTTGCGTGAAAAACCAACTTATACTTTGAATTTTTATATTCCCTTTAATGATTAACTATTCTCTATGGTTTTAAACAATTCTATGTTGAATAGAATGGTGTATAGAATAGAAAAACAAAAGTAAGTCACCAAATTAAAGGTGCTATGCGAGTTATATTCAGAAGTATCAGCATTTTATCCAAAAGGTACGATGGTGCAGGGAGTAAGTTGCTTGATTGTGGATACGCGATGATCTTTTTGACGCTGGTTCGCGCCCCATTTAAAGCACATCTTTTTATTCATTTTATTAATTATATATTTTTTCAATATTCAGCTATGTAACAATGAAAATCTATTTAAAATATTTAAAAAATATTTTCACCTAAAATATACATAAAAACAATTCGTAACTATACAGAGTGTTCGGCCACCGCTGGGAAAAATTTTAATGGGGTATTCTACAGGTCAAAATGCGACGAAAATCAAGAATACCAATTTGTTGATGGAGGCTTCGTTAAAAAGTTATTAACGTTTAAAGTTCTGCCCTTACTGAATTTTTTTCTCGAAAATATGCAAGATTTCGGGGATATGTCTATGCACCAAAAATGATTGTAATTGGCCCCTGCACCCGAAAATAATTTTTCCAGACGATTTGAAATTTCTTTTTTCCTCGAATAAAGTCACCTCTTGATGATTTTTCTTAAAAATTGGTTTTTCATTTTTAATCAATTTGGTTGGCGCTGTTCAGAAAAGTTGTCTAATAGTTTTTTGTAGGTACCTATGAGCTGTAGTTCAGAAAAAAATTTCAGTCAAATCCATTCACTACTGTAGGAGTTATGGTCGTTTGAAAATTGGACCAGTTTTTATGGGGTTTTTGTTACTTTACGTGGTTAGGAATCAACATTTCGAATATTTTTGGAATTTCTACATATTCTTTAGTAAAATTAGCGTTATTTGCCGTTCGAAACATTAAAATCCACCAATCTGTTCAGAAGTTATGGCATTTTAAAGATTTGCATGTTTCGGGGGTGCATTTTTGGCCCCACATTAGATTTTTGGTCAGGAATTTTTTTCTCTAAAGTGCGTAGGATTTCGGGGGTATATCTATTCACCTAAAATGATTGTAATTGGCCCCTGCAACAAAAAATAATTTTTTTAGAACGATTTGGAATTTTTTAATTTCGCCAAATTTGACCTCCTTTCTGAATTTTTTTCTCGAAAATGAGTAGGATTTCAGGGCTATGTCTATTCACCAAAAATGGTTATAATTGACCATCGCAAACAAAAATAATTTTTCCAGAATGGTTTGAAATTTTTTATCCGTCGAAAAATTTATGCCCCGTTCTGAATTTTTTTCTCGAAAATGCGTAGGATTTCGGGGGTATGTCTGTTCACTAAAAATGATTGTAATTGACCCCCGCAACAGAAAATAATTTTTCCAGAACGATTTGAAATTTTTGAATTTAATTGTTAATAACTTTTTAACGAAGCCTCAGTCAAAGTTCGAAGCGTTTCCACAGTCAAGCACAATAATGCTGATACTCCTGAATATAACGCGCATAGCAGCTTTAATTTGGTGACTTATTTTTGTTTTTCTATTCTATACACCGTTTTATTCAACATAGAATTGTTTAAAACCATAGAATATAGTTATACATTAAAGGGAATACAAAAATTCAAAGTATAAATTGCTTTTTCGCGCGAAAAACGCCGAAAATAACGGTTTTTGATTTTTGCCACTATGACGCACCCTGCCAAAAAATCTGAAAAAATTCACGGACCTACCCAATGACAATATGCATTTACAGTAATTATATAAATACAGTGTCTCGAAATCATCAACACGAAATCGGTATTTTTTAGATTTTTAATTTTTTACGCCTAGGATTTGGAATCGAAAAATCGGAAAAAATTCTCAAACGCGTATCTCGATAATCACGATGCACCAGATTTTTTACGTAATTTTCGTACTCGATTAAATACGGAAAACAGACACAAGTTCGATAATCCGGATTTTCCCTGTAACTACCCTTCCGAACAAGATAGAGGGTTGAAACTTGGCATAGAACGTTTGATTTTGATTCTCTATCGATGGAATCATCGTATGTCTTTGGTTCAGGGGCACATTTGACCCCCTTATTCGGCTATACCATTTCATTGATTTCCGCTTTCAACACCTGTCCACTTACTTTTGCCCCTAACTGTATACCAAAGTGAAGTTTTATTTTAATTTACTTCTAGACTCGCGGTAAATCCTTTTTTTGTATTCTATTGAAGAAAGAGTATAGTTTTTGTGTATTGGAAAAATGGTTTCTGGGATCTCCTCTTCCATTAACCTAACGATTAAGCAGCTTTTATTAATTCTCGTGAAAAAAAGGAAAACGACCTTTTCTTAACGCGATGCAAATAAAGGTAATTTTTTGATACACGATCGAACGTGTCTCCGTGTCCTTTACATTGAAAATAATCGTATGGCAAAACGTGGCATACCTACATTCAATTGTTAGTTCTCATAGATAAGGAAAAGCCACGAATTATGACAGGCTTCCTATGTTACATGCGATGTTTAATAATAAATTGAACGATTCGTATTGGATAGTAATGTTATTATTTTACACTGACGGAATTATAATTCGATCAAAAAATATCGGAGAATAACACCGAAGAAGATCGTATGTCGAAAAATAGGAGCCACCCTAATATGTACTATACTTTTCTACTCCAGACGCTACATTGTATAGGATTCTAAACACAACAATGAAAATCACACGTTATTGTTTCAGACACAAGGAATTCTAATTCCACTAAAACGTATCAGTCGACAACTTTGGTGTAAGATGGTACAAGTGCATCTGACTCAAACACGAAATCCAAAAAATGTCAAAACTCTAATTTAAATACAGCACGTGTTCCTGTTGTCCAATCTCGCTATTTGGCATAAACGATTTCGTCATCGAGTGTCACAATTTAGCTAAGGTCCACCCTAACGTACCTGTACTCGCGACAACGATGGCGCATGCGCGAACGTAACTAGTAGTTTCCGAGAATTACAAATGGTCGGTGCCATTCGCAATACCATCAACAATTTGTTCGCGTTCAGTGTGGCTCCGTATGCCGGCAGAGAAACGTTTCGCGAGTTCCTGCCGGCGAACCGGAAGTTCGTTAATAACAAACTCCGTCGTGGTTCGTTCGATTCGATCGACTCTTGCAGTGCACCGAGAAAAATGAAAAACGATTCTCGTGTCCGAAACCAAAATCGAAATAACTGCGTTTAGTGTTTCAACGATGTCTGATCACGAATTAAAAAAAAGAAAAAAAAAAGAAAACTCGATACCTCGATTACAAGATGATCGACCTTTGAATCTTCTTATTTGGTACATAATATAGAGAAGCGGTGTTTAACGTGAAATGTCGCATTTCGATTTCCATGATTCGCGTAGCGTTTATTTTTAATTTATGAAGCACCAAAAATTTCGAATTAACGAATCGTGTACCTTTTGTTTTGAATATCTCCCATTTATAATGTTTACACGCCAAAAAAAAAAAAAATTTGCTTATTTAAATCGTTGCCCATGAAACCGATCGTTTCGAAATCTAGCGACACCGATCGTGGGTAGTCCTGTTTTTGATTGCTGAATCGTTTGATGCGTGATCAGGAAAAGGATTACGGCTCGGTTGTCGTGTCGTCAATGTCGTTGGTCGATAAAATCGAGATAAAAGTGACTGCAGAGAGAGAGTGCCCAGGGGAGGAGCAAGAAATCGCTCGAAAGAAAAGTATGCAGCTACTTTCCAGTTTCATGGCGAGGCACCTGAAGCGAGGATCATCCTTGAAAAAAGGTACGACGCCGCGGACGAGCCTGGCGAGCACTCATTTAGAACAATGCCGCTATAATTGCTACGACAGAAATTACGAGCTTCTCGAACTACGTTTTTCTCGTGGCTGGGTAGACGACTGGAACGTTCCCCTCCGGCCCCGATACCGGGAAATTAATAACATTTTTCTCACGATCGAAAGACTCGTTGACCGGTAGCTGAGAGTAGCTTCCACGCGGCCGAAACAATTACGTTTCGAGAGTCTTGATTTATGGCGCGCCTTTCTCTTCTCCGATTTACAACTTTAACAAGCATTATTTCGGATTACCGTTTCCTTTTTAGATCTTTAATGGAAAATATTTCGATTTTCCTGAAGATAATTAATGAAAATGTAATTTGAAAAAAAGCAAACAAATTGTAACTGCTGATTTCAATTTTGGACTTTTTGTTTTTAATCGATTGATAGGTATATGGCGAAAAGATTGAATTAAATTGTGGCTTATACAGGGTGTTCCATATTTTTCTGTAGACACTTTAGCAGTGTGTTTTGCAAGTAAAAATAAGACTACAGTGTTATACAGGGTGTTATAAGACGAAAATCAAGAATACCAATTTGTTGATGGAGGCTTCGTTAAAAAGTTATTAACAATTAAATTGAAAATTTTCAAATTGTTCTGGAAAAATTATTCTCGGTTCCGGGGGTCATTTACAATCATTTTTGGTGAATACACATACCTCCGAAATCCTACGCACTTTCGAGAAAAAAATTCCTTACCAAAAATCTAATTAGATGCCTAAATTCAACGAAAAAAAAAATTTCAAATCGTTCTGGAAAAATTGTATTCAGATGCGGGGGTCAATTACAATCATTTTTTATCATTACACATTTCCCCGAATTCCTACGCACTTTCGAGAAAAAAATTCCTTACCAAAAATCTAATTAGATGCCTAAATTCAACGAAAAAAAAAATTTCAAATTGTTCTAAAAAAATTATTCTTGGTTTCAAGGGTCAATTATAATCATTTTTGGTGAATAGACATAACCCCGAAATCCTACCCACTTTCTAGAAAAAAAATCAAGAAAGTATATTTCTCGATAAAATTAGAAAATTTCAAATCGTTTTAAAAAAATTATTTTTGATTGCAGGGGTCAATTGCAATCATTTTTGGTGAATACACACACCCTCGAAATCCTACGCACTTTCGAGAAAAAAATTCATTACTGAAAATATAATGTCTGATCATAACTGTCTGTAACTTTTTGTAAACTCTGATAAAGGAATGTTTAAATTATCCACATAATTCTGCGTTAAAAATATTTTCTCGTGCCTCAACTAATTGCTCTCTTTAAACAAAAATTTTTATTTTTTTGTTTAGGAAATAAAAAAACATCACATTTCATATTTTTGTCATAACTTCTTAACAAAGCAATTATAAATTTTTTGTTCTATAACACTTTAGTCTTATTTTTACTTGTGAAACGTACTAATGAAGTGTGTGCAAGGAAAAATGTGGAATACCCTGCATACAGGGTAAAGTACCTGGGAAAAATTTTAATAGGAGATTTTAGAGGCCAAAATAAGACCAAAATCAAGGATACAAAGTTGATTAAGGCTCCGTTAAAAAGTTATAGAAACATTTCTGGCCACACGGTATATTTTCAGTAAAGAATTTTTTTCTCGATAGTGCGTAGGATTTCGGGGGTATGTGTATTCACCAAAAATGATTGTAATTGACCCCCGCAACTGAAAATAATTTTTTTAAAACGATTTGAAATTTTTCAATTTCGCCAAAAAGGGAACTGTAGATTTTTCTTAAAAATTCGTTTTTCATTTTTAATAAATTTGTTTTACGTCCTACGGAAATTTTGTTTAGTACTTTTTTGTAGGTATCTATGAGCTCTACTTCTATACTAAATTTCATTGAGATACGTTCACTATTGTAGAAGTTATGGACGTTTGAAGATTAGGCCATTTTGATGAAGTTTTTCTTACTTTACGGGGTTAAGGAACAACTTTTCGAATATTCTTGGAATTTCTACATATTCTCCACTAAAATATGTGTTGCTTGCCTTTTGATACATTAAAATCCTCCAATCCGTTCAAGAGTTATGATATTTTAAACATTTGCATGAAATTTCAGGGAAGCATTTCTCTGGTCAGAAATTAAATTTTCGGTAAAGAATTTTTTTCTCGAAAATGCGTAAGATTTCGAGGGTATGTGTACTGACCAAAAATGATTGTAATTGTCCCTCACAACCAAAAATAATTTTTTTAGAACGATTCGGAATTTTTTAATTTTGTCTAAACATTTGTATACTTTCCTGAATTTTTTTCTCGAAAGTGTGTACGATTTCGGGGGTATGTCTATTCACAAAAAATGATTGGAATTGTCATTCTCAACTAAAAATAATTTTTTTATAACGATTTGAGATTTTTCAATTTCCCCAAAAAATTTCAGATCCTACTCGAATTTTTTTCTCGAAAGTATGTACGATTTCGGGGGTATGTCTATTCACCAAGAATGATTGTAATTGACCCCCGCAACCGACAATAATTTTTCCGTGAATGATTTGAAACTTTTTAATTTAATTTTTTAATAACTTTTTAACGAAGCCTCAATCAACAAATTGATATTCTTGATTTTCGTCTTATTTTGGCCTTCAGAATCTCCCACTAAAATTTTTCCCAGGGATGGCCGAACGCCCTGTATAATGTTCGATGAATTTTCAGTGGAATAACTTTTATAAAATAGTTTTTTTACAGGTAAATATTGGAGCTGTGCAGCATGAACTGTATGTAGGTTACTGTATATAAACAGTTTATAATCATCTGCTCGAGCATCGTACGAAAAGTAGAAAGCGCATAATTTAGTATCGTGTATCCGATCAATATAACTCGAAATATCCACGTGAACTACGAAGGAACCGGTTACAATCACGCGATATTAATCATTAACCTAAATATTGTTCTGGACGTTGTACGTTGGAAATGTGTACACGATTCGTCCAAGCATGTTTAGAATTTTCTGTTTACACGTGAATATACAGTGGGTGTAAAAAGTATCCATACAGCGATTAATTACGACTAAAATGCTGAATAATAATATTTATCAAACAATATTTTTTAAACAAACGCGTCACATGTATTCTCCAAAGTCTGTAGAACAACAATATTAAGTAAACAAAACGAAATATTTATATTGCTTATACAGGGTGTTCGGCCATCCCTGGGAAAAATTTTAATGACGGATTCTAGAGGTCAAAATAAGATGAAAATCAAGAATACCAATTTGTTGATGGAGGCTTCGTTAAAAAATTATTAACAATTAAATTCAAAAATTTCAAATCGTTCTGGAAAAATTATTTTCGGTTGCGGGGGTCAATTACAATCATTTTTGGTCATTACACATACCCCCGAAATCCTACGCACTTTCGAGATAAAAATTCCTTAACAAAAATCTAATTAAGTGACTAAATTCAACGAAACAAAAATTTCAAATCGTTCTGGAAAAATTATTTTTGGTTCCAGGGATCAATTATAACCATTTTTGGTCATTACACATATCCCCGAAATCCTATTCACTTTCTAGAAAAAAATTCGAGAAGGTATGAAATTTTTTGACAAAATTAGAAAATTTCAAATTGTTCTAAAAAAATTATTCTTGGTTTCAGGGGTCAATTATAATCATTTTTGGTCATTACACATATCCCCGAAATCCTATTCACTTTCTAGAAAAAAATTCGAGAAGGTATGAAATTTTTTGACAAAATTAGAAAATTTCAAATTGTTCTAAAAAAATTATTCTTGGTTTCAGGGGTCAATTATAATCATTTTTGGTGAATAGACATAACCCCGAAATCCTACCCACTTTCTAGAAAAAAATTCAAGAAAGTATAAAATTTCTCGATAAAATTAGAAAATTTCAAATTGTTCTAAAAAAATTATTTTTGGTTCCAGGGATCAATTATAACCATTTTAGGTCATTACACATATCCCCGAAATCCTATTCACTTTCTAGAAAAAAATTCGTGAAGGTATGAAATTTTTTGACAAAATTAGAAAATTTCAAATTGTTCTAAAAAAATTATTCTTGGTTTCAGGGGTCAATTATAATCATTTTTGGTGAATAGACATAACCCCGAAATCCTACCCACTTTCTAGAAAAAAATTCAAGAAAGTATAAAATTTCTCGATAAAATTAGAAAATTTCAAATTGTTCTAAAAAAATTATTTTTGGTTCCAGGGATCAATTATAACCATTTTTGGTCATTACACATACCCCCGAATTCCTCCGCACTTTCGAGAAAAAAATTCCTTACCGAAAATCCAATTAAATGCCTTTTTTTGACGCAAAAAATGAACAAAATTACAGAAATGAACGCGTAATAAGTATTTGTATAATTCTGTTGCCATTATCAAGTACTAAATTGCAAGTAATGTAAACATTTTTAATAAAAACAACAAATAATTGTAAAATTTATATTTCTAATCAGTATATAGTAGAGTTTCCCTTTGATTTTATTATTGCAGCCTTCTAAGTATCGAATTAACTAAATTAAATATGATTTTATTAATAATATTATTCCATTCGTTGATTAAAGCATTTTTCAAGTCTGTTTTAAATAAAATTTCATGTTTTCGAATTGTTCGTTCCAAATAATCCCACAAATGCTCGATAGGGTTAATATCTACTGATTGGGGGAGTTTTTTAAATATACTAGCGTATTATATGCAATTCACATTGTAATTAGCACGTTTAGGATCATTATCTTGCATGAAAACAAAATTATTTTCAATACCCATTTTTTCAGCACTTGAACGAAAATGAGTTTTTAAAATATTAATGTACATTTTGTGATCCATTATTTCATCAATAAAATACGATTAATCTACACCTACTCATGCAGTCCCAACACACATAATCGTAAGCGTAATTTTCAATTAATTACGTTGTGTTTACACAACAAAATTTGAATCATAGATCAACTATAAATGTACAAATACTTATTACTATTACACGTTCATTTCTCTCATTTTGTTCATTTTTCTTAACATCTATATTAATAATATAAATATTTCTTTTATTTACTTGATATTGTTGTTACACAGATTTTGAAGTATACATGTAACATGTTTGTTTAAAAAATACCGTTTAACAAACATTCATCATTTTAGTCGTAATTAATCACTGTGTACGAATACTTTTCACACTCACTGTATTTCAGTTTCGATGCAACAACATTTTATTCAAACATATCTAAAGGGAATGTTTAAAATATTGAAAAAAATAATTGTCTGTGTTTATTGTCAGTAAAAGTTCCTTTTACATCCTTAAAGTCAAAAGTTTAGTTAGTAGGTCGTGCGGTATCAATTTCTATGCAACAGGGGGGTTACTTGGAATGCCAAGGTCTTCCCCTCGATTCCCTCTGCTTCTTCTTTAAATTCGTCGTATTTTAAATTTCATTCTCTTTTTTTTTTTAGGCCCAAGGAATGGTATTTCATATTTCGTTCCGACAAATGGACCTGTAAACGAGTTTTTCGGGCGGCCTGTTTTGAGTTCCACGCCCAGCGTGTATATTCCACGCCCGTGGCTGAATAACGAGGGAGAGCGTTGATTATTTTGGACGGTTGTTAAAGGCGAAGAGAGACATCAATTTCCTGGGAGGTCTCTGTCGCGAACGTTCCTGACTTTCGAAATCGTTTTCGATCCGTGGATCACGCTTGAGATTCACGTGACGTTTCCGAGGGCAAGGCATAAATCGAGCCGGGCGACTTAACAAATGGATCACGTAAACGCGACATGCTGCAAAGACCGTCGCGTAGTTATCGGGTACGAACGTTGCGGTATCGTTAATTGTGCTCGTACGACGTTCGTCCTTGCACCCCTAGTTGCATTGTAATTGATATGCGCGCCAGTTAAGAGACCATTACGGCCCGAAGAATGCAAAGATCGTACGATATCACGGTTATTACACAGAAGGCTGAAAAAAACTCGAGTATTTTCGTTACGGTCTTTCAGGGGCCATGTAATTACGTTCCTTGTTAAGGGGACAGTCCTCGATGTGTACGTTGCAAAATTTAACCATTTTTATTCATTTTTTTTTTAACTATTAGGTGTACAAATTGTTGTATTTCTTTCATAACCCCTTAACGCTCACATTTTTCGGGCGAACCAACAATAATCAGTTTTCTTTATTGGACTTGTTTCTTAGCTGTATAAAAATGCGATTTTTGTTAATTACATGTTGTATCTAACGTATAATTTCAAGGGAAACAAATATTGTCATCCCTTAAATCGTTAGATTAAACAAATATCATTTTTTAAAGCAGTCAAACTCGAGCATGAGCATTAAGGGGTTAAAAACTCCTTAGTCTTCTCGATACACCCGATATTCCCCTCACTCCTCACTACCAACCACACTCATCATCACTGCCAACTTCCACAACCAAATCATCACCAGGAAATTATCCCCGAACACAAATGAATAATTCAAATTATCTCAGTTATAAAATCAAGTTTAAAGTCAATTGATTTTCCCGCTCTTTTGCGGGCATAGTGTTGACATACAGGGTGCTCGGCCACCCCTGGGAAAAATTTTAATGGGAGATTCTAGAGGCCAAAATAAGACGAAAATCAAGAATACTAATTTGTTGATTGAGGCTTCATTAAAAAGTTATTAAAAAATTAAATTACAAAATTTCAAATCATTCTGAAAAAATTATTTTTGGTTCTGGGGCTCAATTACAATCGTTTTTGGTGAGTAAACATACCCCCGAAATCCTACCTACTTTCGAGAAAAAAATTCGAGAAGATGCCAAATTTTTTGGCGAAATAAAATTTTTGAAATCGTTCTAAAAAAATTATTTTCGGTTGCAGGGATCGATTACAGTCATTTTTGGTCATAACACATACCCCCGACAATCCTACGCATTTTCGAGAAAAAAATTCCTTACCGAAAATCTAATGTGAGGCCTGAAATGCTATCCTGAAAATGCGTATCTTTAAAATGTCATAA
This sequence comes from Colletes gigas, assembly GCF_013123115.1. Classification (NCBI taxonomy): domain Eukaryota; kingdom Metazoa; phylum Arthropoda; class Insecta; order Hymenoptera; family Colletidae; genus Colletes; species Colletes gigas. Next base: position 72,978 of record NW_025106700.1, read on the forward strand.
CTTCTGAATGAATTGGAGGATTTTAATTTTTCAAAATGCAATCAACGCGTATTTTAGTGGAGAATATGTAGAAAATCTAACGAAATTGAAAAAGTTGTTCCTTGACACCGTAAAGTGACAAAAACCCTCTAAAACTGGTCCAATTTTCAAACGGTTATAATTCCTACAATAGTAAAGATATCTCATTGAAATTTTTTTCTGAAGCAGAGCCCATGGGCACCTACAAAAAAGTATTAGACAACTTTTCTGTAGAGTGTCAAACAAATTTATTAAAAATGAAAAGCAAATTTTTAAGAAAAATCGACATGCCTAAATTTTTCGGTGAAAAAAAAAATTGCAAATCGTTCTGGAAAAATTATTTTCGTTTGCGGGGGTCAATTACAATAATTTTTGGTCATTAGACATAACCTCGAATTCCTACCTACTTTCGAGAAATAAATTTGAGGTGTGAAATTTTTCGACAAAATTAAAAAATTTCAAATCGTTCTGGAAAAATTATTTTCAGTTGTGGGGGTCAATTACAATAATTTTTGGTGAATAGACCTATCCCCGAAATTCTACCCACATTCTAGAAAAAAATTCAGTACGGGCGGAACTTTAAACGTTAATAACTTTTTAACGAAGCCTCCATCAACAAATTGGTATTCTTGATTTTCGTCTTATTTTGACCTCTGGAATCTCCCATTAAAATTTTTCCCAAAGGTGGTCGAACACCTTGTATAGCTAGTTAAAAGAAAGGATAGTTTAGTGAAAGGCCCAACATAACTTTCAAAAGTATTCAATTCAGTAGAGTCGAAAATGGCAACAGATGAGATGCACTATCCGACACTGCATTCTTTACGAATTCCAACAAAGGGAAAATGCTGCAAGAGCATGCGAATCGATTTGTTCCTTTCTCGGTGAAGGTGTTGTATCGTATGATGTGTGTACATGGTTAAAGCGGTTTAAAAGCGGTGATTTGAGTCTAATCGACAAACATCGCCCTGGAGGTCCTCGGAAACGCGACAACGATGATTTGGAACAACTGCTCGCTGAGAATGCGGCACAAACGCAAAAAGAACTTGCAGAACAGTTAGGAGTAACCCAGCAAATGATTTCCAAACGCCTTCGTGAGATGGGAAAGATCCATTCAGAAGGAAAATGGGTTCCGCATGAACTCACTGCAATTAACAAAAATCAACGAGTGGCAGCGTGTCTTTCTCTTCTCAATAAGCAGCGACGAAAGTCTTTCTTGTGGAAAATCGTTACGGGCGATGGGAAGTGGATACTCTATGACAATCAGAAACGCAGAAAGTCAAGGGTAAATCGCGGCGAAGCGTCAACATCGGTTGCAGAACCCAATCACTTTGGAAAGAAGGTTCTTCTCTGCATTTGGTGGGATATCAAGGGCGTGGTTTATTATGAGTTGTTGGAACCGGGTGAAGCAGTTACTGCGGACTGCTACCAACGTCAATTAATCTGCTTGAGTCAAGCATTGGAACGAAAACGTCCGTATACTGGCAAAGGAGAACGTCCAGTGCAATTGTTGCATGACAACGCCAGGCCACATATTGCTTCCCATACAAAAGACACCATAATGAGTCTTGGCTGGGACATCTTGCAGCACCCAGCGTATTCGCCAGACATTGCTCCATCTGATTATCACCTGTTCCGGTCGATGCAACACGCCTTATCCGATATGCACTTTCAATCAGTGGATGAGATCCGAAAATGGCTCGACGACTTTGTCGGGTCCAAAAACGTAAAATTTTTCCGAAATGGAATTCATCAGCTGCTTGAAATATGGTTTAAAGTTATAGAAAGTAACGACGAATACTTTGATCGAACAATTCTATTTACTTTCTTTTAAAATAAACATTGAATGTGGCTGAAAAAATTAGATTACTCATTTGTACACCTAACACTTTCAAAAAATGAATTTAAAAAATTGATTATTTGAAGTTTCACATGAAACTGTCCCCTTAAGAGACCGTTATGGCCCGAATAATGCAAAGATCGTGCAATATCACGGTTATTACACAGAAGCTGAAAAAGTGTCGAGTATTTTCGTTACGGTCTACCAGGGGCCATGAAATTACGTTTCTCGTTAAGTTATGAGAATCATCGAATGACATAATAGTTGGAATGCTAGTAACGTGTATTTTCTTTTATTCGTTTTCAGGGAAACGCGAAGGTACCGGAAGTGGAAATTATATTGGTAATAATCCGCCGTCGTCAGGGGGTTCACCCAGGGTCACCACCGGTTACGGTACTGCACCTGGGGGTGCCAATATGATCCCCGAGGATCCTGCTCCCGATGAAGAGTTCGCCTTAGCTATCACTCAGAAAACTCAGGTATGATGGATATCCTAAAAACGGATGGAAAATAATTGATCAGCGAAATAAATAATTAAGCGTTCCGATTTTTTTTCAGAGTACATTGTCTGTTATTTAGCAAAAGATTATTTGAACAAAGGTTACCTACATTTTACGCGCTGATTAACCAATGTAAGAATACATTAGCATAGCACAACATCATTTAGTACGTTATTTAAGTAGGTTGCACCGATTAATAACGTCCACTAATATTAGTTATTACCAACCATATCGCAATTATATTAAATCTTTCGCTTAACGATCATCGTAAACATACCATACAATTATTATTCCATCCGGTGAATTTAATAAATTAGCCCGATATTAAGTTCGTTCGTTATTTGTTAACAACATTAAAAAACATTCTCCATAAATTATCATTAAACGAATAGCGCTTTAATCGATGCAAAAATGCTGTTTGTCGTATACCTCTGTTTTTTATTATAACTTTACAACGAAGCATTTTCTGAAACACATTTATTCAAAATTTTCGACTTATTTTTAACCACGGAACGTCTTGGCAAACATTGCACGGAAACTACTCGGATATACTGTGTATCTGTAACAATATAAATAAATACAGTCTCTTTTACGTTTAATACGAAATGCGCTGCACGCAGGTACGCACATAGTTTGAGTGGTTCGTGTTCTGGTAACGGTAGGAATTTTTCGACTGGTTTTACGTGATTCGAATTGTCAACCTCGCGAAAGGAACAGGCACAATAGTACATATTCGTTCGAGGGTTCCCTCTAGATGTCGTACACTCAGAAACAAAAATATACAGATTGTTCGGCCACCCCTGGAAAAAATTTTATTAACAATTAAATTCAAAAATTTCAAATCGTTTTGGAAAAATTATGTTCGGTTGCGTGGGTCAATTACAATCATTTTTGGTGGATAGACATACACCCGAAATCCTATCCACTTTCGAGAAAAAAAATTAGGCAAGTGCTGAAATATTTCGGCGAAAAGAAATTTTTCAAATCGTTCTAAAAAAATTATTTTCTGTTGCGGGAGTCAATTGCAATCATTTTTGGTCATTACAATTACCCCCGAAATTCTACGGACTTTCGAGAAAAAAATTCGAGTAGGTCCTGAAATTTTTCGGCGAAAAAAAATATTTCAAATTTTTCTAAAAAAATTGTTTTCGGTTGTGGGGGTCAATTACAATCATTTTTTGTGAATAGACATACACCCGAAATCCTATCCACTTTCGAGAAAAAAAATTAGGTAAGTGCTGAAATATTTCGGCGAAAAGAAATTTTTCAAATCGTTCTAAAAAAATTATTTTCGGTTGCGGGGGTCACTTACAATCATTTTTGGTCAATACAATTACCCCCGAAATTCTACGCACTTTCGAGAAAAAAATTCGAGTAGGTCCTGAAATTTTTCGGTGAAAAAAAATATTTCAAATTTTACTAAAAAAATTGTTTTCGGTTGTGGGGGACAATTACAATTATTTTTGGTCATTACACACACCCTCGAAATCCTACTCACTTTCTAGAAAAAAATTCGAGAAGGTGTGAAATTTTTCGACGAAAAAGAAACTTTTCAAATCGTATTGGAAAAATTATTTTCGATTGCGAGGGTCACTTACAATCATTTTTGGTCAATATACAAACCCCCGAAATTCTACGCACTTTTGAGAAAAAAATTCGAGTAGGTGGACAAATTCGACAAAATTAAAAAATTTGCAATCGTTCTAGAAAAATTATTTTTGTTTGCTGGCGTGAATTGCAATCATTTTTAGTCAATATACATACCACCGAAATCCTACGTGCTTTCGAGAAAAAAATTCTTTTTCGAAAATATAATGTGAGGTTAGAAATGTTTCCCTGAAATTTCATGCATATGTTTAAAAAACCATAATTCCTGAAGGGATTGAAGGATTTTAATGTTCCAAATTGTAAATAACGCGTATTTTAGTGAAGAATATGTAGAAATTCCAAAAATATTTGAAAAGCTGCTCCTTGACATCTTAAAATGAGAAAAATCCCATAAAAGTAGTTCAATTTTCAAACGGCCATAACTCCTACAATAGTGAACGTATATCATTTAAACTTTTTTTACCATTAGAACTCATGGGTACCTACAAAAAAGTATTAGACAACTTTTCTGTAGGGCATCAAATAAAATTACTAAAAATGAAAAACGAATTTTTATGAAAAATCGACAAGGGTCCCTTTTTCGGCGAAAAAAAAATTTTTCAAATCAATCTGAAAAAATTATGTTCTGTTGCGGGAGTCAATTACAATCATTTTTGGTCATTACAATTACCCCCGAAATCCTACGCACTTTCGAGAAAAAAATTCCTTACCGAAAATCTAATTAGGTGCTTTTTTCGACGGAAAAAACAAATTTCAAATCGTTCTGGAAAAATTATCTTCGGTTGCGGGGGTCAATTACAATCATTTTTGGTGAATAGACATACCCCCGAATTCCCACTCACTTTCGAGAAAAAAATTCGAGTAGGTACTGAAATTTTTTGACAAAATTCAAAAGTTTCAAATCAATCTGAAAAAATAATTTTCTGTTGCTTGGGTCAATTACAATCATTTTTGGTGAATAGACGTACCCCCGAAATCTTGCGCATTTTCGAGAAAAAAATTCAGCACGGGTGGAACTTTAAACGTTAATAACTTTTCAACGAAACCTCCATCAACAAATATTTATTCTTGATTTTCGTTTTATTTTGGCCTCTAAAATTACCCATTAAAATTTTTCCCAGTATGTAACAGATCTCATATTTATTCGTGCTCAGTAATATAATCTAAAGAAAATACTTAAATATACATTTTTGCCTACTTTTTTGGGCATGTATCTTCCACGAGAAGAAGGCACAGCGTGTTTACATCCCCACTCCTGTTGCAGTCCACTGACTCACAGGTATTGGTCGAAAACGGTGACGATGGTCGGCGACAGCCAATCAGCGGACTGCAGCAAGAGTGAGGATGTAAACACGCTGTGCCTTCTTCTCGTGGAAAGACGATTTGTATACAGGATGCTTCGCACAATTGAGAAACTCTTTTGCATCTCTAAAACAGTTAGAGAGTCCGGTACACTAAATTCATAGAATTTAAGGAAGATAGATAAACCGTAGGATATGTGTATCCAAGTTCTAAATTTATGGATGTACGGAGGGGGAATTATCGTCTGCGTGGGAAACACTCCAAGTAATGCTTTCCGGTATGGAACTCGTGAGATTTCTCGAGCGATTTTTATCGTTACATTCCTTTCCTTGCAGGCTAGTTACAATAGAAAGAATGGGTCTCCCTATTAAAAAGCGGATTCCTTAGAGAAAAGTGCTCCCATCAAAGAAAGTCTTTATTCGGTAGTTGACAATGTAATTTGCACAAAAAGATTGTTAAACGTCCATGTTACACATTATGTTCGGAATACGTGGGAAACACGGTACAGAAAGCAGGTCACTTAATTTATAATAATTGTTGCCTACCGTAGTAGTAGAATACGTAACAAACAAATCGTACTAAATCGTTTATTATTGGACATTAACTTTTAACTCTAAGCGTGATGCGTTTTAACATTTATTATATATTTTGATTAATAGATACATTAGTACGTTTTCCAAAACACATCAAACCGGAAGAGAGGGTAACCAGCGCGGGGACATCCTGCGTGATACCAACGCAATATAATAAAACGTTGCCAACCTAAACTATCTCCAACACTTACAAAGTTGAACAAACTTGATTTTCTCGAAAGCTGTGCTACGAATATCGGTCCAAAAACTGAATGTCTGGCACTGTAGGATATTTTGAAATGCAATACGATGATCACTTCGACATAATATTAAGGATACCACTATTGGTGCTTTTACCTATGGTGCATTTGTTTTTAATACATATGGTACAAATTGAAACGTAATGCAACGCGTTTGTCAGGTCTGGTACACTTTAAAAAATTCCAGAATATTGTTGGTGTTGTACAGGTTGTTTACGTTACGCGATCTCGTTGCCGCAGCGTGATTACGCAAACAGCAATTGTCAAAATGACACGAATATCCTGTTTGTTACGTCGAGAATACGGTAAAAAAATATCATTCAAGGCTTCATCTCCGAGTTCCAGGTGCTTTTCGATCGAACTCGGTCCCTTAGCATTGGACGACTTTCTAATTAATGAAATGTTACGTTCTTGACGGGGCAGGTAGTATTGCTGTTGCATAAGTGCACGATATGAAACAGGGGACAACAATGAACGTTTCTTTATTCTGTTAAAATGAAAAACTATTTAGCAGAATCGAAGGATGTTGGCAAGGAGAATACGTTTGCACAGCCATTCAATCTCGAATGCGTTTTTTAACAACGTTGTCTTGTTGTTTATATTATGACCTGTATTTATTCAAATACACGGAATTCCTTGAATTAGTACACACTATACAAAATTTCTGTTTTATTATTTTTTGGTCGCGAGAACAAATCGAAACTAAGATAGCGCTGTTTCATATTTACTTCAATTGGTTTTTTTCGCATAATAGAAGATATTGACACAATTTAATGTCAGACGATAGCATGTTTCTAACTGGTAGCACCAAGTATCCTGTTTTAGTCAACTTTCTCCTACAGGTTGTACTAGTATTTTTTAGCTAAACTATGTCAACGTTTTCTATAAGTAAAAATAAAAACAGGCCCTTCTACAAGATAATTCTATAAATACAATATTAAACAATAATGACCAAACCACAAAACACAATTTGACAATGATAGTTAATATGTTGAAGCGAATTATCAATAGTAAGCGATTAATAGAGATTACATTGATTAATTCTATCTCAAGTAGCAAGCATATCTTTCAATGAAATAATTAAACAATTATCATTGACCTCTCCTTACTGCGTTATCTTGGCTAAAATATTAATTATAGATCAAGGATGTGTAAAATGTTTCTATACATAATAAACCTACCGGAACCTACTTTCTCTTTATTTCTCATTAGGGATATCAGTGTTTTTCATGGAAAATTTATTTGTACAAATAGAAAACAAGTTTACTTGAAAGCAGCTATGATACAAACTTCTTACAAAAACATCCTATGAAACGAACTATTTCATTAAATACAAATTACGTGTCATTTTTCCATTTCAATGTTTCGTATGTGCCACTTTGTTGTAATTTCTCCAATAACAAGTCTCTCTCTCAATGAAAATTTCATTAAAGGAGACTGTAACAAATTGCCATTTAACGTGAAATACTTTTAATTAATTATTGATCGTTTTAATGAACATATTTCTTTTATTTATGAAATAATAGTACTCTTGTTAATTTTTGAAACCCCATGTTTTGTACTAGTCCTTTGTTTCACCTACCATGTTATGGGGGAATACTTGAATATAAATATCAATATACATATATATTGTTATTCACAGAGTAAACAGAATAATACAAAGTTTTTATGATCGGTTTCGCGATGAAACTTTCTCTTTTCCGTTAATTTAATTACACCTTTCCTGCCATGTGTACGTATAATTACACTTTAATTATTATCTATATTTTTTCAATAAAACATGAAAGTTTGATGAGATTTTTAATATCCATATGAGAGATTTTTAATATCCATAGCTGTATTTGGTTTTCTCCATACACTTTTTCTTCCATCCGAACCGAACATATTAAATTTTGATTCGTCAGTACAAATTATACTTTTCCAAAAAGTAAACTGTTTCTTTATATACTTCTTAGCAAACTCGTACCTCTTCTTCCTATTTTGCAAACTTATGAACGGCTTCTTTCGAGCAACTCTACCATGATACTTCTGTTTTCTTAATACTCTTCTAATGGTTGAGTCACTTACTTTCTTATTTAAATATTTTCAACTTTCGACTCTAATTTTGGAGCACTAATCCTCGGATCATCTTTAATTTTTCTAACAATCCATCGTTCATCCCTGATATCCAGTTTCTTATCAGACCTCTCTTTTAATTTATTCACTATACAGTCTTTTTTGTATCATTTTATTATACATTGAACTGTGCTTCTACTTCGATTAATAATTTTACTAATTTCATTATAACTTTTCTTGTTTTTATAGTGATAAATAACTAATTCACGATTTGCTACTGTAGTTTGTTACATTTTAAGTCTTTTTTGTTGTTGATGAATCAAAATGCTGCTAAATCAGCTAGATTCAATCATTGCTAAGCGTTGTTAGAAAAAAAAGCAATTGGGGATTCACCGGATTTCCAATGTTACCAACAGTGTACGATTTTTACTGATAGCTAAATTTCATACACAACCTCAAATGTTATTTAATTGACTGAGTACTACTTATGTATCAAATAAAGGAACATATACCTCTATATGACTTTCAATAATTCAATACAATTTTCATGTTCTATTGAAAAAATATCGGCTGAACCGCTAGGTGTACGATTTTAAGCGACAGACACTATATGCTATCCATAATTACGAGCGTTCGTTTCTTTTGCACAGTAAAAAAAAATATTAATGAGGATTTATAGTTGAGCCAGTAGTTTATAGTGTTTACAGAACTATAAAATCCGTTAAACCTTTTGATTTGAGTCAATTGCGTTTATTCATGCGACTTAATCAGATTACTCTAAGGCTAATGACGTTTTCCATGACGCCAGTGAAACTTCTTAGATATTCTTGCACGCGATGTTGCGTGAGTACACGCAGATTGTGTCGTCCTATATATCTCGGCCAGATGAAGGAATAATGATTTTCATTATCAACGACTTTCGCTTTGTTTCATTTTCCCCTCAAGATATTAATACGTTTTCTGATGGAAATATGGCACCCACATTATCGATAGCTAGTTCAAGCAAAGAATCACGAAACACAGTTCTTGGTACGAATATAATTTTTGTAATAATTTCACATTTTAATATTACAAACAGAGCGATTGCTTTTTCTTGTAGAGGGACGCAGAAGCCATTCGCGGTACGCTGTATCTTGGTGTGGCCCTAGCAATTTCATGGATAATAGGTGCAGCAGGATTATCGTTAGCATGGCTGGTATTAGTTCTGGCATTAGCAGGAACGATATTTAAAGCAAGAATATCTCGTCTTCTGCAATCAGCGCTTCAACATGAATTATCCAGATTACGGCGAAGAAGGGCTCTGTACAAGGATGAAACTGCCGAATGGTTAAGTTTACTCCTTAACAAATGGTAAGTATTAGTTTAGTTAGATTTTTAATAACATTACGGTCAATCAAATACTTGTTAATGTATATAGATTTCATGTTTTATAATATAATTTCTCATCAATGATGCAGGTGGAGATTTAGCGCTGCAAGTATATTTTATTTAGCAAAGGAAAGGCTAGAGCCTCTCTTAAACGAAGCTAAACCTGGAATACTTGGTAAGATTAATTTCAATTAAAAAACAAGCTTTATTCGAAAGTATTGAAAGTGAAATTTTTAAGAAATAGCCAGAATTATGTACATAAGAAAACATCGAACGATAATATTTAAGTAAATGTAATTTCTTTCCACAATTTTGTTGCACGTACATGTTAGTTCATGGAAATATCCAAACACTGTGTTTTATATATTCTTGTAAGAAATATTATTTTAGGTCCACTGGAGCTAAGGGAGCTCACTCTTGGCGAGCAAACCCCGTGTGTTACACGTGTAAGAACTTTAGATTATACCAGCGATGATGACGTTCTCGATGGTCAAAGTGGACAAACAAAATTGTCCATTGAAGCTGATGTACGTCTCGATTGCGAGCAATTTCGTATGCTCATTACGACAAGACTATTTGGAAAAGGGTTAGTGCACATGCACATTTATTCTCTTCAAGAGAATTACCTGACGTCTAAGGGAACAAATAGAATGTTTTTATTATGAAATGATACCTTTCCGATAGATCATGTATCAATAATGTAACATACTATCGATCTCTGCAGTGACATTTAAAAAATATTCTATCAAATACTTGGAGTATTGCAAAAAAATGTTCCTACGATATTGTATGTGTAGTTTAATTTACGAATTAATTTCAACTGAAAAATTTGTTATTCGATTAAAGAGTCGGCATGGACGTCGATCTAGCCGTGGAGAAACTATCTCTCTCTGGAACTATCCTTACCACTCTGACCCTTAACTCCATGGCACCGTTTCCGCACGCAACCTCTTTAAGCGTGAGTTTCTTGGAGAAACCGGACGTTTGGTTCAGCGTGAGAATTCTACGGGCCGTACAAATGATGGAAATGCCTTTAATTAAGACCTGGATCCACGCGGTGGTCACGGACGCTTTAGCCAGCTGGATCGTTGATCCAGGTCATTTGGAGATGGATCTGAGAGCACAAGAACGCCCCGGACCCAGATTGGACTCCGTAGCCAATTCCATACCCCAAGGAGTGCTCACTGTTGTTTTATCTCAAAATGGTTGTTCTGGTAATTACAATGTAACACTATTTTTACCGCGGTTTTATGCATACTTATTTTGACCAAAAGTCTAACGATTTACATTTTACCAGTACTTAGTTTTAAATTAAAACTGCATCTAAAAATAGACAGTTTAATGTTGATTATAGTTCCAATCGGAGACGAAGTAAGGTGGCTGGTAGTAACACTGGGAGATCAAAAACGTGTTACGGCTCCCTTAAATTCTACGTGGAACGAGGACGTCTCGTTCCTGGTAGGAACATTGGATAATGAAAAAATCTCCATCAAATTAAAAGCAAAACGACTTGTCAGCACAATTACTTTGGCACAATTTGAATTGGCGCTAGGAGTTTACAATTGGGACAACTCGCAAGTGTATGTTAACAAAGTTTTCTGAAATTTGAGCTTTGCGGTGTAAGCGTACATTTTTACACTATTTTGTTATTTTTTATTCGACAGAATCGAAACCATATTGCAACAGAAAAAACCATCTCGTAATAGTGCTAACATTCCAAACATCAATGCTCGATTAGAGTACACAACGCTTCCAAAGTTGGATCCAGATCTACCTCAGCCGGAACCAGCAGAGAATAATTTACATCTATCAGGTATATTTTCAATTTCTTTTTATTCCCAATGGATTCTCAGCGCGCAATTGCTGAAACCAATGTATCTGGAATAGTATAACATTTTTTCAAAAGTCAAGTGTCCCTATTTGGTGTTATCCGTATCTGGTATTTTCAGTGCCGCGAAAATATCTCAATCGAGCACAAAGATCAGGTAAAACCCAATAAGTATTGTGATAATGGTATTGAATGTGGCTTTCGAGCATGAACTCTAAATGTTTTCATTTTTTTTTATTAAAGCACGTGCAGTATTGCCACTTCTCTTTTATAAACATTGACATGCAACAACATTATATGACGTATTGAACTACAATGTTTTTTACATTATACAATAATTTGTTCGATGTATAGTAAATATAAATTTCAGGAGTACTTGTGGTTTATATCCATTCGGCGGAAAATCTCAGTAGCGACAGTTCTCAATGTAATCCTTATTGCATGTTGTTTAACAACCGAAAAAAGGTACGTTCTCTTGTTTCACAAAGGACAAAGAAAGGGTATAGTCCAATAAGAGGGTCAAATGTGTTCTTGAACCAAATTTGAAATATGATAGATCCATCGATAGAGTTCTGTGCCAAGTTTCAACTCTCTATCTTGTTTCGAAGGGTAGTTATAGGGAAAATCCGGATTATCGGATTTGTGCCTGTTTTCCGTACTTAATCGAGTACGAAAATTACGTAAAAAATCTGGTGCATCGTGGTTATCGAGATACGTGTTTGAGAATTTTTTCCGATTTTTCGATTCCAAATCCTAGGCGTAAAAAATTAAAAACGCAGAAAAATAGCGATTTCGTATTGAAGCTTTCGAGACACTAGATTTATATAATTACTGTAAATGCGTATTGTCATTAGTTATGTCCCTGAATTTTTTCAGATTTTTTGGCAGGGTGCGCCGTAGTGGAAAAAATCAAAAATCGATTTTTTCGGCATTTTTCGCGTGAAAAAGTAGCTTATACTTTGAATTTTTGTATTCCTTTTAATGGATAACTATATTCTGTAGTTTTAAACAGTTTTATCAGTAGTATTTCCAAGAGGTGCGATGGTGCAATGAGTAAGATGCTTTTTTTTATTATTATTAATTATTTACTTTTTCAATTTTCAACTATATGACAATGAAAATCTATTTAAAATATTTAAAAAATATTTTCACCTAAAATATACACAAAAACAAGTATGCAGCAGTTTCCAGTCCATCGTTTCTCTAGCTGCGTAACATTAATACATAATTACAACAGCAACTATTCAAAACTAGCGCGTTATAAAAGTAGTCGAATGATATTGTAGAATAGCATGCTTTTTTAACAATTTATTTTGAAATCGTTTAAATTCAAACGTTGGACTCCGTGTTGAAATATTAAACAGAATGTCAAGTCAACAAACTGAAGAAGTTGTAACAAAACACTGTAACTGACGAAAAGTACCATTTAACATTTAAAACATTCTATTTGTCGGATCGCATCACTTATCGCAAGCAATTTCGCATTTAGCAGAAATAATGGTCCGAGACAACAGTATTTACATACATTCCTCAAAAGAAAATAATATCATCATTAAATTCCAAGTAAAATCACGCCATAGCAATAGTAAAATGTATGGATGTTACATGGATTATATATCAAACTCAATTGGCTATTTCGGAGTGAAACGCTATTGCTGCGAATGTGTTAATGGTAATCACACCATCGGGTGTTGTTCACATATTGCAACTATTATTTATTATTTCTCACATGCTCGATACTTGTCGACAATTATAAGACCTGCAGAAATATTAAGTAAAATATTTAACGAAGAGCAAGTGGCATCTGTTATTAATGAAGACAGCGATGAAGTCTAAAGACATCAGATATGACTTCATTCAATTTACCTAACGATCATGTAGAGGAGTATCACTATAAAAAAGTTCATATATGGTATTAAGTATCGAAAAATATAAAGAATTGTATGAATAACAGAAATCAATATGGACATGTATAATGGAAATGGGTAACAATAGAACACTTTCTCGTCTAAAATATGTAATTTAATCTTTCAATAGATGTAAATATTGTAGACGGAGAATTTCGAACTTCAATTGTGCACATCATAAACCATGTCATCATGATATCTTTCTATTCTTTTTATTGAAATCTGCTTCCTCTATTTAGAGTTATTAAAGGTATGAGATTTTAAAACTGAGCACGTATATTCATTTAACGTAGAAAAAATAAAACAGTAGGGTATTTAATACACAGCTAGAGAAATGATGGAATAGAAACTGCTCCATAATTGTTTTTGTGTATATTTTAGGTGAAAATATTTTTAAAATATTTTAAATAGTATAAATTGCTTTTTCACGCGAAAAACGCCGAAAAAATCGGTTTTTGATGGTTTTGATGGTGTCCAATAATAATATAGAATGTAATTTATTCATGTCAATAAATCATACAGTGAAAGTGATAAAACTTTCGATATTAATAAACACGCACGAGATTCCCCGCGACCACGTGGCGAGGTTCACTTGGGGTTCCCCTACGGTCGACCAGTACTCTCACGTAAAGCGCCATCGTGCGGCCATATGCGCGCCACAAATGACAATACACATTTACAGTAATTATATAAATCTAATGTCTCGAAAGCTTCGATACAAAACCGGTATTTTTCTGCGTTTTTAATTTTTCACGCCCAGAATTTGGAATTGAAAAATCGAAAAAAATTCTTGAACACGTATCTCAATAACCACAATGCACCAGATTTTTTTCATAATTTTCGTACTCGCTTAAATAAGGAAAATAGGCACAAATTTGAATAATTCGAATTTTCCCTATAACTACCCTTCCGAACAAAATAGAGGGTTGAAACTTGGAACAGAATGATTCCGATGCTCTATCGATGGATCCATCATATGTCAAATTTGATTCAAGGGCACATTTGACCCTCTTATTCGACTATACCCTTTGAATTAAATTTTATTAGTTTTTATTCAACCTACAGGTAAAGACAACGCATTACGTTCGAAGTTCTACTTCACCATGCTGGGAATCGAGAGCACAATTTCTTGTTCAAGATTACACTCAAGTATCTTTAAGCTTTGTTGTATATTCTTGGAATATATCGAAATCAACTGACAGCGATATGCTTGGACTCGCTATATTGTCCTTGTCTCAAGTAAGGTCACATAAATTAGTCGTTCGAAACAGGCATTCATAATTATACAAGGTGTAATATAAACACAAATTTTAGAGATTGACTCTACATTGAATGATATTTAAATGATATTCTAATGTACAGTAAAACTCCCGTATTCAAGTTCTCAGTATGTGCAGCTTTAAGTATCTGCGGTTGGCCGTTGTTTGAAAAAATTAGTTAAAATCATGAATCAGTTCGAATTTATAAAACATACACAATACTATGTTATCTACATTTTTTATATAACGCAGCAACATTCGATCGTCACCTCTTAAAGCAAATGCAGTCTAAGATATATCAAGTTTCGTCAGCTTTTTATAATACAAATCCAAAATTGGAACAAATTTGTTGGCTTAACATTTAAAAGCGTTTTCGTTACAGGAAAATACGTGGATAATTAGAAAAGAATTGACACTCAGTGGTTCAAACAATATGTCGACAATGACAGTTTCTGTAATGTTTTATCCCGTTAAAAGTGTACAGCAAGTAATCACTAGTCGAAGAAGTAGCTTGGCACTTCCTGTTTCAGATGATGAACCAAAATCAAAGAGGAACAGCCTACCATGGATGCAACAAGCAGTCAGTGAAATTAATAAAAAAGATCATTTATTTGTAATAACATTATAGCATTTTATTTTTACATTTTTTTCTATATTTTATATATTCCCAATCGTTTTCAGAAGCTATTATTGACTCACAAGGATATAGATCCCGCCTCGTCAGACGTATCCAGTTTACTTTCCACCGGAAGTGGATTAATGGAAGTGACTCTGATACGTGCTAAAGATCTCGTTGCGAAAGATCTGAATGGGTTCAGCGATCCTTTTTGCGAACTAAAGCTAAACAACGAAACGAAGTACAAGAGTAGCGTAAAGAAGAAAACTCTGAATCCTTGCTGGGATGAAAGTTCCATCATGGGTTTACCTAGGACCGGCGAGACTTTAGACGTCGTGAGGCTTTTATTAATATTTTTCGTCGTGTCACGTACAAAAACAATAGGGATATTTTTAACGATCTTTCGATACAGGTTTTATGGGATCATGATACTTTCGGTATGAAGGACTATCTTGGGAAAGTATCATTGACTCTCGAGGATGTCAGAAAATTATCTAACAGTGATCAGTCCCATTGGTTTACGTTAAGAGGAACCAAAACTGGATCTGTGGAGTTAAAGATTAAAGTCTTGTCCGAAGAGTGTGAGGTATTAAATGTTAATATAGATCTCAACATTCTTTGTTTCTTTTTTAATTCGTATTGAACATTTTATTCGTCTTAGACTCAAAGCACATACGCAGCCAGTAATATCAGCGAAAGTTCAATGCAGTTGAACATTGAGACTTCTGAAACAGTGTCGAACATTATTAGAAGACCTTCGATGGAAAAATCAAAGATGAGATTGCATTTAGATGTTGTACCGCCTCCACCGCCACCGCGTACAGTCACTCTATTAAAACCTGCTATTTCTAGTCAATCCGGTATATTATTCTCCAAATATCCGACTTAAAGTCGATTTATATTATCTGTTCAGGCAAAGAACGGTTCAGTTCAAACAAAAACATTTAGTATTTGTACTGTACGCACTCTTCATGAATTGTACCAAAATGGTACGTGTAATCCGCATGCTTAATTAGATGGTATGATGATTGAGTTATCAGAAGATGATCTCTACGCTTTAGAATACTGTAGAATTATTCATTCTTTCAGAAGCTGCGTATCACAACAGTCATTTTGTTCCTAAGATGGGAGAATTAAAATGAAAAAAATGATTCAAAATTTATTGTACCTGAACGGATAATATAAGTCGACCTTCGTTTGTGCGACACGCATTAGTCCTTTATGCTAAATAATTTATCTTAATTGTTCGAATTATTTTAAACAGACAAAGCTAGTATTGGGAGTAAAGATTCTAACGAGATGAATGGAACTCAAAATTCATGGATACCCAGCGTTATTACCGAAACTGGAACAGACGTGATCGACAATTCCGAAACGATAAAGTTAAGAGAACGGCGGTCTTCTCATAATAGTTTAACTCCAAGTCCTGAACAAAGCTTTGGCAAAAAGTTACCGCAATACAACAGCTTTCGCGTTATGAAGCAAAAGGTAAAAAAAAAAAGTATTCATTATTTGAAATTTCTCAAGTATGAAAAATTCCTCCCTCTTTATTTTTACAATATGCACATTGTAGATATACAGGGTGTTCTGGCCACACCTAGGAAAAATTTTAATGGCCAAAATAAGACGAAAATCAAGAATAACAATTTGTTGATGGAGGCTTCGTTAAAAAGTTATTAACGATTAAATTCAAAAATTTCAAATCGTTCTGGAAAAATTATTTTCGGTTGCGGGGGTCAATTACAATCATTTTTTATCATTACACATACTTCCGAAATCCTACCCACTTTCTAGAAAAAAATTCGAGATGTGAAATTTTACGACGAAAAAAAAAATTTCAAATTGTTTTGCAAAAATTATTTTCGGTTGCGGCGGTCAATTACAATAATTTTTGGTGAATAGACGTACCCCCGAAATTCTGCGCATTTTTGAGAAAAAATTTCGTCTTATTTTTGCCTCTAGAATCCCCCATTAAAATGTTACCTTGCATACAAACGTTTAAAATATCATAACTTTTGAACGGATTGGAGGATTTTAATGTTTCAAAAGGCAAACAACGCATATTTTAGTGGAGAATATGTAGAAATTCCAAGAATATTCGAAAAGTTGTTCCTTAATACAGTGAGGAGAGAAAAACCTCATCAAAATGGCCCAATCTTCAAACGTCCATAACTTCTACAATAGTGAACGTATCTCAATGAAATTTAGTATGGAAGTAGAGCTCATAGATACCTACGAAAAAGTACTAAACGAAATTTCCGTAGGACGTAAAGGAAATTTATTAATAACGAAAAACGAATTTTTAAGAAAAATCTAGTCGCCTTTTTTGGCGAAATAGAAAAATTTCAAATCGTTCTGAAAAAATTATTTTCGGTTGCGGGGCTCAATTACAATCATTTTTTATCATTACACATACTTCCGAAATCCTACCCACTTTCTAGAAAAAAATTCGAGATATGAAATTTTACGACGAAAAAAAAAAAATTTCAAATCGTTCTGGAAAAATTATTTTCGGTTGCGGCGGTCAATTACAATAATTTTTGGTGAATAGACGTACCCCCAAAATTCTGCGCATTTTTGAGAAAAAATTTCGTCTTATTTTTGCCTCTAGAATCCCCCATTAAAATGTTACCTTGCATGCAAACGTTTAAAATATCATAACTTCAGGACAGATTGGGGGATTTTAATGTTTCAAAAGGCAAACAACGCATATTTTAGTGGAGAATATGTAGAAATTCCAAGAATATTCGAAACGTTGTTCCTTAATACAGTGAAGAGAGAAAAACCTCATCAAAATGGCCTAATCTTCAAGCGTCCATAACTTCTACAATAGTGAACGTATCTCAATGAAATTTAGTATGGAAGTAGAGCTCATAAATACCTACGAAAAAGTACTAAACGAAATTTCCGTAGGACGTAAAGGAAATTTATTAATAACGAAAAACGAATTTTTAAGAAAAATCTAGTCGCCTTTTTTGGCGAAATAGAAAAATTTCAAATCGTTCTGAAAAAATTATTTTCGGTTGCGGGGCTCAATTACAATCATTTTTTATCATTACACATACTTCCGAAATCCTACCCACTTTCTAGAAAAAAATTCGAGATATGAAATTTTACGACGAAAAAAAAAAAATTTCAAATCGTTCTGGAAAAATTATTTTCGGTTGCGGCGGTCAATTACAATAATTTTTGGTGAATAGACGTACCCCCAAAATTCTGCGCATTTTTGAGAAAAAATTTCGTCTTATTTTTGCCTCTAGAATCCCCCATTAAAATGTTACCTTGCATGCAAACGTTTAAAATATCATAACTTCAGGACAGATTGGGGGATTTTAATGTTTCAAAAGGCAAACAACGCATATTTTAGTGGAGAATATGTAGAAATTCCAAGAATATTCGAAACGTTGTTCCTTAATACAGTGAAGAGAGAAAAACCTCATCAAAATGGCCTAATCTTCAAGCGTCCATAACTTCTACAATAGTGAACGTATCTCAATGAAATTTAGTATGGAAGTAGAGCTCATAAATACCTACGAAAAAGTACTAAACAAAATTTCCGTAGGACGTAAAGGAAATTTATTAATAACGAAAAACGAATTTTTAAGAAAAATCTAGTCGCCTTTTTTGGCGAAATTGAAAAATTTCAAATCGTTCTGAAAAAATTATTTTCGGTTGCGGGGGTCAATTACAATCATTTTTTATCATTACACATACTTCCGAAATCCTACCCACTTTCTAGAAAAAAATTCGAGATGTGAAATTTTACGACGAAAAAAAAAATTTCAAATTGTTTTGCAAAAATTATTTTCGGTTGCGGCGGTCAATTACAATAATTTTTGGTGAATAGACATACCCCCGAAATTCTGCGCATTTTTGAGAAAAAATTTCGTCTTATTTTTGCCTCTAGAATCCCCCATTAAAATGTTACCTTGCATACAAACGTTTAAAATATCATAACTTTTGAACGGATTGGAGGATTTTAATGTTTCAAAAGGCAAACAACGCATATTTTAGTGGAGAATATGTAGAAATTCCAAGAATATTCGAAAAGTTGTTCCTTAATACAGTGAGGAGAGAAAAACCTCATCAAAATGGCCCAATCTTCAAACGTCCATAACTTCTACAATAGTGAACGTATCTCAATGAAATTTAGTATGGAAGTAGAGCTCATAGATACCTACGAAAAAGTACTAAACGAAATTTTCGTAGGACGTAAAACAAATATATTAAAAATGAAAAACGAATTTTTAAGAAAAATCTAGTCCCCTTTTTTCGACAAAATTAAAAAATTTCAAATCGTTTAAAAAAAATTATTTTCAGTTGCGGGGGTTAATTACAATTATTTTTTATGAATACACATACCCCCGAAATCCTACGCACATTCAAGAAAAAAATTCTTTACTTAAAATATACTGTGTGGCCAGAAATGTTTCTATAACTTTTTAACGAAGTCTTAATCAAGAAATTTGTATTCTTGATTTTCGTCTTATTTTGGTCTCTAGAATCCCCCATTAAAATGTTTCCCAGGGGTGGCCGAACAATCTGTACATTAACCAAACGTGTTATTATATTGTTACTAACAAATTACTATTATGAATGACTTTAGGTAAAGAGGGGACTAAAACTTCGTAGATTCCGTTCAGAGGTAAATATTGAAGAGAAAAACGAAGGGAAAGGTATAACGTTAAGTTTAGAACCCAGAGGCGGAGGAGAAGCTGATGCTACGGAGCTCCTACAAGAATCTGGTTTAGCTCATGCCGTATCACAACCTGATATGTTTGGTAGAATAAGACAGCCCAGTCCACGTTTAAGACTGAGACCAAATGGTTAGTATATTTATATTATTAATAATGTTTGAATATTTTGCATTTCAACTTAACTCTGCAAAAAGCCAAAGACATCATTAATTATTGAATTTCTCATTCTCTAATATTTACATAGGACATTTATCATTATTAAATAATATTTTTATTTTACTAGAACTAAAAAAAGTGGTGAACGGTACCAGAGAAAAATATTCTGGAATAGAAGGCAAAGTTCTTCAAGCTCAAGGTCTTCACGTCGCGCATATCGCTCAATTATATTGCAGAATTAAGCTTCAAACGTGAGTTACAATAACAATCCATAAGTTAATACATTTTGATACCCGTTATTTGATAGATGTACCAGTCCCGATAAGATCGCGTCCTCGATCAACGGTGGTAAAACATTAGCGAAATCTCGACTTTTGCCTGCGATGCCTAATCCTCAGTTCAGCATAGACTTTCACATAGAGGGCGACAATGTTCCAAGACAATCTTTATTGATATTCGAAATCAGAAGTGCTAGTAAAGAATTATTGGCTAGTCGGCGCATCACACTTCACGAATTATTAGGTATTTTTAAATTTCATTATTTCTTTATCTTGTGTTTTTTAAAAAAAGGTATTATGAGTTTGTCGGCATACTCGTAGAAAGTATTAACCCTGGAATAAATTATGCATACTTTGCAGTGGCTTTAACAATTACATATTACGTGTATATGTATCGTCCTTCCGCGAGAAGAAGGCACAGCGTGTTTACAT
This sequence comes from Colletes gigas, assembly GCF_013123115.1. Classification (NCBI taxonomy): domain Eukaryota; kingdom Metazoa; phylum Arthropoda; class Insecta; order Hymenoptera; family Colletidae; genus Colletes; species Colletes gigas. Next base: position 93,671 of record NW_025106700.1, read on the forward strand.
TTCTCACAGGTAGTACGGTGATAGCCAATCAGCAGCAAGTGTTGCTGCAGTCCGCTGATTGGCTGTCACGGAACTTTGGCAACGTTTTCGACCAATGCCAGTGAGTCAGCGGACTTCAACGGGAGTGGGGATGTGAAGACGCTGTGGCTTCTTCTCGTGGAAGGACGATAATTATATTTCTAAGATGTGCTCTCTTTAGGTGTTTCCGCGGCAACCGATGAAATTCATACATGGTTAGCATTGAATAATGGAGCATCATTAGAAGTACAAATTGCTCATGGAAGAGAACTTAAAACCAAATCCACAAAAAAGTTATTCCGATCTTGGTCAGTGCACAGGATAGGAAAGATATAAGATAGTTTAAAATTGTATATTTTCAATGAATTTTTCATATACTTATTACGTATTATAATTCGCCAAATACAGCATTGTACAAATTAAAAATTTCTTAAAACTATAATCTAGTTAAAATTGTTACATGTTCATTTCAAACTTCAAATATTTTATTACATGTAAATATATACATATATATAAACATCTTAACGTTATTTCACAACGAGGAATTGTAATACTTATATTTTGTACCATAAAATGTGTATAAGAAAATATATTGTCATTATAAAACGATTTGTACGTGAAGCTACAAACACGAATGCTATTCATTTGTCATCATTTAAATTATAATTTAAATGGAACATCTAATAAAAATAATTTATCGATATTTGCAAAATAAAGGAATAACATGAGTTCTGCATTTAACATGTAACAAAATATCAACTATTTATTGTTAATGCGTATAATGTACTACAAACCATTAAATACATTAAAATATTTATTATAATTCACGATACATCTTGTAACGATTTCATTATATAATTATATTCATAAAGTGACAATTGTATACTTTTTGAATTCTACATATCTTACAAATTTACATCATATGATATATAATCGATTAACAATACACAGCTTACATTATTTTAAATATATATATTGTAAAAAATAAGTACAAATCAAGTCTACTAACGCGTTAATCATTTTGTGTATCTAATTGGCTACACACCTACGCGAGTTTAGGGCGCCGCGTGTATTAATTTGAACACACATTTCTCGTTCACTATCATCTGTATATGAAACGAGAATATTACATTGATTTTTATCTGATATATTATGAAGTTTGAAGAAATCTATTAACTTGGTCAAAGATTTTTATTTAAAAAATTTTAAATTGGATACATATATGATAAGTATGGTATCAAAGGACTTGTTACAAAAACTCGTGCGGTAGTCAACATGTTTATCTTTTATGATATTATTATAATCAAATTTATGAAAAAATTATTTTCGACCTTTGTTTTATTGTTGAAACGTGATATAAATATCTAAATACATATTTTAATAATGATATGCTATATAGTAACAAATTGAAACGTGAATCTCATATATTTTTTAAACAATATTAAATCAATACTGGTATTACATATAAATTTAAAGCTTTAATTAATAAATTACAGTATACATTATAAATTTGTGTGAATAACCACGTATATAACGAAAATATATCTCTGTTTACAATAGTAATAATATAGTGTGGAACAAAAATAATAGTAACAAATAGGCAAAAATCATTCATACGTACTAATTTTTAACGTTTTATACGTATGGCCAGGGCTTGTGCAATTACACTGCCGGCACTCTTTTTCTTATTCGTATGCCATATAAAATATTCATATTTAATAGAAGTAGTCAAAGTACTATAGAAAATGCCGCGTGAAAACATGTGTATATAATTTAAACATTTCCTTCGAATATTTAAATTTCACAAAATACAAACCTATAACTTTATTACGATGATATCGTTCAATATATATATATTCTTGTGTGTTATTTATAATTGATTAACGATCTTTGCTTATATTATGTGTTTGCTCCGTAAAATATAATTCAAAGGTAGCGTAGTTACCTTCAGCTGTTCTTCCGTTAAACTTGCCACTGAAATAAAATGAAATTTTATCGTTATTAAATAATTTTTGTATATTCCTAGGAAACGGCCCGTTCAACGATCGGAGTGAGTTATACGTCGTTCGATTCGTTTAATTCAGTACATTATTGATATGCATTTTATTATCTGCGGAAATTCGTTATTTTTTTATAAACTTGTCGCAATATTACAGTAAAAAAGTAAGATTAAGTATATTTTGACAGGTTCACAGGTGGAAACAAGTGACTGTCGTTACTGTGTTCAAAATGCCAAGTAGTCAAATGCTAATTTGTTAAACATTTATTGAATGAAACCACCCCGCACAGATCTTATGGAAAATGGCCCCCCGTTTAAATTAGCTGAACTTTTGATACGATGTAGTTCATTACGTCTTGATGAAAAGTTCCAATGGGCCCAAGCTCGTAAATTGAACAGTTTCCAAGATACGGGGGATCAAAAGTCAATAATGGTGCACCTTATTCTAGACTACCACGTTTGAGCATATTTGAGCGTAAGAAGCACTGTTGTGACCCTGTGGGCCCTTAACCCTTTGCGGTCTGATTAAATTTGGAGATGGGTATCGTACTGGTCGGAATTAATTTCCATCGATAGAGCAGGGATACATAACACGCAAGTTTACGATGTATAAACAAGATTTAGTAATTCTTTTGTGAACTTTAGATATATCTTTATTCAATACACTCATCTTGTGATATGTTTTTGTATAAAAATTATGTTTTATAATTCTCCTTCGTGTGATATTTTTCAAAACACTTTCCAACATGCAGGCCAGGTTTTCGAGTGCATGTATCGCATTTTGGGGAATTATTTTGGAATATTTTATGAAGAGAGAATGTGTAACTACTGTTAAATACAATTTATAAAATATTCTTTGGAATTCTACAAGGTATCGTCGAACGTTGTCGATTTCACTACGTTCAAAAGACAACTGACTCGCCACTGCGTCTTGCATGGCGAGCGCTGAGTTACAACTTTTGTGTACATTAGATTACGTTATCTCCAATTGATGGAGCACCATATTGGTTCGTGAATAGGTCCTTTAGGCATTGAAGTTCGTATAGGAAAAGTGTAAACTGATACATGAATGCATACAGTATACGATTCGTATAGTTCCTTGCTGTGGTGGCTGAGAGCAGACATACGACCAGAACGGTAAAAAGGCTTTGGTGGCTGAGAGTAGACATACGACCGCAAAGGGTTAAATATTACCCTTTGATCCCCCTGACCCTCTGACTCCCATTCAGGAATCAAAATAAACAAATGCAAAAAAGGTAAAAAATGAAGAGTCTAAATTTGGCAGAAGAAAATATCATAGAGATCATCGTGTGGAAAGACAGTGGGTTTTCGGAGGAATAGAAAGGGAAAGTGGGAAAATATTCCTGGTCCTTATTGAAAGTAGGGACACAGGATCCCTTCTTTCAATAATTAAACAGTGGGTGTTGCCTGGAACTACAATTATCTCAGATTGTTGGAAAGCCTACAATATTTTGGAAGAAGACGGGTATACACATCTCACCGTAAACCATAGTTTACATTTTAAACACCCAGAAACAGGCGCTTATACGAATACAATAGAAACTACGTGGAGGCATAGTAAACAACTTTTGCGTGAATATTGTCGGTTAGTAGCAATACCATAAATATTTTCTATTTTCAGCAAAAATGATAATTTCATTGGGTACTTAAGCCATTACATATTTTATAAATCTTCCAAGCAAGGAAAGAATGATTTATTTAATCAGTTATTAAAAGAAATTTCAGAAATTTCATTTGATTCGGTAGAAAATCAAAATATACCAGACTTAGACGATAATGAAATTTAACAATAAAAAAAAGTTAAACCAACGCACTGCATACAATAGTAATTTATTACATCGTCTACCCATAAACACTGTCAGAGGGGTGTGGAAACATTGCTTACTGTTGCTGCATGTACTGTCTACGTATAAGTACTGTCTGAGTAGGTCTGGGTTATATGGGGGGGAGGGTTAATTGTTGCGGCGTATACTGTATACCTGACCGACTCGTGCAAAGTCTATGCGTAAAAGAATGATTTTTATGCATACACGTTCTACAAATCCCCATTTGACAATGTAGCATTATCAAATTAGATCAATCATTTATAATTTGTAATATGAACATAGCAACGATAGTCACTTGTTTCTACCTGTGCACCTGCCAAAAAATGTACTTAACCTTACTTTGTTAATGTAACTTTACAAGTTTTATAAAAAAGTAATGAATTTCCGCAGATAATGAAATGCATATCAATAATGTACTGAATTAGACGAATCGATTGACGTATAACTCACCCCGATCGTTGAACGGGCCGTTTGCTAGGAATGTTCCAATAATTTTTAATAGTAATAAACAACTGCTAAGTACAGTCAAACGATACAGTCTTCTTACCTTCAACGTAGGTTGCACATTTATACTACTAGCTTCTTCCATGCGTTTGTCATGCTGTTGATCTAACATTTGTTGCCTTCTAACAGCGTCTATATTTTTAATACCTCGACTCTCTTGCTCAGCAAGCCTCCTATCCACAGCTTCTATTTGTTTCCTTCTCCTAACTTCCTAAACGTACAAACATTTTCTTCAATGATTGTAAATTTCATTAACCACAACACAAGAGGGATACATATTGAAGTCAATGAAAATTAATTTGCACGGTAGCATGTAATTTTGTAACAACGTTGAATGTAAATGTTAAAAAGAAGAAAACAGAAACGAGATCGAACAATTACATTAACAAGGTTAATATTAACTGAAAAATCATAGATTCATATTCGTGTTGATTGTTATCGATGCCTTAACCTTACCACATCTGGTGTTACGTCCTCGTACGACGCTGACTCTTTGCAACAAGATGTACAAAAATTTCCCATAGTAATTGCAGTATAGTTTTACTATGGCTAACTATATCGATTATTGATATTATGACAATTGTTTTAATAAAAAACGCATATGCACGATGAACGTTCCAACTGGTGTCAGTCTTCAATCAATAAATATGACCGTACATAAACATCTGTTAAATGCATACATCACTACATGCATATTGCGCGCAATTAAAAGGAAAACATGTAACCAAAATCACATGACTGTACTGGATATCATTATGACTAGACCTATTAAAACACGTTAAAAACGTATACAACGAATGTTTTAGAATAAAACTATGCAAAATATTATTCAGAAATTCAATCTATTTAGAAAACGTGCTATCAAGATTTCGAGGCATGTTTTTATTTAATAGAGTTAGAAATACGTAAAACATTCCTTATATTTATATTAATAGAATATCAAAATCATAGTTCTTATTTTCCATGCTTTTTATTTAAATACTCCTCCTCCATTAATTTCTTAATTTCTATAATCCTTTGTAACTACTCTAAATATTATTCGAACCTAATTAATATCTAATTAACTTCTTTAATTATTTTCCTACTCATTTTTTTATGTAATTAATTAGTTATAAACGATTAATGGAAGCGATAATTATTTCAATATTGCGCTAAAAAGTGCCTTTGGGGATTTCCACTAGGGTTGTTCGTAATGGCGCCACCGTCGCGTCGGCGCTTCGATCGCGTTGATTGCAGCGAGCGCGTAGAATTGGAAGATGATTACGTCAATGTTTTTGTTTTATCGCTAAGAAACGGCTAGGAGTTTGTTTAACAGATACAAGAATAAACTCAGACTTCTCCATATCTTCAAAAGAGTCGTACATATTTTCTAGTTTACCACGGCTACAGGCTATGCTAGGGCACAGCCGACTTTAGTACTAGCCGTGCTATGGAACGTGGCAACACCGCTCATGTGCGAATCGGGAGTCCTATTTTCAATAGTGGAGTTTTGTGTTCAGGATTATAATCAACGTTATTTTGCGATATAAAATTATACTAATATACAGTATTTTTTATTAATTATGTATAAGGAATATATGAATATCATAACTATAGTAAGTAGAAGTAATACAGAAGTATATTAATATTTATAAATGTGGTATATATTTTGTGGACTGTCGGAATAGTTTGGTGTTGTGATGCATTATATTTGAAATATTTACAGAGATTTCAAGAAAATAGAAGTGTGAAACAAGTTAAAACCATCTTTGAACCAAACTGAAGGATTTAAAAATTTATAAAGGTATGTATAAGTTAATAGAGACCTGAAATAGGCAAAATTATTGGTACGAAGCCAAACAGGTTAAGTGCCCGTCGAAAAGAGGTTAGCATAATTAGCTATTGAATGGAACAATTATGGAGTTAATTATAAAATCGTGTTAGAGGACAGTATGATAATTGTGAAATATTTCCTCACCACCCTAGGGGTATTTACCATGGCGCGTTACCTTTTTTTTTTTATTATAATGGGTGGTTCGCCAATAGCCATATCATCCCATTTTCTAAAATAAAATTAATATTTTTAAATAGAACATAACAAAAACATAACTTTTGTATTCTTAAAGAAATAAAGTATTACATTTTGAAATAATAATAAATAATTTTGAATAATATTAATAACAAAACATATCAAAACATACTTTGAAATTCTCTTGAAATACAACTAATAAAACTTTGAATCTTGCGAAATAGTATTCATAATAAAAATATACTAAGCAAGTAAATAAAACTCTATTAATGTATTAAAACATATTGAAAGGAATAAGTTAAATATATATAAAAATTAATGTTTTAAGAAAGATGAAATTAAAAAAAATCATTGAAAATCTAGTTCCTATTAAAAGTTTTTAATTTACGATTTTTAGAAGCGATGTCTGTACGTGTTTCCAACTGACTATTATTTACAGTTTTCACATAATCGTTTAATAAAATATTTGAAAAAATTGATAATAATTTAAACCAAATACTTTGGTAAGCTCGACCACAAACGCATGTACCTGAAAATGCTAAATAATGTATGTCTGATTGAATGCTAATATATGTTAATTTACATAAAATATGTTTATGATTTCCAGATTGCAAAAATTGAGATTCTAAATTGCCATCATTTATTATGGCTTCCATTATTGCATACATATGAATAAATGAGGCTATCGCTTCTTCAGTGGGGACAGAAAGGCCCCCTCTTTGTAAGTGATCAAAATATAGATCGCCTACAGTTTTACCTTTATCCTCCACAACTAATAAACGACATATATTGCAATTTAATTTTTTAGCAACAGAATGGGACCCATAACCAGAAATATAAATTTTAATGGAATCATCTACAACACAATCGGACAAGTATTCGGTATCGAAGATTCCTGAGAAACAAGTCACATCAGTGGGAAGATCATGAAGATCGTTATTATTGTCATCACAAATTCGAAATTTATTTTTGATTTCAGTAAAAGAAAACGAATTTGCCGATTTTGTAAATGTATGTTTTAATCTAATTTTTTTTTCTGCATGAATTATTTCGTTATATGACACATGTTAATTACAACCAGATAAAAGTCTATAATTTCCAAATCGTTTTTCTAATTTTTCGGTTGTAAAATGGAGGGTACTACATACCTTATAAGCCTTGGATATCTCAACAAAACATTCTCCAGTACACCATTGGGCGATAGAACACCGTGATACCTTTCAATATCAGTTTCTGCAAAATGCAAACTACAGACGGCAGAATATTTTGATGGTGTCCAATTCTTACGAGGAATAGCAACCCTCCATTTCTCCCGCAATTCCTCATCTTTGGGGAATAAAAATATAGAATTGTAATTATTATCTTTTAAGGTACTATCATAATTTCCCTTGCAATTGGGAACACAGCAACGCCGTGGCATTATTAATGAATATGTGAAATTTATAAAAAAAATGTATATAAAACAGAATGTCCAAAAATGCTATAGATTATATTAAATAAGTGTGCTACATACCAAAATCAGGATCTGTAGAGTTAATATAAATAAATGAAACACCTGGATTATTGCTCCGTTGCTCGCATTTAATGAACTTCGGTACATTAATATTTGAAACATTTGAAAGATAGGCGGGAGACCGGAAGGCCGGTAGATGGAGCCTATGTAGCCCAGAGGCCGGTGGGTAGTGGGAGGCTGGGTGGCTGTTACGGTAGGTTGGGCTAGGTATATCGAAGCCGGACTCCCGCGGTGTTGCCATTTTACCTTCAGCACGGCTAGTACTAGAGTTGGCTGTGGCTAGGGTTGTTCGTAGTGGCGCTACCGTCGTGTTTCCCACATTGATATCTCCGATGCTCAAGCTACAACGTATTAGGAGTACCATGAGTAGGGGAACCTGTACTCCGCATACCTCCTTTAGTATTCTGTGATCCTGGCACTATTTTACCAGTTCGAATCCCTAATATTAGATGACGACATATAAGGGGGTTGACACGGGCAATCAGCGCACTAAATACTGACACAATTTGGCCCGAAATATGGGTTTACGGAATAAAAGATTTTGCCCTTATATGAGCAGATTTTGGGCCGGGTGAGGTCTCACTCGAAAGAGGAAGGTCCAATGCAGCGCGCCCTGGTCATGATCGAACGAGATTGCGTTCACATTTATTAATATGAACGTCGAAAGTCGGGGGACAAAATTGACAAAATACAGCCACAGAATCAAGGTCTTTTTGGGTTATTAGAAGAATTATGCGATTCCCATACTGACCAGCGCGCGCTGCATTGGACCTTCCTCTTTCGAATGAGCCCTCATCCCTCATCCGACCCAAAATCTGCTCGTATAAGGCCAAAATCTCTTATTCCGTAATTGCATTCCCAAAAGCGAGTTTCGCCATTACATGGGTAATAATAGCAACCCTTTAATCGGTAACGTAGAGCACAACCTCACAACAAAAAACGCACCTGTCGCCACAGCAGGAGTGGGGGGATACGTCCTCTAACATTCTGCGATCCTGGCACGTTTTTGGCAGTTCGAATCCCTGATATTAGATGGCGACACCATTTTTCGGCACTTTTCAGCGCAATATCGGGACAAGTATTCCAGCAATCGTTTATAACTAATTAATTACATGAAACAATGTATAGAGAAATGGTTGAAGAACTTAATTAGATTCGAATAATATTTGGAGTGGTTTCAAGGGCTCATGATACTTTAGAATTTAAAAAATTGAGGAATTAATAGGAAAGGTAGGGAATTAAAATAAAAAGGAAAATATGTGCTATGATTATAGTATCTGTAAAATGAGAATAACGTAGAGGAGAATGTAAATAAAAAGGCATAAAAATAAATACTGTTATTTTAATTTTTTATTAATAAAAACGTAAGGAATGTCTTACACTTTTCAAATATCTTGAAATCTTAAAAATATATTAAATTGTCGAGTAACATATTCTGAACAATTTTATCTTCATATTTTAAAACACACATGAAATGTATATTTTGTAACGATATCCATCTTAACAACAAATGCCAATTGTAAATCGATCTCTCGTTGGACAGTTTCTTAAGGATTTCGACATGATGTTTCCAAAATCAATTTTACATTCGTTTAATACTAAGGAATAACAATGTTAATCCTTCGCTCTATCTGATTCTTCAATAGACGTCGCTGAAGACATTTGTTAATGAATGATCCAAGCAGCGGTGGACATTCGTGGGAATTTTGGACATGCGCACTAGAACTTTCCCTCGTGGGATCCCTTTCTGCGCATGCGTTAGCTTTCTGCCATGCGCAAGAAAAGGTGAATGTTGGGAATTCCCATGTTTCGTAAAAAATTGAACTTTCTACTTCAAATGCTTAAATTTTGTTCCTTACTGGGATCCAACGGATCCAACGGATTTAAATTCTAGTTAAGTGTATACGGCAGTGATCATGCGCTCCAGTGCGCATGACCAAAATTCCCACGAATGTCAATCAGTGAATTCAAGTGCTGTTTTGTGATATCCTCTTCTTCACTCACGGACAGTACATTCTTACTTAATTCCTATGTTGATCTAAAATATAAATATAAATTTTTAATACATCTATATGCTTGATAAAGAGACCAACGGTCCATCATAAAAATACAAACACGATAATACAATGGGTGTGCATCATATTACCATAAATGTATAGTAAGAGAACATGAAAAATTCGTTCCGTACTAATAGTAACTTACAAATCTGAACACAATGAGTTTAAATCTTGAGGTATGAGGTATCGCGTATGCATAGATAAATCAACAAACGGATCATCTTCATTTTTAAATCTTTCAAATCCTTTTAACCTAAAACATAACACAATACAGCGATAATGTTTGCACTTCGATATAAGAATATAACGGTCACAATTTATTAAAAATCTGATGATTTCTACAAAGTATATTTATACTGACCTTACGATAAAATGTTTACGCTGCCCCAGCGGTGAATGTTCAACATTACGTTTGGCTAAATTAAATATTGTCAGGAATACTGTGTCACGAAAATCGCCAATTTCTATGGAATCATATTGTTTAGAATCCTTTACGATAAAATCGGTTTTGGGTGTTCGTGTAATTAGAGATCGCATTGCTGGGATATCTATCCAAATAACACGATATCCCTTATCGAGCATTTCGGCGAACCAATCGGAACCACCGATCTCAGCCACGTAGTTCCACTCTGTTCCATCGTACCAATCGTGTACCTATAAAATGTGGAACGTCAAACAACGCGTAGAATATAAAATATTATCGTTGCACTCTCCAAGACAAAAGCAGCTTTAACTTTGTTAAATTGCTAATATTTATGTAAATTTTCAGCAACTCACATGACAATGGCAAAGTCTCTGAAGCATTTCTCGAAAATCTTTCATCAACGCCATAAAAGATTCAGAGCTTTTAGGATATAACAGCACAATGTCTGTGTTTGTGGCGTGAATGCTTTCACACGATGTTTGCTTGATATTCTTTAAGGCGCATATATTAAATCGATTAGATTGCTTCTGATTTATCTTTATGATGTTACTTTTACCAACATTTACGCAGAATCTCTTTTCCTGTATACAAGTGTGTACAGTGTACAAGAGATACAAAATTCCAAGTACAGCGAACATAATTAATGTGATAATACCAATGGACCAGTACAAATAGGAATTTGTGGTTACGTAAGGCTCGGAAATACCAACTTCATTAGATATATAATGACATTCTGTAAAAAGTAACTTTCAGTCATTGCATGTAACTTACTGTATTTTATGCAACTATATTTTAGTCGAATACCCACACAAATTTGAAACTTGTAATTGGTTTCTTGAGAAACATCGAAAAGAAATTATTAAATAATTTTAAACTCGATGTTCATTTTTACACGATTATAAGAAAATTGATGATCGATACCTTTAACCCACTGGCATGGTTTGTATTTATCTATAAAGGGGTTCCAGAGAGTATATTCTTCACATCTTACGTCATTCAAACGTATTTTAAAACAATAATTCGACTGCTCTGAAACTTCAATTTCGAATTTTTCAGTTTTCTCGTATTTCCCATTTCTGAACTAACGAAGAAACATGTATTGTTTAAATATTAGTTATTATGTTACGATGCCATTGAAAAATAACAAATGCATCAAACTTACCAAGCTCATGCTAGAATCGTATTCATTTTTTGCATAATCCTGAAAATAATATAAAAGATTACATTATCAAGGTGTAATCGTTACCTTGTACGCATAAAATTTCATATATTTAGAACGAATGTTTTATAATGCTTTGTAAAGATATAATACATAGATGATAAAATTTGTAGCATTAAAGTATTACCAAAACATTAAAAGTGTAGTTTAGTTGTTTATTCTTCGTAATGCAATATTTATTTCCATTATAATAATAGAATGATCCAAATTCCAATGTCGCGTTAAAAATTATTGGTAATGAAATGTCAACTTCAAAGTGGTATTTTGTACTGTAGGATTTAAATATAATAGCACATTAATTTGTGTGATCAATTACTGTGAACGAATTTTAAATATTTGGTGTACAAATGAATAATCCAAATTAAGCAGTTATAAAATCAAGTTTAAAATCGATAGATTTTCCCGCTCTTTTGGGGTCATATAGTGTTGACATATAGGGTGCTCGGCCAACTCTGGGAAAAATTTTAATGGGGGATTCTAGAGGCCAAAATAAAACGAAAATCAAGAATACCAATTTGTTGATGGAGGCTTCGTTAAAAAGTTATTAACGTTTAAAGTTGCGCCTGTGAGACGGGAACCGCGCGCGCTGCACACTTTAACTTTAAACGTTAATAACTTTTTAACGAAGCCTCAATTAAAAAATTACTATTCTTAATTTTCGTCTTATTTTGACCTCTGGAATCTCCCATTAAAATTTTTCCCAAGGGTGGTCGAACACCTTGTATAGCTAGTTAAAAGAAAAGATAGTTTAGCGAAAGGCCCAACATAACCTTCAAAAGTATTCAATTCAATAGAGTCGAAAATGGCAACAGAGAAGGTGCATATTCGACACTGCATTCTTTACGAATTCCAACAAGGGAAAAATGCTGCAAGAGCATGAGAATCGATTTGTTCTTTTCTCGGTGAAGGTGTTGTATCGTATGATGTGTGTACATTTTGGTTAAAGCGGTTTAAAAGCGGTGATTTGAGTCTAATCGACAAACAACGCTCTGGAGGTCCTCGGAAGTGCGACAACGATGATTTGGAATAACTGCTCGCTGAGAATGCGGCACAAACGCAAAAAGAACTTGCAGAACAGTTAGGGGTAACCCAGCAAACGATTTCCAAACGCCTTTGTGAGATAAGAAAGATCCATTCAGAAGGAAAATGGGTTCCACATGAACTCACTGCAATTAACAAAAATCAACGAGTGGCAGCGTGTCTTTCTCTTCTCAATAAGCAGCGTCGAAAGTCTTTCTTGTGGAAAATCGTTACGGGCGATGAGAAGTGGATACTCTATGACAATCCGAAACGCAGAAAGTCAAGGGTGAATCCCGGCAAAGCATCAACATCGGTTGCAAAACCCAATCGCTTCGGAAAAAAGCTTCATCTCTGCATTTGGTGGAATATCAAGGTCATGGTTTATTATGAGTTGTTGGAACCGGGTGAAACAGTTACTGCGGACTGCTACCAACGTCAATTAATCTGTTTGCGTCAAGCATTGGAACGAAAACGTCCGTATACTGGCAAAGGAGAACGTCCAGTGCAATTGTTGCATGACAACGCCAGGCCACATATTGCTTCCCGTACAAAAGACACCATAATGAGTCTTGGCTGGGACGTCTTGCAGCATCCAGCGTATTCACCAGACATTGCTCCATCTGATTATCACCTGTTCCGGTAGATGCAACACCCCTTATCCGATATGCACTTTCAATCAGTGGATGAGATCCGAAAATGGCTCGACGACTTTATCGGGTCCAAAAACGTAAAATTTTTCCGAGATGGGATTCATCAGCTGCCTGAAAGATGGCTTAAAGTTATAGAAAGTAACAGCGAATACTTTGAACAATTCAATTTACTTTCTATTAAAATAAACATTGAATGCGGCTGAAAAAATTGGATTATTCATTTGTACATCTAATAAATTAAAATTACTTTGTAGTATATGTATATTACAAAAACTATTCAATTTTTCTTAATACTAATTTTTATCATGTATTTCTATATTGCTTTACAAAATTGATGTTTCGATGGTCGATTGTAACTTACCCCTTTGTAGTGTTATGTACAGTGAGATATGAACATTTTAATTCTGGTAGTGTAATTTCTGTACGTTTGTAACGCGCTTTTAAGAACTGATTAACTCTGAAGCATTTATTTTGATCATATCGAAATTGAATAGCATAGCATGCTGTAAATACATATGGAAAAGTCATTGAAGTATTGCTCTATGATACAAAAAAAAATATATATATAAAACATGTCAAATCATAGAGAAATATTAATACTATACAGTTTATCAGAACTGAACAGATTTAGAAGAAAGAAAAAGTTACCTGAGACTCATTCTTATTTGAAATAAAACATAAGGTAGTCGTAGGTGTGTGCACGTTACTGTGAAGTGAATTTTTGAAGTTGTAGGTCGTACACATTGTTTCGTTAATTGATTCGTTCGCTAATAAAGTAACGCTGTACTTGCATGTTCTTCTTGGTGGCGCAAAACTGATTTCCAAGCCAGCTGCCAAAAATGATTTATTTACAATTCGCATATATTATTATTTGAAAGACAATTATGCATTTAATTATTACTTACCAGACAGCTCAAAAATTTCATATTTAGTTTCTATTAATCGAAAATCCACATCATTTGGAATATCTTCCTTTGTACAATATCTTATGCTTTGATTAGTTTTACTTAAATCAGATTTTGATGAAGGCTCGCACTTATTGCTGGTACAAAAATACTGTAAATAAAAAAACACGTTGTAGGAGATTTGAATTTAATATTTGTAGATTTGTTCCAAATATAATTCTCTTTGTTAAATCCTACGATATAATACTTTAACCGTTTGAGTGCCACGGAGCGATTTTGCGCTTCTCCTCTGTCTCTCGAACAGTGCCAGCGCTCTAGGCTGCGAAACCGTAGTGAAAATAGTAATAGTGAATATTTTAATAGTGAAAATTTTACTGTACATACCTTTTATATATGCAATAAAATATTTAAATTATATTCTTATATTATATGACGCAACCCAGACGCTGATAAATCTGTACTTACGCTCAGAAAGATGGCAGAACAACAATGAATTGAAACAATTACAGCTACTGTATAAATCTGAAAACAGCGCAATAGCGCTCCTTGGCATTCTTGGAGAGGGAATAAGACAAGCGCTATCGCGCCGCTTGGCACTTTTGGATGGGAAAACAGCAAAGACACGTGGCACTCAAACGGTTAAAGTTCAATAAATCCATGTAACATTCTTGCAAATTGGAACATTTTAAACTCTTATACAGGGTGTTCGGCCACACCTGGGGAAAATTTTAATGTGAGATTCTAAAGGCCAAAATAAGACGAAAATCAAAAATAGTAATTTTTTAATTGAGGCTTCGTTAAGAAGTTATTAACGTTTAAAGTTGCGAGTCTTGCGAGTGAGAACCACTATCACGCATGCGCAGTTGTTCGCAGATTGCCGATCTACAGGCGGAACTTTAAACGGTAATAACTTTTTAACGAAGCCTCCATTAACAAATTGGTATTCTTGATTTTCGTCTTATTTTGGCTCCTAGAATCTCCCATTAAAATTTTTCAGTTAAGAAACTGTAAAAAACTTTAAAAACATTTCTGGCCACACAGTATATTCCCGGTACTGAATTTTTTCCTCGAAAATGGTTAGGAATTCGAGGTTATGTCTATTGACCAAAAATGATTGTAATTGGCCCCTGCAACCGAAAATAATTTTTCCAGAACGATTAAAAATTTTGTAATTTTGTCGAAAAATTTGTCCACCCACTCTAATTTTTTTCTCGAAAATGGTTAGAATCTCGAAGGTATGTCTATTGACCAGAAATAATTGCAATTTCCCCACGTAACCGAAAATAATTTTTTCGTGAATTTTAATAACTTTTTAACGAAGCCTCGATCAACAAATTGATATTGTTGATTTTCGTATTATTTTGGTCTCTAGAATCTCTCATTAAAATTTTTGCCCAGAGATGGCCGGACACCCTGTATTATTTCAAACTATGTAAACAGATGAAGTATCAGTATGTGAAACAAGAAAGATATAACCTGCAAAATTTAAAAATTCGTTTCTTTAAGATTCCATACTCACACTACAATTTGTCAATCCTAAAACAGATGAACAGTGAACGACAATGATAATTGTAATTGTTACATAACCTTTATACATAATTGCACTGTAATTTTTAAACAATCGCGTAACTGTAAAATTTATAAAAGGTTATCGCTCCACTTCATTCTAATATTCTAAATTTCCCACAAGTTTGTAAACATTGAATTAGTTATATAGACGACGCATACTGTTTCGTTTGAAAGATTAGCAATACTGCTGACACTATATTCGTTTCCGACGCATGCTCTTTTAACTGCGCATTTAACTGCGTGCAACAGAAACGTGTGGTAGCTTGTCAATAATCGTTAAAAATAAGACGAATGAAAGTACTTGTACACGAGAACGCCACTCGTACCAGAACTTTGTTAAATTTATTAATAGAGTTACATATAAAAACTACGATTAAAATATATTTTTTATCTTCCATAGAGAATTAAGTTATCAATATGTGGGGGGGCGCTGCTTTGCTGAGGGTAGGAACTCGTGAAAATCATAGGGCACAAAAGGGAAAAGGGGGGTACACACACAGAGCTAGTAGACTCATTTATTTAGGCTTTCTAGCAGAGCCTGTCTTAGACGACTGAGATATTAGAAAATCGTTCGAGAATATATAACCGAGGGGTCACTCGAGCGCTTGTGAGAACGCGACCCCTCTGGCGGGGATCATGGGAAACGACGCCACAAATATTCAAATCAACAATAAAGATAACAAGAACAAACAAACTGCAACTTACTGATCTGAATGAATAATATTTAATTTCACTCTCGGAAGGATTCTAAAATACATTAGCAAACAATTCATAATACGAAACATGCCTTGTAGGCCTTGATGTTTTACGCGTAAAATTACATAAACAAATGATATACAAAAATTATTGTTATCTGCCATGTAAACGATCTTTTACATGCAAAACTTCAAGGACTATGAGTCAAACTTTCCCATGATCCAATTTACCTGCAATTTTTGCAATTTTGCAGGAATTATTTTTTGTAAAAAAACTATTCTGGAGGATAAAAGAAACAATGGTCAGAGAAAAATTTCGACAGTCGTAACAGTTATATTTGTTTGTATATTGTAACTGTTCTGATAGGAAAGAGGATGAGTGAGACTATAAAACTAGTATACGTTATTATTTTATTCTTTTCGTATTTTAGTAAATTTCATAGACAGTTATAATATATATAATTTTCATTTTCCTAATGCAAGCCAGTTACACATAAATAAAGTATAAAAGATACATAAAACGGATAAGTTCAAGCACATTTAGAAATGTGTGTACCCGGGGGCCGTTAATGTGCATACGCGCGTGCGTTTTTAACAACGCAATTGTCCTAAAATTATATACATCTTTCAATACTCATGGCCAATGAGATTATTAACAATAAATATTGCACAATAACACTTTTATTGATAATTGTAAATTCATATTAATTATACTATGTTGCCGTAAAAGGACAGCTTAAACTGTTTAAAAGAAATGTCTGCATTACTCTAATTATATCCCTTCACGTCTATTTGTTTTACGCGATAAAGAGCATCGTGATAAACTTATTAAACTTATAGAACGTACACGGTAATTAAAGATTATTTTTTTCACAGCCTATCTAACATTCTTACTGCAAGCTTTGATCGGTTTTCAAAAAGTAAGACACCGGTGTACTATTTGATTGTGTGTAAACAAATAATCTTATGATTCCTTCGTTCGTATAAAGGATAGCATAATGAATACGTGACGAGACTTACGCGCTATAATAACAATTATAGGAAACGAGAGAATGTAATACTAATAAAGGATACCTGTCCCGTAAATTGTTCTCTAAAATCATGCTAAATACTTGTTTGCATCGTTTAAATTCCAAACAGATGATTTCAATCACGTTTTCCTAAGAGACAGGCGCATAGGAAATTGGAACAACGCAAACAAGCCTTACATCAAACCTTAAAACTTCTTCTCGCGAAGAAATAGACTGTTTCGATATGAGTCACGCGCATGTTATTCGGAAATATTATACGCTTAAAATTAGCTAGCAATATAAACCGTTTCCTTGATTCTCGAGCAGATATTTTTGCAAATACTGCACCGCTTTCTCGCTCAAGCCAAGATTTGGCAAGTCTTTCTCGAATTGTTCGAATGTACCAGCGCCAGCTATATAACCGTTCAGTTTAGCGGCCAACGGAGAATTTCGGAGGACCTCGTCGCTGACGAGACCAGTAGTTTCGATCAACCACGGATGATTTCTAAGCCGATATTTCTGGTGATAGCTGAGAAAAACGAATAATAAATTAAATAACAAATGTCTATCTTCGGTTTACAAGATAAAGGTAAAGCTTACTCTTCAGCGGGATAAAATTTTTCGAATCTTCGAATTTCCGTGAGGACCAGATCTGTACGTTTCCGTTGCTGACGCTCGCGTGACTTTTCAGCTAGTAATTTCTGTTCCTCGTCGTGATACAAAATCAGCGACATGTACTGAAAAAATTTTGAATAATGTATTTTTTTGGTAATTCACGACATAATAAATTCAGATGGATGTCGATAAATTTTGGAATATCAAAAATAACGTTACATCGGGGAACCAAACGGGAACAGCATGAAAGCGTTTCGGTGACCTTGACATGCTTAGTTTGCCTCGAGTCTATCGAGTTCAACAACCGAAACGCGGCTTTAATTTCCATGCTGGTCGAGTCAGCCTCGAGAATTTCACAACGCTAATCTTTTTACAGTATGTTAATGCTTCTCCGGCGCTCATTAATTCCTGAAGGTTGTTCTACGACCCACCAAAAATGTGAACAAATCTAGTCTAAAGGATATTAACTATTAATATTTGATAATATCAATTTCATATTTACTACTTTTCCTGACACAGGAAAATGCATTTCAGATTTTTTCTGTCTTGCGTTAGAGTTGTGTAAATTTAGTCACCGTAAGATGAAACATAAGAAATAGTGTCTGTTGGGCATTAACTTTTAACTCTAAGCGTGATGCGTTTTAACATTTATTATACGGGGTGTCTCAGCCGATTTTGATATCTTGATTTCTTCTGTATTGTGGTACATAGCAAAAAATGTTTCATAGAGAACTTGAATAGTGTAGAATTGGGAATATTCTTGATACGAAGGCCAACTTTGTTTTTTTAAATGGAACGAGGTACTTTTTTATGCATCGAACGATGCAGCTAGACATTCTTTATAAAAATGCATTGATCTGTGTACGTCGAAAGCAACTAGTTTAGAAGATATTTCAATTTAAATACAAAGGCATCATTTCTGCCGTAGTAAGACATGAGCTTTGTTTATACCAATGTCTAACAGAAATGATTAATTAACGTTGGTTGGGTTGAAATGTAAACATTTGAGAACGATTATGGAAATCGTTCTTCAATTTGTTTACGCGAAAGTTTCAACTACAGTGACTGACACGAAGCAGCGTATTATCAATGAATGTGGTAAAATAACGTAGGCCAGTCCTCCATCGATTTAAAAAATGCTGCAACACAAATGGTCGTTATATTGAACCGTACCTGTAAATAAACGCTAATGTCAGTACGAATTATAGAATCATTTAAATTGAAATATCTCCTGAACTACTTGCTTTTCGACGTACAGAGATCGATACTTTTTTATAAAGAATCTGTATCGTTTGATGCATACAAAAGTACCTCATTCCATTTGAAAAAAATAAAATTGATCTTCATATAGCCTTGATGCGTCCACCTACGAAAAAATTAATAACATAAGAGTATGCCCAAGAGAGACCATTTAAGTTCCCTTTTGAAACATTTCTCGCTACGTCCCACAATATCGAGGAAATCAAGATGTCAATATCGGCTGAGACACCCTGTATATTTAATATGTAACTTACAATTATATATTTGGATTAATAAATGCATAGTACGTTTTAGAAAACATATCAAACCGGAAGGGAGTTTTGGTCATGCGCACTGGAGCGTATGATCACTGCCGTATACACTTAACTAGAATTTAGGGAAATTTAAGGAAGTTACAGGGAAAGAGACAAAAACAAAAAATTTCCTCTTAATCTACATGAGTATAGCTAGAGAAATACGTAGGGGACCTTCGATAAGTTAATTTTTGTGCGATTGGCGAGCATTTGAAGTAGAAAGTTCAATTTTGTACGAAACATGCACCTCTTTTTGCGCTAAAGATACATCTATGGTAGCGGACGACAGGTAGCTGTGACGTCAGCTTACGCATGCGCAGAAAGGAATCCCACGCGCATGACCAAAATTCCCACGATGCCCATCACTGAGAGGGTAACCCGCGCGGGGGCATCATACGCGGTGCCAACGGAATATAATAAAACGTTGCCAACCTAAACTATCTCCAACAGTATCGATGTGTCGATTGATTTACCTGTCTCTTGATCTTCGTGGTGAGACCGTATTCATGATTCTGCCAAAAAAGTGCAAGTAACTGCACGTACGATATTACATCAGGATTGTACTCGATGTCAACGACTTCCGTATGGTCACCGCTGCGATAAGAAGAACGAGTTATTTAATGGAATGATATAGTGTAAATGAAATAAAATACAATCGAGACGTACATATTCCTGTAGGTTGGCGATTCTGTTTGTCCACCTGCATAACCTACGCAGGTTTTGATGACACCCGGCAATACGCCGAAGAGGCAATCGCCTGCCCAAAAGCAACCCATTCCAAAAGTTGCACGCCTCGCTTTGATCTCTTCCAGTTGTCCAGGCATTTTATTCGACTAATGAACCGTTTCAATCGCAACACAAAAAGAAAAATTTAATCATTACAGAAGCCGTTACAAACCATGCGTTAAAATCTAATAAACCAGTTAATAAAATTAACGCGTGAAACGCAAGCACGAGCTTATACGTTCTACGTGATTCGCGCGAAACCTATTAAATAACGGTTACGTTTAAGTTGACAAGGAATAAAAGTTTCCGTCGTTGAAGATTTCTGCGGGACAATCACCGTGCCCCGATGTTGACAAAAATAAAATTTGGCATCGCGTCTTGTTAGCTCACCAAATGGATTGATCTTATTTAACAACGCCGAAGAAATTTTTCAAAACAACAACTTTACGTTCCGGCTATAGTTCTCGTAATGCTCGTAACTAAAAATTTATGAACTCGTGTTTGATGAGAACGATTATTGTCAAAAATATAAACACGTAATTATTTTAATTTCGTTGCATAAATTATAGAACATTTTCTTTCAATTGCACGCAATTATTTTATTCTTTTCAGCATGAAACGATGAATAAATTGATCGCGTGGCATTTAAATCATTATAGTAATAGTTCAACAAAATAACGAACAGGCGTGCAACATAAGTAAAATTTTCTATAAAATTTCTATGCTTCGCCCAATGTTTATCTTAAACGGAAATTTTACAAATTTTCAAAATGAACGATGTTTACCTCTTTCACGATCAAAAGTATTATAACGCACGAAACAACTTTAAGCATTTTGGCACCGACAGAATCTAACATTTTTTAAAGATTTTTCGTTTGGCAATAAAGGATTATCTTAACATTGTTCACTGTCTTCATAGCTTTCAGAAATTCCGGTCTTTTTAGGACACCCGGTATGGTTAAGGTACAGGTCCGATACGCCTACAAAAAAAAACACGACCAAATACATATACAGGGTGAACCATATAACTTGATTACCTTGATCGTTGCTACTTTTAAACGACTGTTCAAAAATCCTCTTACTAAATTTCGTTCGGAGATTTAATTTCAACTTTTTTATAATGTCGGTTTAAAAAATTCGGAAAATTTTATTCCCTCTTGTATTCTTTATATTTTCTCTGTTGGATTGAAAAGCATAATGGAAAGGAGTGCCCAAAAGGAAACGTAGACTGTCAATCTTGCGGTATTTAAAATGCTGTTCGTCAACTTCGATGTACTTGAACAATGAATGCCTACCTAGATCCTTACGCTACATTTTAACGCGTTCGTCGAGCATTATTATACATACCTGATATTTGATATTGTTTAAGAATCTATATAAACAAAGTATTTCATTACTTCTCGCCGTTCTCGAAAGATAAAATTTACGAAAACTGTATGCTTTGTTCCAGACCAAAACGTTAGTCCAATCAAAAGCCAAATAGTTTCGAGTACCTTTTATCATTGCACTTTCAGTTCTAACATCGATTCTTATTAAATCTATTATAATTTTAAAAGATTCAAACGATCAAGACGATTCAGTTATACGGTCCATTATGCATAAAAGACGACGCGTTGCCACGAACATCAATTTCCTACGTTTCTATTTTATTCAATTCGGCTAAAAATTTTTCGAACAGATGACCCACGAGTAATCGTAATGAATTAGCATGTTGGCCAACATGTTCTACAATGTAAATCTCACCCGTACGTACTAAGAATTTTAATTATGCTTAAAAAATTCTTTACCTCGATTTACAAGAAAAGAGTAGCGAGATCGAGAGGAGATGACAAAAAGAGAGTAAGTACGTAGAGAAACAAAATTCACTTGAAAAACGGAAGATACCTTCGTCGAGATAGAAGCGACACGAGGAACTACCGCGTGCTCCGCCAGCGCTACTTTTTATCTACTCTGTCCCCCCCCCTCTCCTCTCTCTCTTCCCCCACTCCGCGCCGCACAACTCCACTACCCCCTCCGCCGTGTGCATCGTCTTCAACCTTTTAAACTCACGCGTTCGAAACTTTAATTTAATTTATCCAGTTGGTATATATTTCCATTTACACCTTTCACCGCGCCAATCGTGGCTCGTCCGACAACGGGAAACGTGCTTTACGGCACGGTGGAGGATCATCCACTAACGGTAAACGTGTCCAGATCACGTTAGTACATATATTTACACGTTCCTAGTAACCTTTTTATTCGCGAATTTAACGAGATCGAGGATATCGATATTAACCTCTCCCCTGTCTAAATGCCCGCCAATAAATGTCGAGCTTCATTGTATCGATTATCAATCTGAGCCCGATAAATTCTCTGTAAGTTGCATCAGAAATTTGATACCACGTGTGTCCGTTCAACCAGATAGATAACAATTGCTGGATCGACTGATGTAATCGTTGTTTCCTGCGAACTAAGCCCGATTGCTCGACACTCTTGGTTCAAAATGTGCGGTGCTTTTGTGTCACGCATTCGACATGAAGGTTACTATCATATCTTTTCGTTTCCTGCCTGTTCGATGCTTACGCCGAGCAATTACTTAATGCGTGTAACTTGTATACTTTTAATCGTATCCGACGATATTGATAATTTCGTTTCGAAACGAGAGTGATCTTGTATCGCAGTGGATTCTAATCGGGCATTTTGCTTGATGTAATGTATGTCGTTGAAAAATGAACAGTAATGGTTACATACCGTATTGCGATATCCGACTCCACTTAAACTTCGACGTAGTAAGTTGATTAAATTTGGCGTGATCATCTTCGATACGAACATTACCGTAATTACAAGTGTTCTGAAAGAAGATCCGTCCACTCGTCGACATCGTGAAGCGACTTAAAACGCACAGTCGTGTCTGTATTGTATCGGTTTTGTCATCGAAAAATTTTGCCCCGAACGACAGAGAATCTTTTTTCCCGATGAATTGACAATTGATAAAACGAATTTACTGACTTTTGATACCTTTCTTCGAAAATCAATCTACCTTTAACTGGCGCAATCACATGATTACTATTATTGCGTTCAACGAGGGGAAAATGTCAGGGAAATTTTGAAACACTTTTGAGAACTTGGGATAAAATTTATTCTATGCACATGATTAAAATAAACGTCGTTCCAAAATTGAATCCATTGATTTTGTTTGTTTCTGCGTTTTTTTTTAAAAAAAAATGCAATCTACATTGGTATAATATTTTCGAAAATATTTATATTAACAATTTTACCTCCGTGTGTATATATATCTCTAAAGGACAAAAAGAATGTTTTAATAAATGTAATATGAATTAAAAATAATTTCGGCATTATCATTGTTGATAACGCATTGTTGATAACATGATTATTTGTAGGAAATTTTTAATTAAAGAAAGTACTATCGCGAATGACATCCAGGGTGTATAAATTAAAAAGTTTTCTAAATGAGAAATGCAATGGTATTTACACTTTATCAGTGTCCATAAAATACATTATTGCATACATTGCACTGATAAAATATTAATATTTAGATGTAAGATACGAAATTAAGTTTAATTAGATGTCATATAATTTACGATGTATTTTAAAGGAAGAAACAGGACATATGTAATACGATAGAAAACATCGGAATTTACAAATAAACGTGTTCGTAGAAATATAGATATCTAAATTAATATAAAAAAATACTCTTTATGAAAAACGCGGGGAATACTCTGTATCATACACATTAGCTGCAAGGACGCGTTTCGCGCAATATACAATTTGACAATTATTGTTCGAAATATACATTAATTTACGCAATAATAAATAAAATTATGTACAAGTTCAATTTCGTTAAAATTATCTCTCGC
This sequence comes from Colletes gigas, assembly GCF_013123115.1. Taxonomy (NCBI): domain Eukaryota; kingdom Metazoa; phylum Arthropoda; class Insecta; order Hymenoptera; family Colletidae; genus Colletes; species Colletes gigas. The sequence continues at coordinate 117,860 of NW_025106700.1, forward strand.
ATTCCAATTGCTACTTAAATACTCGTTTAAGTACAATACGTATTAAAAAAAATCCATTCGTGAATCTTATGTCTACGGAGCGCATCGTTTGAGAGAATATCTCAATAAAAGATTCGAGACTGTTTGAAACAAAGATGCATTAAAATATTGTTCATTCTGTACATTTCTGATCTTCTTTTTAAGTAAAAAGAACGGTTCGATCGGATTGTTTACAATAGCGAACGTGGTAAAAGCGTGCAAATAAAAGATATTAAATGCAGCGAATGAGATGTGTTAGGTGACGATGCAGCAACTTTTCTCGGAATGATTGTCGCCGACGATGTCGCTGGTGTTCCCGGTAAAACGCTGGAAATCCCCGGCGGCGTTCATCTCAGAATTGGCGATGGGCGATACAGGAATACCATTTCCATTCGCGTCTATCGAGCCGGTGGATATGTGCCGGTTTTGCGCCCTCTGTTTCTTCAAATCCGACAACGATTTGACAAACACTACCGAGACGTGTATGTTGATCTTGCCATTGGTATCGCGGTCCGGCGTGTAGATCGGCTGCTGATTGCCAACCGGCGATTCGGACCCTGTCACTGCCGAGGCAAATATGTAAATCCAAGTTTCCTTCCCCGAAATATCTCTCCATTTCCTCTCATTCCATTCCATTTCACTCGTAACCTTCTCACTTCGTGTAACCCTCCACCTAATTACCCCTCATATACTGAAATTGCGCTTGAAAAGAAACTCGGACTAGTATCAACTGGCGGCCATGCGCTAAGCGTTACATGCTTTAGCGATAAGCGTTAAAAACATTGCATCATAGAGCAACCAGGAACATGTTTCTATATTCTACATGTACCTACGCAAACACTTTCACCTCCACCTATGTTCCGAGTCATTGCAGCTAGTAAATTTCCAAACTGTTTCATCTCGGAAGAAAGAAGAAACTTTCAGCGACTTGTTCGCTTCTTCCTTGCTCCGATAAATAATTTGCTTGTTCTTTCGCAGAATGTAAAGTAAATTTGTAATCTTTCGACCGTAATGTACCTACGCAAACACTTTCTCCTCCAACTACCAACAAACTTTTTCTTTTCGGAAGAAAGAAGAAACTTTCAGCGACTTGTTTGTTTCTTCCTTGCTCCGACAAGTAACGAAGATAGCTTTTGCTTATTCTTTGGCAGATCGTAAAACAAATTTGTAATCTTTGAGCCTTAAATGCATCGACTCCAAAAAGTACACTTAGTTTATAATTTGTATATAATAACTTTGACATATATATATATATACGAAAACATACACGTAAAGCATATAGTTGAATTCTCTGGAACATTGAAATCACTTACTTCATTTCCCTTTAAGTACGAATTAATATTATTTTGTGCTGTGTCGATGTCCAAGTAACATGTTCATATAATAGTTTAATACCATCTCGAATCAATCATTTTCTTTTTACGTACTGATTTTCGTTTACATAAAATTATAATCAAATTTATTAAGATATAACAATAAATATTGTAAATAATACAAACAACCATGGATTGAACCATATTTTAATAGTAATTAATTTACTACATAATGTTAATCAATACCTTATAATTTATTTTTCTTATTGAATTTCTCTAATAACAATTCAAATTTACTTATCTAAAATTTACAAATTCACTTCTCTATGGCTTACAGAAACCCAAGTCAGCTGTAATCACATCGATTTTGAAAATTCATTAAGAACTATAACGAGTATGTTACTTTTCACTTTTAATTCAACGCAAAAGCAATTATCGTATGAAAAATGTTGCGTCATTGTGATCGATCTGATTTGTGGAATCTGTGGTAGAAATTCATGAATGACTAGTTATGGTATTAATAACGTGGAACGATCTAATGTCGTGACACAACTGACCTCGTAACGACTTTATCGTTTAGCAATAAAACTAAAAAACAGGAAGACACATTGAGTAAATACAGTTTGTCATCAGCGCAACTAATATGTTAGATCTGTGAAAAAACTTTGTTTCCCTGGATTGTTGTACGCAGAATTAAACAATTGCAAGAAATTGGAAATGTAATCGTAGTTATAGTTTCAGAAGAAGTGTAAATTTTTTATGCGAATAGACCGAGGCAAATCTTAAAAGTGGTGAGCAGTCTTAAATAAAAAATAGTTATTAGAATATCAATTATCATCATAAAATATGAAAAGACGAAACAACAGAATTTTCTCATAGATCTAATACATATATAAAAGTTGATCGATATGTTTAATAGGCGAAATACATTTCATTTTACTAATATATTCGTTTATATGATATGTAGTAAGTATATCTGAAATTGTTCGTTGAACATTAATTATGAATGTATTGCAGTATAGTTCAAACTCTGGTTATTCGATTGGAGAAATGGAAAATTGGAAATTCCATTATCAAACGTTACTAATTTCTAAATGCCTACTTACTTTAAAAAGTGACGTTGGGAAAGATGTTCGAAATGTAGTTGTTTTGATTTTACTCGTGTAATGTAAATGTTGCGTTTTAGTTTAGAACGCTCTGAATTGCATTAGGTATAAAAACAATGTCATGAGAAATTCGTAACAGTCAATAAGCTCTGCTAAAACGCTAACATATGATTTGCAAAGAAGTGCTAAGAATAAAGCCAATAGAAAATTAACCCTTGCCACAAAAGAAACTCGACGCGGTTGAAACAACGAACGTCTCCATACCAGAAGAATATTTTCAAAGAGAAAAACATATTACATACGCACACAACATATAGAAACAATTCATCGTGTTGTTGATCAATATTTAAAAACATACGATAACGTAGAGAATTTGAAAATAATACAAACACAGCGTTCAATAGTACGTTTACAGAAATAGGAAAGTGACATAGAAAACTGACCTCACAATTATTCAGGAACACGACCCAGTAACAACAGAAAAAGGAAATGGCTAATAAATGATCAATACTTAATATTTAAACAATTTACCAGTAAAAACTACCGTTCTACTTTTTCTATACTACCATGATAATGCACGTTCATTTCGAGTGATAAATTTCGTTTCTAGTCGTGGAACCGACCTATGGTAAATCTTTCCCTTAAATCAGGAAAGAATTTCCTCTATTATTTTAAAATGCAACACGCATGTTGCATCATGGAATTTTAATTACTATGTCACGTTACTAAGGCCAAGTTATGCGTTACGAACGCACAATTTTAGTGGACACAACACGTTATTGCTTCCCTTTCATTTTATGCACAAAAAAATACCATTTACCAGAGGATTCTACTTAACCACAACCGATGCAAGTGTAACATGTTTTGGAATATACCTGATTCTTTATCGACGTCTTCGTGGAGGAAAGATTCATTGTCCTTTCCTTCTGGAGCTTTGCGTACTGCTGTTGGCGGTGCATTAGAATCTGTCTCATTATTCGTATTTTCACGCGCGTTGAATTCGTTTTCCGTTTTCGGCATATTCGCAGTAGAACCGCCAACGTATGTCTAAAGCATATAATCCTTTTATTACTTAATTTCCCATAACTTCTGATAAAGTATCCGAAAGGTTTTGCGGCGCTTAATTCAAGATCTGTTGAAATTTTATTACCTGTTGAGCTTGTAATCTGAGACGAGCCTCTTCTTGAGCATCCTTTTTCGTAGTCAATACCTTATCTCTGATCGAAGTCCGTCTTACACTTTGAGTACGTGTATTTATACTTTGAGATCTACGTACTCGTCTTCCCTGCGCTTCCCGTAATCGTTTGCTTTCTTGCTCCGTTTTAAGTTCCATTATCCTTTCTCTTATCTCGGGATCCTCGCAAATATCTGTAAAATTAAATTTAACGCTTAACATTGGCATCGACACTACGCGGCGAGTCAGCCGAAATTTTTACCAGCTGGAGTTTCATCGTGTTTGTTTTTGGCATTCAAGTCAGCTCCATTTTGTACCAATAGCTCGAGTACTTCTAGCTGAAAGCAAATAACGATGTTACAGAATACTTTTTGTTCGAACAACTCAATGAACATATGTAGAATATGTTATTACATGTCCCCAGCATGCAGCTGCATGAACTGGCTGCCATTTGTCGTTGTCTTCAACGTCAGTTGAAACATGCTGATCCAAGAGAAATTCAACTACCCTTAAGTAACCATTTGCAGCTGCAATGTGAAGCTACAATTCGAAAAAGAAACAGATTACATCCTACTTGCCAAACAACTAATATTTATTGTCTGAAAGTGAGATTAATGAACTTGCACACGTACCGGTGTAGCACTTTGATGATCTTTGTAATCGAGATCACCACCTAGATTAGCTACATGTTGCAAATGTCTCAACATCTGTACTTCTATAGAAGCTCTAGTTTCATCAATTAACTCTTGAGTAACGCCACGTCTTGCCATTTCTCCTACATTATACAAATAAAAGAAAAGTGGAAATGTGATGTCATTTGAACCCCTTGCACTATTTTCAAAATTTTTGGCCAAACTTGAATATCACGAGTCGAACTCGTAACTATCGATATTCCGTCGATCGGCATATCGTGTTCCAAGTACCGATATTAGGGCTCGTTCCGATCATTCGAGCGTATGGGTTAGGCACGGCTTCTTCCGAATTTCAGCGTGGTGCAAGAGGTTAATGAAAATTATTTACTCAAAGTTATATACGTTTTTTCTGATTTGAACAAAAATAATATCTCGTTATAAATACTTTCAGGATTTTTTACCTTCGATACAATCCAATGTTTTTTCATCTTCACATATATCATAAGGCATATTACCGTCAGCGTTAACGGCTAATAAATTGGCACCTCTGGCAATAAGATTTTTGACTAAATGCAAGTGGCCGCAAGTGGCAGCAGCATGTAACGGCGTCCATTTTTCACTGTCTTCTGCATTGACGTTTGCCCCGAACTCAATAAGTAATTTCATCATTTCTTCGTTGTCGTCTATGCAACATTGATGCAAAGCTGTCAGTCCATCTTCGTTCGTTGAATCTGGATTCACTCCCTTTTTCAAAAGCCGCCTTACTAAAATTGTGTAAATTAACGTGTAACAAGTTACAAGAAATCATAAATAACAAAATTTATTGAGTTTATATCGTATCACCTTCGTCTATGTCATTTCTTGCCGCAGCTTCTAAAAGCATGACATTGTCGCTGAAATATATATGACGTTTGTTACTAGTGTGCCTAGTTTGATGCCGCATCCATTCCTTTTCTCGCTGACGCCATACTTTCAACTGTTGAAGCCTTCTATGCCGAGCCAAATGTAAACGCTCTTGAGTCGTTAATCTTTCTACGTGTACCATTTCAGCGACTAAGTCGGAATGTTCCATCGTTACAGGCATATGTGTTGCGCAGCAGTATTTACCTGCTTGGAAAGTAAACTACATTTGATTCTACTTATGCGGTGACAAATTACAATGATACTTTTGATAAAGCAACGACAATAATAGGAATACTATGGTATTTAAAAAAGGGTTTGGATGCTAACTAATTTACCTTTACACTTATAAATATGTATTCCAAGGTATTTAAAAACTTTACGATAAACATTAGACATCATTCTGACACGATATCAAGTTTGTTGTTTTGAGATTCAAAAACCTGCATAATTAAGCGACCTTCGTCCAGAACTCTGTCATAGTTATCAAGTATTAAAATAATTATACAAATGTTTTTAAATATTGGTTTATAGCTATCACGTAATAAATAATATCCTGTATTCTTTTTTAGATGAACAATAAAATTATAAAGAAAATACATATCTAATTGATAATTTTGAAACAGTTACTATATGAAAATACCACTTAAAAAAATTATGATCTACGTAATAAATTTTTCTAATAAAAGTACATTAACTAAAATGCAAGCAACTGAATTATGTAATTAATAACAGAATTGATAAGATAAAAGAATTATGTTATTTGATACCATCAGATTGATCATAGTGTGCATAATTCTTAACTTATACTGTTATACAACTTTCCCATAATGAACCCCCCAATTGAAAGGTCTGAATGGATGAAGAGAAATAACATATGCAAACACATTGTAACAAAGGACATTGTTTTGCTCTAATTCTTTATCTTTTGCTTCTTATCTGCCGAGGTGCAAACAAAAAAGAAGCAAATAATAACCACGATGCGGGAATAATGAAGAAGAGAGAAAATAAAGGCAAACGGAACGTAAATGTCGATGGACGTGAATTAGAAGCGGAAGTGCCGATATGTTGGTCACTTCGCGATCGTAATTCGAGAGTAAAACGCAGGTGAAAGAAATCCGCTGGAGGACTGGCGGTGCAAAATTCGCGATATCTACTCACATTGGCGAGCTATTGCTTTTGTTCGTTCAATTATTCATTCGCGACCCAATGGAACGCGGAAGTTTGTTCGTTCGTTCGTTCATTCGTTCGATATTTCTTTTCGTTTTCGTTCGGTTGGAAAAACGACCGCGAGGAGCGGTGAAAATTTAGTCGTGCCGTACCCGAGCTGAGCGGAATCGAAACTCGCGAGGAGACGTAGCGGAGAGAAAGTTCACCACCGTGTTGACCGACGAAAACGTAACATAATTCACAAGATATCCACGATCGAACCGATCCCACTGTATAAAATTATAATCGAAGGGGTCTCGAATGGACCGTCGCGGTTTCGATTTCACGAAAATTACGTCGTTTCTTGCCCTGTTGCGGCGTCGTGCACGCGAGGCAACGCGTACCTGTCAGTCGCCATTTTTAAACTACCTGTAGAAAATCATTCGCGCGTCGCCCTTCACCGCGCGCTAACTTCGTCTTTTTTTCAAATTACTCGTATGCTCGGCTTGTCTCCATGCGCTCGTGAACGCTACGTGCAGATATTATCTCGCGCGGAACTTTCAGACGTGTATTTGCAATCTACACGTTAACTCAAGGCCTGCAAAACTTCAGGCTTAGAACGTTCTCGGAACATTCTGATATATTTCCCGCTTTATATTACTGTTATCTTAACTTTCTTCGCCGAGTATGATCGCGAGATCTTAAAATTCGACTTATCTCAGTAGCTCATCGATACATCTACGTACACTTTATCACGTTCTGGTTAAATAAACAGACATCTCTCGTATATAGCCCGAAATGATACGTTTTATTTATATTCGGCACAAAATTAAATTGTAACAGAATATCCATTTTATTGTAGACGAAAAGGATATTCTAATAATTGTAATTAGACTGACCAAAGATGATGGATTCTGCTTCCACTATAGTAGAATAAGAAACTGTTCAGTCTTGTTTGATCAGTTTACGAGAGTATACTTTTTTCTTGTAGTTACCTTATTTATCCGCTTCCTGTTCTATCTTTTTCCCCGTAATACGAGACTTTATGGTTGTGATCGGCAGCACCGAAAATTTGTTTCCATACCTGTCATATCACATGATTAAATGTGTACTAATAATTAGGGCGTCTCTTTCGACTAATTGTTTCAAAGTACCCGCCGTACGAAGAGGGAATTGTTATAACGAACAGAGTATAAAAATGTTATACTTAAAAGTTTCGGTTCCACGTTGGTAAGGCGGAGGGTAACGTGAAACTGAGAACAAAAATTAAGTATTACTCATGAATAAACAATAACCATCGATATCCCGCGCGAAAATGTGGAAACGACAACAGACTTTGGCAACGAAGCGTGAACTGTTAACGGATTCTTCCTCGTTGTCATCGGTAAACACGGCAACATGGACAAAAGAGAGAAAACAAGACGGTAAGGTCCGTTTAGCCGTGGTCGCTGGACTTTTTACAACAGTTGGAAGCCTGTTTGGAAAACTTGCTGGAAATGTCGAGGCAGTTTCTGCAGTAAGTAAAGCGCCTTTCGAACGTTTCATTGCCCTGTTGTGCCAGTAACTGTTGGAAATGTTATTATTCCACTGTTTTTTTTGCGTGACGATCGTGTTTTAACGATACCTTTGTAAAACATTATGTAATGTTCCTAAATAAGGTGGCATTAATAATTAAAGGAATACTTTTGGTACTGATGGTAACGAGCAACACCGTGGGTTGCTCGTTTTTTGTGAAAGCGCTCAATGCGAGTGGATCTTCCTTACCATGTACGATCGCCAGCGCCGCCACGAGTTACGTTTGCTCGGTAATTTACGTTTTTTTTTTTTTGGATGAAAATATTTGCGCGAGGAAATGCAACAGTTTCACAGCAGGTGTATTTTTATAATTTGTTTATAGGCTCTGGCGGGTTATTTAATTTTCAACGAGTCTACTTCGCTTTGTTGGTGGTGTGGTATAACGTTCGTTACATCGGGGTTATTGTTCATCTGTCACGTTCCAACGAAACCCGATTCCATAGACAAAGTGAAACAACAATAAATAAAAAGTGTTCTCATTGGCATTTTTTTTATTTTCTTTATTATTCTACCATAATCTTATTTTATCTAGGTATACGAATTTACAACGGTATTCATTTTAATTTGTATTTGAATAAATAAATTTACAATCACGTTGAGAGTTTCTTTAGAAAGAAAAGACCTCCTTTCTTCTTACTTTCATTTTACATTAGTTAATTTCGCTCGTTAAGATGGCGTAGCTGTTTTAAAAACTATTACGACTTTCGTACATAAAAAAAAACAAATTCAATTTTTGTAATTGGAACATTATCAACTTAAACGCGAAATAACTAAACAAATGTATCGAATTCTGACTGGCGTGCGTATTGGCAAAATTTCATTAGCGATATAGTTAATTTATCGCACGGAGTTTTCGTTAATGCGCGAGTGTACGCTATTTGCGTTTCGTACTTGAATTTAAGTGAGCGTATGAGAAGTAATAAAGACACGTCGCCTTCAAGCCTTATTTCTCTCTTGCTCTCACGGAAAAAGTAATGAGAAATGCGGAAAGAAAAACGGAGAGACGGGCAGGTAAAAAGATCTCGAGTGGTACTTGTTTTAGAGAGCAAAGTGGATCTACGTACCTACTTGCAATAGCACTGGATAAGAGAGGCGAGGGAAATAAGAATGGAAGATTTTTCCGCTCTATTTCCTTCTACACGTGGATTATGCAAATAACTTTATTTTTTTTTTAACAAAACAAGACTAATTGTAATTTTCCACAATAAACTTTATGCAATAATAATTAATTAAATATTTAAATAAAACAAGTTTTAAGGTACGTAAATATGATCACGTTTAAAGTTCGATGAAACTTTTTTCGAAGGTCATATTTACGAAACTTGGAACAGTAATATACATTATTCATAGAAATAGTTTAACTACATGTACGAGCATATAGTACTGTAATCCTAAGTTCCAAACATTTAACTAAATATTAACTAAATCGATAAAAGAAATGAACATTTGTTTACTTCGGGTATGGTAGGTATATACGTGTATCTACGTGTATGCATAATGAGTTAGGTTAGGTTTCAAACATTTAACTAAATATCAACTAAATCGATAAAAGAAATAAACATTTGTTTCCTCCGGGTATGGTAGGTATATACGTGTATCTACTTGGACACATAATGATTTAGGTTAGGTTTCAAACAATTAACTAAATATCAACTAAATCGATAAAAGAAATAAACATTTATTTCCTCCGGGTATAGCAGGTACATACAAGTATCTACGTGTATGCATAATGAGTTAGGTTAGGTTTCAAACATTTAACTAAATATCAACTAAATCGATAAAAGAAATAAACATTTATTTCCTCCGGGTTTAGCAGGTATATACGTGTATCTACGTGTATGCATAATGAGTTAGGTTAGGTTTCAAACATTTAACTAAATATCAACTAAATCGATAAAAGAAATGAACATTTGTTTACTTCGGGTATAGCAGGTACATACAAGTATCTACGTGTATGCATAATGAGTTAGGTTAGGTTTCAAACAATTAACTAAATATCAACTAAATCGATAAAAGAAATGAATATTGATTTGATATAGTATGCATAATGATTTAGGTTAGGTTTAAAAGATTTAACTAAGTATCAACTAAATCGATAAAAGAAATGAACATTTATTTACTTCGGGTATGGTAGGTATATACGTGTATCTACGTGTACGCAGAATGAGTTAGGTTAGTAACAAACATCTTACTAGTCCAGGGTTACTAGGGCCTCGTTACAGTAGCGTACCCTAGTTGGTACCGTGTGTATGTGTACTGGCCACTAACGCAAGTTTCAGTCGACCAGGTTTTCAGTTAGTGGGGCAGGGTCGGTGGTTCATAGGTGTATCATGCAGCCGCGAAGTACGGTATCAGAGGAGAAGCAAACGTGCAAGAAGAGCAAGAGGACGGCTTTATCGAGCGGCGACTGCGCCGCAGTGATATTCTTCAACACTGCCGTCTATCGGCTGCCAGTCATCCTCCAGAGTCGAGAGTACAGTAATCTCCCTCTATTTTTCTTCTTTTTTTTTCATGTTTTCTCTTATTATTGCCACTTTAGATTTCTTTTTATCTCGACGAACCACTCGTTCCCGAATTCTCCAACTCGAAACGCGCGAAAACGAGTTGAAAACGCCAACGCACGAAATCCCGACAGCCTCCCCCACCTCTTCCCACTCGTTCGAAATACAGAGACACTTGATTTATGTAATTGCGCATCTCGGTAGATTTACTCACTGTACTAGAATCGTTAACGCGACGCGTTCCCATTTTGGTCGTATCGAGTCTCTGTAAACATACCCATTGATCATCGCGACAGCTGTCCGTCAGAGCCGTAAATGACAATATGATTGGCCACGCGACGTTTCTATCGTAACAATCGAAAAACCGATCGACCACCGTCGATTGATCCGCGAAGGACACCGAAAGCGAATACGGTTTCGATCATCTCTGTGATTCTTTTGCCTCGTAACCCTTTCTAAAGGGAGACCTTCGTTGTTCGACGAGTTCCACTGCCCCGTGCACGCCTTACTTTCCCCCACTATACACCCCCCCCCTCCCCCCTCCCCCCTCTTGCCCCTGCCCCTCTCGCCGCCTCTTTTTCATTCTCCCTCTCGGTAGCAAGTACCCCTAGATTCCGGCAACGCTTCTTGCTACTGAGGCGACGGGACAGTTTTCGTACGGCGCACCCTCCTACCGATAGAGTCGAAACGTACGGATCCCCAGCCAGTGCGTTACGCGGTTCGCGTATCCGTTCGCTTAATCGCCCGTTCGTTGCGTGTGCGTGCACAACGTGTTAATCAGAAAAGGTGCCTATAACGTGAAAGTGTTGACTGGATCCATGGCTCTCCCTTAAAGTTCGTTCGAACCGTTTGCACAGAATCACCGTAACCGTCGATGTATATCTCGGCCTTGTTCCTCGTTTCTCGTCGCTTCTCACACGATCACGATAAATCCTCGACACCGATGAGTAATTACGCGAGCCATACGTAAATATATGCCGGAGCCAAAATTCGTGTACTTTTCAGATAAATGCTGATCATTGGTCCCCATAGGTCTCACACGGTACTCTCGTACAGCTCTGTAATTTCGTTCGTTTTGGAACCAGTTTCGTCGAAACAAACAACATGTTTATTTCGTCCGTGGATCGAATTGACACCGGACGGGAATTTTTTCAATCGAGCAGAATGGTTTGCAATGAAAAAATGAGTGTTTCTTGGATTTTTAACGCATCGATACGCCGCTTTCGGGAGTATAATGTTTAACAAATGGCGACCTTGAATATCGTTCGATAACCTACGCAAGGAAAACATAAGATTGCATTTATTTTGTCTGATTTCAATTTTTTTTGATTTACAAGTATTGCATTTATCTTAAATTGTTTTTCAATTGTTTTTAAAACGTTGTTTATGGAGCCTTTGAGTCGTCGCGAGGAAAAGACCGTTTAATTCTATTTATATCGCGAAACTGTTTCGTTGATCCATGACGTGAATTATCATTTGTTCGAAAATTTGATTTTTGGCAGTATCAGCACACGCAAGACTAGCTTCGATTTTCCATTTGGCAGTCGTCCAACTAATACGGTAAAACCAAAGACGCGAAAAGTTTTTAATTTATCGCCGTAGGGGAAATAACGATTGTACCCTGCATTTCATTCTATCCACAGACGATGTTCTTTCCACCGTGCATTTAAAACGTCGGGCGAAAACGAGATGAAAAAAAAACATATAAATCCGTTTCATTTGAAGAAACGATTCTTTTTCAAATTGCTTTGTCGCCCGATAATAACAAAAGCTTCAGTTTGTTTCGAATAATGGGAACGGTGATATTCGAATATTTTATATATTAATTTTTCAACGCACGGGAATACGAAATTGTTTATCACGATGAAAAGTCTCCGATCGTTTACAAAGTACGCTCGAGCCGTTTATAATGCAGCCTGGTGGAATAAATGCGCTTTAAAGGCTGCAGGTTTATATAGATGGGTCCCAGCGGGGAAAAGTGTGGAAACGCACATGCTTTGACATACTTGAAAAGAGTTTCGTGACAATCTGCTTTATCTCCGTTAACGTATATCTATAAGATTTATGGCACAAACCGTATCTTTACACTATATTGTCGCGAACAGTGAGGAGAGGCAGGCTGAGAACGAAAGCGAGTTTTTCATTATTCCTCGAGGAGCATGTTTCTTATGATCGTATGAACGCGTGTTAAATTGGAGAACAGGAGGAATCTGTGTTAATAGAAACGAGTCGGTGGTCTCTGACAGAGAAACACGGGACATTAAGGTTGGATAATATTCTGATAATAAATAATGTCGAACATGCTGGTGCGAAGATAGTGCATTGGAAGAAACGCGTACGAGGACTTGTAAGGTTTCAGTTGAAGTAATCAAGTAAAGAGGAACTGGTGCGAAACCATCTTCAACGATGATGCTGGAGGAGGGACGCGGTGGCGGGAACGAAGCAAACTGTTGTACAACAATAAGTCCATCGGGGAGCAAGCTCGAGAGACGAAAGATAAGGGAGGATCGACGAATCGTCCTGGGTGTGACCAGCGATTAAACTGATCGTTTTTATCGTCAATCTACGAATTACTTATTGCAGCCCCGGGGGGAATTTGCGCGCGCTACGATCAACCTGACATCATGGGGAATGGCATGAACAGGGTAAGGAACGTAGTCACGAGCAAACGATCTGATAACCTGTTTCGATCGATGAAATATTGTAGAATCGTGGAAAAAACATTTGCTATACTATAGATTTCACGAAGAGGAATGCTTTAAAATTCTGTTGAATTTAAAAGGTAAAATACCCTGACCTAACACAGACCTAACCCAATCCTGATCCAGACCTAACCCAATCTGATATTATGGGGAATGGCATGAACAGGATGAGGAACGTAGTCATGAGTAAACGATCTGATAATATTTCCCTGTTACGATTCGTACGAAGAAATATTATAGAATTCTAGAAAATACATTTGTTATACTATAGGTTTTACGAAGAAGAATGCTTTAAAATTCTATTGAATTTAAAAGGTAAATACCCAGACCTAACCCAGACTTAATACAGACCTAATCCAGACCTAACCCAGATCAAATATAGACCTAATCCAGACCTAACCCAGATCTAATACAGATCTAATCCAGACCTAACCCAGACCTAATACAGATCTAACCCAGACCTGACCTAACCTAACTTCATGGGGAATGGCATAAACAGTGTAAGGGACGTAGTCACGAGCAAACGATCTGATAACCTGTTACAATTTGATCGATAAAATATTATAAAATCCTGGAAAATACATTTGCAATACTATAGATTTTACGAAATGTTTGAAAATTGTGTTGAATTTAAAAGGTAAATACCCAGACCTAACCCAAATCTGACCCAGACCTGACCCAGACCTAACCCAGACCTAATACAGACCTAATCCAGACCTAACCCAGATCTAATACAGACCTAATCCAGACCTGACCCAGATCTAATACAGATCTAATCCAGACCTAACCCAGACCTAACCCAGGCCTAATACAGTCCTAACCCAGATCTAATACAGACCTAATCCAGACCTAACCCAGATCTAATACAGACCTAATCCAGACATAACCCTGACCTAATACAGATCTAATACACACCTAACCCAGACCTAATACCGACCTAATCCAGACCTAACCCAGATCTAATCCAGATCTAATCCAGACCTAACCCAGATCTAACCCAGGCCTAATACAGTCCTAACCCAGATCTAATACAGTCCTAACCCAGATCTAATACAGACCTAATCCAGACCTAACCCAGACCTAACCTAGACCTAATACAGACCTAATCCAGACATAACCCTGACCTAATACAGATCTAATACACACCTAACCCAGACCTAATACAGACCTAATGCAGACCTAATCCAGACATAACCCTGACCTAATACAGATCTAATACACACCTAACCCAGACCTAATACAGACCTAATCCAGACATAACCCTGACCTAATACAGATCTGATACACACCTAACCCAGACCTAATACAGACCTAATCCAGACCTGACACAGATTTAATACAGATCTAATCCAGACCTAATCCAGACCTAACCCAGGCCTAATACAGTCCTAACCCAGATCTAATACAGACCTAATCCAGACCTAACCCAGATCTAATACAGACCTAACCCAGACCTAACCCCGACCTAATACAGAGACCTAACCCAGACCTGACCCAACCTAACTTCATGGGGAATGGCATGAACAGTGTAAAGAACGTAGTCACGAGCAAACGATCTGATAAAATTTCCCTGTTACGATTCGATCGATAAAATATTATAAAATCCTGGAAAATACATTAGCTACACTATAGATTCTACGAAATGCTTGGAAATTCTATTTCATTTAAAAGGTAAAAAGCGTGTCATCAATTGATCAAGGATTGCACAAGTAATTACTACAGTATTACGAGTTTCTAGCCAGAACGAACCCAGAATTGACCTACAAATGGACATAAAAGACAAGAATTCATTCCTGACGCAGACCTAATTTACCACAATAAAGAACTGACCAAAAAATGGACGAAAAAGATAAGAATAGATTCCTGACGCAGATCCAACAGGAATTCTTAAAAAATACGGACCGAGACCAGAAATAAACGCCAGTTTCACGCTGGTACAGTAGTATTACGCGTTTCTAGCCAGAATGGACCCAGAACTGACCCAGACGTAATACAGACCTAATCCAGACCTAACCCCGACCTAATACAGACCTAATCCAGACATAACCCTGACCTAATACAGATCTAATACACACCTAACCCAGACCTAATACAGACCTAATCCAGACCTAACCCAGATCTAATACAGATCTAACCCAGACCTAACCCAGATCTAATACAGACCTAATCCAGACCTAACCCAGGCCTAATACAGTCCTAACCCAGACCTAATACAGACCTAATCCAGACCCAACCTAGATCTAACTGAAAAAATGGACAAAAAAGATAAGAATTGATTCCTGACGCAGACCCAACCGGAATTCTTAAAAATACAGACCGAGACCAGAAATAAACGCCAGTTTCACACTGGTACCGTAGTGTCACGCGTTTCTAGCCAAAACGGACCCAGAACTGACCCAGACCTAACCCAGATCTAATACAGACCTAATCCAGACATAACCCTGACCTAATACAGATCTAATACATACCTAACCCAGACCTAATACAGACCTAATCCAGACCTGACCCAGATTTAATACAGATCTAATCCAGACCTAACCCAGATCTAATACAGACCTAATCCAGACCTAACCCAGATCTAATATAGATCTAACCCAGACCTAACCCAGACCTAATACAGACCTAATCCAGACCTAACCCAGATCTAATACAGACCTAATCCAGACCTAACCCAGATCTAATATAGATCTAACCCAGACCTAACCCAGACCTAATACAGACCTAATCCAGACCTAACCCAGATCTAATACAGATCTAACCCAGACCTAACCCAGATCTAATACAGACCTAATCCAGACCTAACCCAGACCTAATACAGACCTAATCCAGACCTAACCCAGATCTAATACAGACCTAATCCAGACCTAACCCAGATCTAATACAGATCTAATCCAGACCTAACCCAGATCTAATACAGATCTAACCCAGACCTAACCCAGACCTAATACAGACCTAATCCAGACCCAACCTAGATCTAACTAAAAAAATGGACAAAAAAGATAAGAATTGATTCCTGACGCAGACCCAACCGGAATTCTTAAAAAATACAAACCGAGACCAGAAATAAACGCCAGTTTCACGCTGGTACCGTAGTGTCACGCGTTTCTAGCCAGAACGGACCCAGAACTGACCAACAACTGGACGAGAAGGACTAGAATTTATTCCTATTGCTTGTTACGTACGGTTCGCTGGTGCTTCTGATATGCTAATGGCGCACGTGCTTTCGCAACACTTGGTTTAATTATTTTAAAATATACGCGCCGTATCATTAGATTATTGCAACGACCTGAATACGGGGATCGAGATTTCCGTAGTATTTCTGGTAGTCGGTCAGACCGATTTAAAACTGTCGCAGAGCGTAAACATCGGGGACGAATCGCGAACTTGTTGGCCCATTTGTCAATGGTTTAATAGCCATTGTCGATGCACGGAACGCGAGACCCGGGGAGGCGCACGGTTAAGATATTAATCGATGGTCCCGATAAAAAGTTAAGAGCTGGCTGCATTGTTCCCGGGGTTTCGACCAGAGACACCTCATTTAAGAATGCAGCATCGATTAAACGATTATACACCCCGTCTCGACGTGTTCTGCACGTTCGAGTGATCATCCGCGCCGATGAATGATTAACAACGAAGCACCTGCATTGAAAAGCTGTTCTATCGATTTTTTTTTCGACGCTACCCCCGAGCACCACTAAGACTCATCTCCGCGCGTTTAATTGCAACAGGAACCGTCGCGTCTACGGGGGGAAACGCGAATTATCGTCCTCGCGCGTGTTCAGGCGTTGCTCGTTACGTGGTCGAGTGGGGTACCAGGAAACGATCCCGACGATCGGATCGAACACGTAAACGCGTTAGTTCCGTGACGATCACGCGGAATCACCGATCGCGCTCACGGCTTGTCAGACGCTTATGAAACTTTTATCACGATTACGTGTTGTGTGTTTCGCTGTCTATAGGTCCTACCCGGCCTTTATATCGGGAATTATCATGACAGTAAGGACGCTGATCAATTGGAGCGATTCGAGATCACGCACATACTGGCGATCCACGATACCGCGCGTCGATTGCATTCCGTAAGCGCGCGATAATTATCTCCATTTTTTAACGAGGCTGACTGGTCACCGTGTTCTATTTGATTAATTGTTCGTAGGACAAACATTATTTATGCATTATGGCGGCGGATAGCCCGGATCAAAATTTGTCACAGTACTTTTCCTTGTGCAACGACTTTATACACGCAGCACGTCTACGCGGCGGGAACGTCTTGATACACTGGTGCGTACAGATATTCTAAAACGTTTAATTTGTAAAGGTACGAGCGATAGTAATTGGCAGGTGTGTGTGTGCAGTCGTACTTGTGAAGATAAACGAAGGTGTATTGATCTTGTTGTATCGTTTAATCCTTTAAATACGAACCGTTTCGATTGCATGACGCAGCCTGTGTATGCAATCTCCGCTCTTTAACGATCAATTAACGATATAATTTCCATCCCAGAAACGTTCACGTAACGATATTCGGTTTCAGCTTGGCCGGTATGTCAAGAAGCGTCACGGTAGCAGTGGCCTATATCATGAGTACCACCAATCTTTCGTGGAAAGAGGCACTCAAAGTCGTCAGAGTGGGCCGTTCCATTGCCAATCCAAACGTCGGATTTCAGCAACAGCTTAAAGATTTCGAATCCAGTCGATTGCACGAGGTATCAAGGATTCTTGTTAAATGAATGCTAACGCTTTTAATTGTTGCGAGCTAAATATATTTGAAAAGATTGTTCTGATCGAAGAAAGTAACTGCACGAACACCGTATGCTGTCAACGAATGTGTCCTAACACGTGGAACCTACTTAGGTGGTCGATCGAGGGCACAAAAACAATGGTAAAAGTTCGTACAAACACGTGGCGTATTTAGCCTTGTTCCCGCGTTATAGCCAGACAATTATTAACATAAACTGTGACAGAATAATTAATTTTGTTAGCACGATTCGATAAATTCTTGTTTTCCTTGACGAGATGTTAACAGATCTTATCATGAAATATTGTACAGTATATACGACTCGATAATTTATATAACTAATTTATTATACTATTGTATAGTACACAGAGGCTAAAATAAGACGAAAATCAAGAATATCAATTTCTTGACTGAAAGTTATTAAAAAATTAAATTAAAAAATTTCAAATCATTCTGAAAAAATTATTTTTGGTTGCGAGACTGAATTATAATAATTTTTAGTTGATACATGTACCCCCGAAATCCTACTCAGTTTCGAGAAAAATATTAGTTACTGAAAATATAATGTCTGATCATGAATGAATGATTCCCCTGAAATTTCGTGTGTTTCAAATCATTCTGAAAAAATTATTTTCGGTCGCAGGGGTCAATTACAATCATTTTTTATGAATACACATATCCCCGAAATCCTACCCACTTTTGAGAAAAAAATTCGGGAATGTATAACATTTTTCGACAAAATTAAAAAATTTCAAATCGTACTAAAAAAATTATATTTAGTTACTGGGGTCAATTACAAGCATTTTTGGTGAATACACATACCCCCGAAATCCTACCCAGTTTTGAGAAAAAAATTCGAGAATGTATACAATTTTTCGACAAAATTAAAAAGTTTCAAATTCTAATAAAAAAATTATATTTAGTTACACAGGTCAATTACAATCATTTTTGGTCATTAGACATACCATCGAAATCCTACCCAATTTCGAGAAAAAAATTCAGTACGTATGGAACTTTAGACGTTAATAACTTTTTAACGAAGCCTCCATCAACAAATTAGTATTCTTGATTTTCGTCTTATTATCAAAATTAACAAATTTCAAATTGTTCTAGAAAAATTATTTTCGGTTGCAGGGGTCAATTACAATAATTTTTGGTGAATAGACATAACCTCGAAATCCTACCCACTTTTGAGAAAAAAATTCGAGAATGTATAAAATTTCTCGACAAAATTAAAAAATTTCAAATCGTACTAAAAAAATTATATTTAGTTACTGGGGTCAATTACAAGCATTTTTGGTGAATATACATACCCCCGAAATCCTACCCACTTTTGAGAAAAAAATTCGGGAATATATAAAATTTTTCGACAAAATTAAAAAATTTCAAATCGTACTAAAAAAATTATATTTAGTTACTGGGGTCAATTACAAGCATTTTTGGTGAATAAACATACTTTTGTAATCCTAACCATTTTCGAGAAAAAAATTCGTTACCGAAAATATAATGTCTGATCACGAATGAATGATTCCCCTGAAATTTCGTGTGTTTCAAATTGTTCTGGAAAAATTATTTTCGGTTGCAGGGGTCAATTACAATCATTTTTTATGAATAAACATACTCTTGAAATCCTAACCATTTTCGAAAAAAAAATTCTTTACCAAAAATATAATCTCTGGCCAGAAATGCTTCCTCAAAATTTCATGGAAATGTTTAAAATATCATAACTTCTGAACGGATTGGGGGATTTTAACATTTCAAAATGCAAACAACGCGTATTTTAGTGGAGAATATGTAGAAATTCTAACAATATTGAAAAAGTTGTTCCTTGACCCCGTGAAGCGAGAAAAACCCCATAAAACTGGTCCAATTTTCAAACGGCCATAACTCCTAGAATAGTCAACATATTGGTTTGAAATTTTGTTCTGATGTAGGACTCATGGGAACCTACAAAAAAGTATTAGACAAGTTTACTGTAGGGCGTCAATCAAAATTACTAAAAATCAAAAACAAATTTTTAAGAAAAATTGACAGGGCTGACATTTTTGGGCAAAAGAAAATTGAAAATTATTCTGAAAAAATTATTTTTGGTTGCAGGGGTCAATTACAATCATTTTTGGTGAATACACATACCCCCGAAATCCTATCCACTTTCGAGAAAAAAATTCAAATATGTATTGAAATTTTGAAACCAAATTAAAAAATTTCAAATCATATTAAAGAAATTATATTTCGTTACTGGGGTCAATTACAATCATTTTTGGTCATTGGACGTACCCTCGAATTCCTACCCACTTTTGAGAAAAAAATTCGAGAATGTATAAAATTTTCCACAAAATTAAAAAATTTCAAATCATACTAAAAAAATTATATTTAGTTACTCGGGTCAATTATAAGCATTTTTGGTAAATACACATACTCCCGAAATCCTACCCAGTTTTGACAAAAAAATTCGAGAATGTATACAATTTTTCGACAAAATTAAAAAATTTCAAATCATACTGAAAAAATTATATTTAATTTTAGAGGTCAATTGCAATCATTTTTGGTCATTAGACATACTCTCGAAATCCTACCCACTTTTGAGAAAAAAATTCGAGTATTTATAAAATTTTTCAATCAAATTAAAAAATTTCACATCGTACTAAAAAAATTATATTTAGTTACTCGGGTCAATTACAAGCCTTTTTGGTGAATACACATACCCCCGAAATCCTACCCAGTTTTGAGAAAAAAATTCGAGAATTTATAAAATTTTTCAATCAAATTAAAAAATTTCAAATCGTACTAAAAAAATTATATTTAGTTACTCGGGTCAATTACAAGCCTTTTTGGTGAATACACATACCCCCGAAATCCTACCCAGTTTTGAGAAAAAAATTCGAGAATTTATAAAATTTTTCAATCAAATTAAAAAATTTCAAATCGTACTAAAAAAATTATATTTAGTTACTCGGGTCAATTACAATAATTTTTTGTCATTAGACATACCATCGAAATCCTACCCAATTTCGAGAAAAAAATTCAGTACGTGTGGAACTTTAGCGGTTAATAACTTTTTAACGAAGCCTCCATCAACAAATTAGTATTCTTGATTTTCGTCTTATTTCGGCCTCTAGAATCTCCCATTCAAATTTTTCCCAGGATTAGCCGAACACAAATTCTTGTTTTCCTTAACGACACATTACTTAACAGATCTTACATAAATTGCTCGAATTATTGCACAGTGTATAAATTTCTGTTGGATGTTGTAGCTCGTGAGTGATTTATGCACGACGGGCCACCGGTCTATTTCTGTCGAGTAGCCAGACAGTTCTTGGACGAAAGATTTTCTAGCAAATAAATAGTTCCTGAGGGATCTATTGCTTTGGCCTCCTCGTTCGTCGGACTTGAACTTCTATTTTTCGGGTCATTTGAGAACATTTGCTCGTTCAATATCTATTTAAACACTTAGAGAAACATTATAACAGTTTCTAGGCTCATATTTGGGCCGAAGGGTTCCTTCTAAGCAGTCCCACATTACTGGGAACACAAAGGTGTCTATAACTTGGGAATAAGGTCAAATATAGCACATGATTATGTGAAACTTTTTTCCACATTGCTCTTTCGTTCTTCATCGACCGCTGAAGTAACTTCCACACATTAAGGTAAAACTCGTACGAATTGTATAAGTTTACTACGCATAAGGTCTTCACGAAAATTTTAATTATTTCGAAGGTTTTTCGTAAGGACTGTCGTACAAGTCCAAACAGATTGAGCTACTCCAATGAAATACGATTGCGATCGAAGAATTTAACGAGACGATCTCCTCTGATTAACATAGGAACGACGCAGGTTGAAGGAACGATTTCCAAGCTTGGCACTCACGGAATCCGATGCAGAAGTGTGCCGTACCACTTTAAGAAATTACGAAACCATGGCATTGGCACGAGAAGTGTGTGAAGGGAAATGTGCCATGGGTCGTCCTTGCCCGACTGGACTCTGCAGGCAACCTTCCAAAAGGTTCGTTAGCTCTTCCTACGAAATCGTCAGATTCCAGCACTGCTCATCCTTCTTATTCTGTTCTGCGTATAGAAGTCCAAGAAGGAAGGCTTCCACAGGCAGTACCAGCAGCTTGACCACCGGAAGAACGCCACCGCAAACACCAAGAATGCTACCGTCTGCACCACCCTCGCCAGCCATGCATAGATCGACCAGTGTACTCTCGTCGAGACCAAGGAGCGGACCTGCTGGGTTACATTATTACACCGGTTCCGCGCCACCTTCCAGGTAACGTTATTCCACAACATTGCATAAGCGACCACAGAGAAATACAGAGAAGTTCTACTTTAATCTTTTCTTCTGCTTTGCCATATCTACTAGGTGATTGCTGTATCAGAGGTATTACGCGAGAATTAAAACCTCAGAAAGTACCACTCAGTCTTAAAAGATAGAGGAAGGATTCCTGAATACGCTAACGTTATAATTAGACTGCGGATCTTTATGCAAATTCATATTTTTATTAATATAATTCATGAAATGGAAGCCTTGTAGAGGATTGTCTCAACCCCTAAATATAATAATTCGCATCCTACTTTAAGTAATTCTTATATTTTTTCATATTAAGTACATCCTGTAGTTCTTTGAGAATTAATATTTCCCATAAATGCATAAACATCCGCAGTCTAGTTATAATATTTTGTGCTCTTGGACTTTTGCAAATGACCTAGCTCTATAAGGATCACCTAGTGAATATGGCAAAACAGAATTGACCACAGAGAAATACTGTTCTACAAATTAAATTTTTTTCTGTTTTGCCATATCCACTAGGTGATTGCTGTATCACCCTCAGAGGTATCACGCGAAAATTGAAATCTCAGAAAGTTCCACTCAGTTTTAAAAGATAGAGGAGGGGTTCCTGAATATGCTAACGTTGATAGTTATAATACTTTGTGCTCTTGACCTATTGCAAATGACCACCTAGCTCTATAAGAATCACCTAGTGAATATGGCAAAACAGAATTGACCACAGAGAAATACTGTTCTACAAATTAAATTTTTTTCTGTTTTGCCATATCCACTAGGTGATTGCTGTATCACCCTCAGAGGTATCACGCGAAAATTGAAATCTCAGAAAGTTCCACTCAGTTTTAAAAGATAGAGGAGGGGTTCCTGAATATGCTAACGTTGATAGTTATAATACTTTGTGCTCTTGACCTATTGCAAATGACCACCTAGCTCTATAAGAATCACCTAGTGAATATGGCAAAACAGAATTGACCACAGAGAAATACTGTTCTACAAATTAAATTTATTTCTGTTTTGCCATATCCACTAGGTGATTGCCGTATCACCCTCAGAGGTATCACGCGAAAATTGAAATCTCAGAAAGTTCCACTCAGTTTTAAAAGATAGAGGAGGGGTTCCTGAATATGCTAACGTCGATAGTTATAATATTTTGTGCTCTTGACCTATTGCAAATGACCACCTAGCTCTATAAGGATCAACTAGTGAATATGGCAAAACAGAATTGACCACAGAGAAATACTGTTCTACAAATTAAATTTTTTTCTGTTTTGCCATATCCACTAGGTGATTGCTGTATCACCCTCAGAGGTATCACGCGAAAATTGAAATCTCAGAAAGTTCCACTCAGTTTTAAAAGATAGAGGAGGGGTTCCTGAATATGCTAACGTTGATAGTTATAATACTTTGTGCTCTTGACCTATTGCAAATGACCACCTAGCTCTATAAGAATCACCTAGTGAATATGGCAAAACAGAATTGACCACAGAGAAATACTGTTCTACAAATTAAATTTATTTCTGTTTTGCCATATCCACTAGGTGATTGCCGTATCACCCTCAGAGGTATCACGCGAAAATTGAAATCTCAGAAAGTTCCACTCAGTTTTAAAAGATAGAGGAGGGGTTCCTGAATATGCTAACGTCGATAGTTATAATATTTTGTGCTATTGAACTGTTGCAAATGACCACCTAGCTCTATAAGAATCACCTAGTGAATATGGCAAAACAGAATTGACCACAGAGAAATACTGTTCTACAAATTAAATTTTTTTCTGTTTTGCCATATCCACTAGGCGATTGCCGTATCACCCTCAGAGGTATCACGCGAAAATTGAAATCTCAGAAAGTTCCACTCAGTTTTAAAAGATAGAGGAGGGGTTCCTGAATATGCTAACGTCGATAGTTATAATATTTTGTGCTATTGAACTGTTGCAAATGACCGCCTAGCTCTATAAGAATCACCTAGTGGATATGGCAAACCAAAATTCGTGTCGAACAATTATAATCGAGTTGGTCAATAAGCAGTGGTACGCAGGATTCTTTTCTTTCTTGCTGTAAATACCCCAACTGACTGGTCGTTCGATGTTACAGGGCAGTGTCGAGGGTGGACCTGTCGGGGGCGGTGGCCTGCAGCAGTAGCAGCACAAGTTTGCAATCGATAGGCAGATCGGGGATGTCCGGGAGCAATTGGAGGCTGACGGCAGGATCCGCGCCGAATACACCGAGACCAACGCCACCGGTTTCCCCCCAGCGTTGGTCGAGACGATCATCCAGCCGGCAGACACCCCAATTGCCAGTCTCTTCCGAAACACCATCCTCGACCACGTAGCATATGCGGAACTTCGCTTCGTTCTCGACTTTGCCCGAGTAACGACGGAGCCGATTCGCTCGTGGGACGAGTTAATTGCACAAGAAACGTCTTACAATGAGTGAACCCGTCGTCGGACGTCCGACGAAGCTTGGAAACGTCGGAACGGACACGGCTTGCATATCAGAAAGCTTCGAAACAGCGTTCAACGCCAGCTTGCCATTTAATTGCTAACGCAGCCTGTGAACAACGATAGAAACGTTAAGAAAGCTATCGAGAACGAACTGAAGCTCGATTCCGTGAGCTGTTAAGATTTAAGAGCTTAGCGTTCAGTGAATCCCTTAGTCGATAAACTGTGACATTAGTTGATAAACTGGAACAAAGACGCGTCTGTTACCATGGTAGGGATATCGATGAAACTAACGTGCTACCGTTTATTGCACCCGTTCTTGGGATTTTATGGTTGTTTCTACTTTCATTAGTTAATTAGCAGAGTAACGAACGGTTGTACCAGTCGGCTCAAGCCCGGAAATTGTTGTTTTCGGTCGAAAACGCTCGCGCGGCTGCTTTTGTATTATAGCAAGTTTCTTCAAGCAACCGAACAACGCACGCGACATCGCACAAGATATTACCTATTCGATCACAGCGAAAGCAAACGCGATCATCGAAACAGTCTCA
This sequence comes from Colletes gigas, assembly GCF_013123115.1. Classification (NCBI taxonomy): domain Eukaryota; kingdom Metazoa; phylum Arthropoda; class Insecta; order Hymenoptera; family Colletidae; genus Colletes; species Colletes gigas. The sequence goes on from NW_025106700.1 coordinate 142,934, forward strand.
CCGACTGAGCAAGGGAACGGATTTCGGGTAATTAGACGCGACGTACGAGGCGTTGGATCCAAGAAAATAAGTTCCCATTGATCGGGAATAGATTCTTTTTGTCTTTTACGTTCTTCGTGTGCACCTTGAACTATTCTTCTACATCATTTTCACGACCTTCGTTAAAGTTCCTAATCCATCTTCTTGCTATCGAATCAAAAGCTGACGATCTGTACAATTTCGAAAGGGAACTTGCTTCTTGGACGCGTCTCGTACGATTTTTAACTTGCGCGTGATGCAGTAATCACCGACAATCTTGCGTACGATCGCACATAGACGCAACGTGACCTCGATCGTATTCTCTTCGTAAAGACCCGAACCTCTTGTTGATTAGCGTGTTTTTTTTTTTTAAAAACGAAGAGACGCGAAGGATAACAATTTAGCAGATATACATACATGTATATACGTATATCGAATTGTCCAAACGTGTAAAAGTTTACCAGTAGAGGCACTCAAGTACTTTTCCAATATTATTGTCGAAACGTAGAAGAATTTCGCTGCTGGACGGTCGGGGAATCGCCGTGTTTCTCGATCATCTTTGCGTACGAGCGTCTCCTGTTAAATTCATCGGTCAGAAATTAACGATAACACCGTGCAATTTTTTAGCACCAATGCACCATCGGGTAGCGTAGAATATGTACAATTCGCCGGACGAACCGCTTGAATCGCATAAGTTCTCATCGGTACGCGTCGATTGTGTTCACGGTATCTCCGAAAAGCAATTCGCGCGAGCGCAATTGTGGCTTTCCAGCCGGGAAAGCGAAGGGAATAAATGTATCTGATAAGATTTTCGTCGAGCAACCGGGGGTCTGGGATCTTCGACGAGAGACAAGAGAAGAACGCGGAGTCGTTGTTCCTCGAATCGTTCCATTTCAGTTTGTTCGCGAACCGTCCATTGCAATTGTTGGATTTGTAGCGATACCACGCTATTTAGCGCAAGTTGTTGATCCAAATGAAACCATATACATAATATACGAATATATACATGCATATACTCGAGGCGTGGATGCTGGTAAATGCGTTTTGTGCACAGGGAGCGTAGGAGGACTGTACGCGGTACAATTGCGCCCGCCATTGTCGCGTCATCATTCCGTTAAACGCTCAAGGCCGTTTCAGCCACCAAGATTTTGTCGAAAGATTTCTAAAGTGATACTTTACTCTTGAACAGTCGAGCAGCGTTACCATTGTTAACACTTTACCGACCGGTAACGGTTGATTAATCGGCTATCGGTCGGTAAGCGTTGGCCGGTAAAACAGTTGATTGATAGGCTCTCAGCCGGTAAGCGTTGGTCGGTAAAACAGTCGATTAATAGGCTATCGGTCGGTAATGTGTTAAGATCCAAAGAATGTTGTAATCGTCTCGACTTTTTGCTGTATTTGTCAACAACACTTGCAGGCTGAAAGAGTTGAGTTAACGTTTTGAAATTTTTAATGCTTAAATCTTGTGAAACTTTGCTTTATGGAACTTACGTTGGACTGCAGTCCTTAAACTAAATAACGATGCGATTAATCAAAAGTTGAAGACTCTCGACTGTTTTATTTTTAAAGCACCATTATTCGAATGATCAGCCTCTTTCCATGTGCACGATACGCTTTTATTACCAGACACCTTGTACGCGTACACACTCGGTAGGCATACGTTGTTACAAATGGTGATTTCAGAAAATTTTATAACTTGTTGGCAATGGTGATTATTATGCGACAATGTCGTACATTAAGTAGACGTGTTGTTACTGATTATTTCATGCACCGAAGTACGATTCACTTGACGAGCGAGACAGCAAGGCGTTTGCGAACGGATCACCGATCACATCTCTCCCGTCGTCAAAGCGTATTTAATCGATTCGCATGATAGAATCATTTATTTTTCTAGAACCATTCGATTTCTCATAGCGTAAAATGAAGAATCAATTAGCAAGTAGACATTTGAGGCGCTGTTAAAAGTACGAAAGGCGCAGGTTTCATTCGATTTTTTAGCGTTATTCAATCCGAAGGATGATTTTAACAGTTTGTCAGCGAGGATTTAGCTGATGTTACATCGTTAAAGTCACTTTCTCAATGTGAAGCTGCATTCTTTCGAGTAGTCTGATCATCAGTCCCACCAAACCGATCAAATTAATCGACCGCGCCCCGTTTTTCGTTTATTTTCTTTTCTTTTATTAATCGTTTAAATTGAATGTTGATCAAGCAATAATATATATGTATAGAAGAAGCGATTTAAATTAATTTCATCGGTCTTGGTTGGTTCAGTTATCGTTTCGATCGGCTCCAGAGAATACAGCGGTGATAATGTTAAAAATTCACAAAATATTTTTTATAAACTTATTGTTTTCAAGGTTTTGCTCGATATTGACATATCGCTGTTATATTAATTAAATATATATTTAAATATACACAAATACACATAGGGCAAAGAAACGCATTAAGTAGGGAGGAATACTCTACGAATCGCAAGCAATCTTGGGTTCCGTTTTTTCCATCTTAGAATTTTCCGCCGAATGGACAACGTTGTATTAACCATTTACTGCGTCGACTATTTTTTAGAATAAACAAATTCTGTTGGATAGAAAATGGCACAAGAATTATAAGAATAATGCTTAAGAAATTATTTCTTACCAATATTTATGTATATACAGGGTGTTCCGCCATCCCTGGGGGAAAAATTTAATGGGAGATTCCAGAGGCCAAAATAAGACGAAGATCAATATTAATCCTCGTTAAAAAGTTATTAAAAAATTAAATTAAAATATTTCAAATTATTCTGAAAAAATTATTTTCTGATGCAGGGGTCAATTACAATCATTTTTGGTGGGTAGACACACCCCTGAATTCCTACGCACTTTCGAGAAAAAAATTCGAGTAGAAATTTTTCGGCGAAATTAAAAAATTTCAAATCGTTTTAAAAAAATTATTTTTAGCTAGGAGAGTCAGTTACAATCATTTCTGGTCAATACACGTACCCACGAAATCCTACCCAGTTTCGAGAAAAAAATTCAATAAGCGAACTTTTTCGGCGAAATTGAAAAGTTTCAAAACCTTCTGGAAAAATTATTTTCGATTGCAGGGGTCAATTACAATAATTTTTGGTGGATAGACGCATCCCCGAAATCGTACGTATTTTCGAGATAAAAATTGGAGAAGGTGGACAAATTTTTTGACAAAATTAACAAATTTCAAATTGTTCTAGAAAAATTATTTTCGGTTGCAGGGGTCAATTACAATAATTTTTGGTGAATAGACATACCCTCGAAATCCTACCCACTTTTGAGAAAAAAATTCGGGAATATATAAAATTTTTCGACAAAATTAAAAAATTTCAAATCGTACTAAAAAAATTATATTTAGTTACTGGGGTCAATTACAAGCATTTTTGGTGAATAAACATACCCTTGAAATCCTAACCATTTTCGAGAAAAAAATTCGTTACCGAAAATATAATGTCTGATCACGAATGAATGATTCCCCTGAAATTTCGTGCGTTTCAAATTGTTCTGAAAAAATTATTTTCGGTTGCAGGGGTCAATTACAATCATTTTTTATGAATAAACATACTCTTGAAATCCTAACCATTTTCGAAAAAAAAATTCTTTACCAAAAATATAATCTCTGGCCAGAAATGCTTCCTCAAAATTTCATGGAAATGTTTAAAATATCATAACTTCTGAACGGATTGGGGGATTTTAATATTTCAAAATGCAAACAACGCGTATTTTAGTGGAGAATATGTAGAAATTCTAACAATATTGAAAGAGTTGTTCCTTGACCCCGTGAAGCGAGAAAAACCCCATAAAACTGGTCCAATTTTCAAACGGCCATAACTCTTAGAATAGTCAATATATTGGTTTGAAATTTTGTTCTGATGTAGGACTCATTGGAACCTACAAAAAAGTATTAGACAAGTTTTCTGTAGGGCGTCAAACAAAATTACTAAAAATCAAAAACAAATTTTTAAGAAAAATTAACAGGGCTGACATTTTTCGGCAAAAGAAAAGAATTTAAAATTATTCTGAAAAAATTATTTTTGGTTGCAGGGGTGAATTACAATCATTTTTGGTCAATACACATACCCCCGAAATCCTACCCACTTTCGAGAAAAATATTCAAGTACGTATTGCAATTTTTGGACGAAATTAAAAAATTTCAAATTATACTAAAACAATTATATTTAGTTACAGAGGTCAATTACAATCATTTTTGGTCATTGGACATACTCTCGAAATCCTACCCACTTTTAAGAAAAAAATTCGTGAATGTATAAAATTTCTCGACGAAATTAAAAAATTTCATATCATACTAAAAAAATTATATTTAGTTACCAGAGTCAATTACAATCATTTTTGGTCATTAGACATACCATCGAAATCCTACCCACTTTCGAGAAAAAAATTCTAGTAGGTAGACAAATTTTTCGACAAAATTAAAAAATTTCAAATCGTTCTGGAAAAATTATTTTCAGTTGCGGGGGTCAATTACAATCATTTTTGGTGAATACACATATTCCCGAAATCCTACGTACGTTCGAGAAAAAAATTCTTTAACGAAAATATACTGTGTGGCCAGAAATGTTTTTAAACGTTAATAACTTTTTAACGAAATCTCCATTAACAAATTAGTATTCTTGATTTTCGTCTTATTTTGGCCTCTAGAATCTCCCATTAAAATTTTTCCCAAAGATGGTCGAACACCCTGCATATTTTAACCATAACGGTTTGTGACATACAGGGTGTTCGGCCACACCTGGGAAAAATTTTAATAGGAGATTCTAGGAGCCAAAATAAGACGAAAATCAAGAATACTAATTTGTTGATTGAGACTTCGTTAAAAAGTTATTAACGTTTAAAGTTGCGTCTGTGAGACGGGAACCGCGCGCGCTGCACACTTTAACTTTAAACGTAAATAACTTTTTAACGAAGTCTCAATCAACAAATTAGTATTCTTGATTTTCGTCTTATTTTGATCCCTAAAATCTCCCATTAAAATTTTTCCCAGGGTTGGCTGACCACCCTGTGTACGGTACGGTTGTGGTACAGTGTGATACAAGATATTAAATTTGTGATGAAAAAAAGAAACTGTAAGATTAGACTGTGTGTAAACAAATAATAACAATTTCTATTAATAATCTAAACGTACATCACATTTGTTGCGCGCTCTACATTTTATGCAATACATTGCGATGGTGAAAGTTGAACAATGAAATAAAAAGTTTAGTATGTGTCATATACATGGTATGCCATGCGGTAAGAGGTTAATATGATCATAACAGGCGATCAAGGATTCGACATATTCGTAAAAATATTTTCTATTTTCTATTGAATGCTTGAGCTACCACTACTTTCGGTTATGACTGCGAAAATAAAATACATTAATGTGAAAGAAAAAACAAAAAAGTAACAGAAAACCGTCTTCTAAATCAAGCAGTAATTCGATTTACGCTTATACATATAGGGTAACTTTCGAAATCAATTTAAAGTCGCTGCAAATGATAATCCAACAAGTATCATCGTTCGATCCTTTTCTACGAAACATTAAACACGGATAAAACAATTACAATGTACATGTCTGGACAAAATTAAATTTGAAATAATTTTTGAAACGTTCCAAAGCGACTCGTCCGAGCTTCAAAAGTTATCTTTTTTGTTGTGAGTTCGTGCTCATTACATATTGTTATGTTTTTGTTAATTAGGTTATGTAATCATATTTTCTCAAACTTTCTATCGTCAAATGTTTTTATATTTTCTATAAAACTGCATAAAATTTGCTCCAAGCGTGGCGTATTATTTTGAAACGTTTCCGTCGTGGAAACGGTTTCATATTTTTTCAAGCAATTCAATCTCACTTTCGTTTCACGATTTCTTTAAATTATATCGAAAAATTCGAGGGCTTTCAATAGATTCTAAGAACTGTTGGAAACATGTAAAACGTCTCTAATGATTTATGAAATATAACTGGGAAAACTTTTGGTATATATCTATAACACTTTAATAAAATTTCTGCCGCTTCTTAAAACAAGTTTGCAATGTTTTTCTTTCTAAGTGATAAAAGTGAATTCGTTTATATTCGGCAAGATTTATAAAAAAAGACAAATCGTATTTGCCTCGTATATTTTAGTGATAAAATATTTTAAGAAATTATACGCATTGGTGTATTTTCAAACTTTATTTTTATAATAAAGTAGGAATCTACTGTTTCATTAAAGTCTGCATCGCCATCTACGGCAGAACGCCCAAGCTCATAGCTAGATGGCGATCGAAATATGATAGAGAGTCTAACATAGACCTAATCTAGAATCAGGACTGTTTTGTGAACAAAGAGCCAAGAACGTTAGAGCAAAGAGCAACATATGTTACTATTACTCTGTGTTTCAGGTAATTTACTGACAATTCTGCTCAACCGTCAAGTCACGTAAAATTTATGATATTTTATATTATTTCCAGAAACGAGGATTTTTTTTGCGAAATATATCGGAGGAAATAAAACGTTAGCGAAAGAATGAATATCCTTAAACCGGAATTAATTTGGGTGGATGACCGATGTTACAGATGTTTAAGGAACAAGGAGTGTGACAAGCACGATATTGATCCTTATATCGAATATGATTACGACCTAAACCTTGACCTTGATAAAGATTGCCAGGAAGAATATGATAACATTGTAGAAATTGAACCGCACGAAGAGACAAGATTTAAACATACCTTTCACGTAGCAAAGTAAAAGAAATTTTTTTTAATCTCAGTAATTATTTTAATACGTATCGATACCAATTACAATATTTCAGACAATTCTTTCCATTTATCATTGGATGTAAGAACGCGGTCCGCAAAAAATTGGAAACCGAAACTAGAACAGTTATACAAATTCCAAGAATTGGCCAGGACGGGGGCATTGGTAAATATAATAATATTTATTTGTAGTTAACAGGGAAGATCCGTTGATATAAATCGAAAGTTGAAATAAGAATATAAAAAGGCAATATAGATAACGTTAGACGTAGATATAATTTTGTATCTTTCTAGAATCCAAGTATAGATGGTAGTTTCTATAATATATGATTGTTTGTTTACAGTCATAATTGGATCTAATTGTAAAGGGATAATAAAGGCACGTCACAGAATAAATTTGTTGATAGAATCGGCTAGGAGTCGTCTAGGTTTCACTCATTTCCTGTCCATACCTCTGAACGAAGGTCAAATAATAATGAAATTCAATATGTTTAAAAACGATATTATGAATATGGAAAAAGTACCCAGGGGTGTGGATGAAATGGTTTTTCAAAAGCCAAGCAAATTGCACCTTACAATTGGAATGATCACACTACCCGATGACGTCAAAAGAGACAAAGCTATTGAAGCTCTGAATTACTGCGAAGATCATATCATAAAGTACGAACAATATTATTGTATCCTTAGAAGTACTCGTTATTATTTCACATTTTATTAAAATTGTTCCTTTATGAATTGTAGACCTAAGATTAAACAGCATGGACAGATTCGTATATATATGCAAGGAACTGACATAATGAACGATGATCCCACAGAAGTGAACATTCTGTTCGCAAAAATAATTGATAAAGACAATGCTTTGCAAGAAATAGTGGACGAAATTAGAAATCATTATTTTAGTATAGGTATCTATGACAGAATCATTTTTTACTAATATCTTTGTAAACGTTTAAAAAGAAATATATCATTTCAGGTTTATTAAGGAAAGAAAATGAGAAAGCTAAACTCCATGTAACCCTCATGAACTCAGCATTTAGAATAGACAAGGAAGCTGGTTACGTACGAAGACAACAATTCGATGCACAAGAAATATTGAAAGTGAGCGTATAATATTCGTTTAAAGTATAAAGTATGGAAATAAATGAATATTGTGTAATAAGTTTTCTCGTTGTTCAGGTTCATGAAAATACGTTCTTTGGAGAAACCACATTAAAGCAGATTCATATATCGCAGCTTCACACGATTGGAAATAATGGATATTATCAAGCGACTGCGAAAATTGATTTCTTAGAAGATTTGTGAACGGTATGCGAACCTCTTTCATTCCTCTCGATCCCTATCCACCCCCCATTCTTCCATGTCCCGACATTCTTCACGACGAACGCTCACGAAAGACGTCTCTGAGTAAATTAGTCTCCACGATAAACAACAATACTAGATTTCAATAATTACCACTTCGAAGAAAAAGTGTTATTATTATTTTATTAATCAACCAGTGCGAGCCCTTGGTACGAGTAAAATCTTAAGTTCTTTACCTATTTAGGTATTTGGCGGAACCAGAGTTAAACACTGCCGTTCATCAATTGAACACAGAGTTGTGGTACTACCCTGGTTGAACAATTTCATCTATCGATGTGGATGCTATAGCATTCATAGTATACAACTATTAAAATGTGATATTCTGAGCACTTGGACAAAATGTGATTAATCAAAATTTGGATATCACAATTAAAAATGAATCATCTGTACATTTTTGCAGCCCGTAACAATTTTTATTGCCCGCGAACGTGTTAAGTGTACATGATAGTTCCCAAATAGGTCCCAACGACATGCAAAGTCGTTTAGAAAAAGCTGGCATCGTTATCGTGATAGAGATTAATGTTCTAACGAAGCTCGATTACAAGATGGTTGCTTTATTCGGAACTTTCAGTGTTTTCGGTAATAATATTTAGTTGTCTGTTTATTTATTTACGAAAGACCCTTTCGACGCGACAGAATATCAGAAAAAATAATTGCTGAGCGACGAGAAATTTTTATTACAAAATCGTTAACGATATTTTAGACGCTTCGAGCTGGCCCACGATTTGCGTCGCGGTTGAAATTTATTATTTTTTCATATCAAAGCTGTCGAAACGAGGGTGATATTCTCGATCTTTTCCATTATGTGCGAGCGTCGGATTAGGTCTGCAATATGCAGTCCTAGTTTTACCTATGTTTCTGTTATATTAGTATGTTTTTCCATAAACCATTATAAATGATTTAATATTATTTCCCATAATATCAAACTTTTTTTTTTGTACTCAGTTTTCAAAATTAATAAGGGCTATAAAAGTAAAGTTCCGTTAGTATTTAAGATTCAGCGTTCTATGTCCTTTATACAGGCTGTTCGGCCATCCCTGGGAAAAAATTTTAATGGGAGATTCTAGGGGCCAAAATAAGACGAAAATCAAGAATACCAATTTGTTGATCGAAGCTTCGTTATAAAGTTATTAACGTTTAAAGTTAAAGTGTGCAACGCGCGCGGTTCCCGTCTCACAGACGCAACTTTAAACGTTAATAACTTTTTAACGAAGTCTCAATCAACAAATTAGTATTCTTGATTTTCGTCTTATTTTGATCCCTAAAATCTCCCATTAAAATTTTCCCCAGGGTTGGCTGACCAACCTGTATAAATGTAAATTTAATTTTTCGTATTACATTCGATTTAATTATATCGATAGCCATTTTTATTAATTAATAATATTATGTTATATTCCATTCGTACATTATTGCAATGAACACCCGACGTGAAAATAATTGACGAATCAGAATCAAATATAAGATTTTATCAATTTACGTGCGTTAATCGCATTAAGCTTTCCGTTTTTTATCATTGAAAATACTTCTAACCTCTCTCGACTATACGTACATCGATTTTACAATAAAACAATATCGTATTTGGCAAAAAATAGAATTTTTTTAAAATTAAAAAATATTATCAAACCTTTTTTTGTGCCTATCAATGTATTTCGCCATAATTTTTATTTAAAGAATGCAATCATATCAATACTTATAAACTCGATCACATTTGTATATATTTGTTACTTGTAAAATATTTTGTTTCTTTGAAAGGAAATTTTCCTACACAACAGAATGTTTATTAACATCAATACTTAATTTAACGATATCAAGTGAAAATGCGAGGTATTAAACGAATATTAGTTTTCTGTACATTGACAACAATTTTGCCAATAATACTTCTTATAACTCCTTTATACTTACGCCACAATTTCTATGCTAACATAGTATACACTGTAACCGATTTGGATATTCTGGAAATTAACGATCAAGTTTCTACAATATTCTGTTCTGTAAGTGTTCTTTATTCATAGCGACGGTTCTAATAATATAAACTGACATTGTTATCGTTCGTACAGAAACACACATTGCAAATGAACAGAACGTTTAACGCTTTTCAAATGTCACAAAAGCCAGAAAGAACATCGTACAGAAAACATACTCGTCTTACGAAAAGTATGACTCTGCCAGACGACACTTTAGAATATTGGAGATTTTATTTATTGGAAGGATCAAGCGTAGTGCTTTCAGTTTGTTCCAGGTACATACTCGAGTCTAAATACTAATATTCTAATACTCTAATATTTGTATATGTAGGTTCGAAGGTGCTTCAATACTGCTCGTTAAGGGTGAACACAATTTAAGAACTTGCGGACTACTCGAACATGATAATAACGAGCAAATGATCGAAGGTATATACCTACCGGAAGCAAAGCGCCAAGTAAAAGTAATATTTAAATCAGATACCAAAGAAAACGGTAAATTAAACAACACTGAAGAGAAATTGATGGAAAATCTTGTAGAAGATAGCAACGTAGATATTACTGACAAAATTTATAAAGAATCGGTTCGAAATGAAAATGTGCAAGGAAAAACGGTGTATGGTACAAGAAAATTGAACAATGCCAAAAAGAAACTGACAGAAAGGAGAAGAAGAGAATTGAATATTGGGAAACAACTTGACGCAAAAGAGTTGCAAAGAAAATTGAATTTAAAAAGAGCAGACAAAATGGTCGGCAGGAAAATAAGAAGTCAAGAACTTATTAGACCGCCGTTTCTACTCGATCAAGGGATCAAGCATGGTGGAAACGCTATAAAAAATGAAACAGATGTTGACAATGATTCTGTAGTATCTAGTTTCGAGAACGAATTGCTCAAATGTTATGGCGGTTCCGTTTTAATAGCACAAGAGTTTGCTCCATCCGAGCAATGCAACAATATTGATTACTTTATTAATGGAAAACATATGGAAACAATACAAACTATCGTAGAAAGCGGTTACTACTATTACATATTTTACAGCGACAATGATATTGTATCAAACGATATATATGCAATATTTGACATTTATAAACCTGTTTTCCAATATGAGAATGTAACAAAGTCTTGCACCAATCAAACGAAATGTTCTTTTCCAATTGATTTACTATCTTCTAATAGGCTAATCGTCGAAATACCAACCATAGAAGGTGACGAAATCAGAATAGATGACGCAGACTTACTTCTGTCAATTTGCCATCCACGTATGGAAGTATATATATTTTTCCCCATCGCAGTATTATTCTGTATTCTTACTTGTGCATTTATGTGATTTTCATTTCACCGTATTTGTAAATAATTACATCCGTTGTGTACTGTGTACGCAACGTGAAAAAAATTTTAAATAATTTGTACATATTAAGCGTCTTATCCGAAGAAAGACTTAAATATTCAAGGGCATAAACAGGGTATAAATTTTAAATAAATGAAAAGTGTGATAGCATCAAAAAAAGAACAAGAATCATAAGTATTCCATAGAATGTAGATTATTATTCAAACATCCTTTTAAAATTACATTGCAAAATAATAGCGATCATTAAAAATCCACAAAAACTTTCATTAGTATCCAACATTGTATTTCTATCAATTATTACAATAAATACTTTTCATACTATTTACAAGATTCGCAGTTTAGCGCAACTACTGTTTTAATCTGCTATTCAATGGTCTTCTTTGACGAAGCGCAAACCACAATATCCACAAGTATGATTTCCCGGTTTATCCTAAACGGAAAGATTAAAAAATGAGCATGACTTCAATATACATTTCTTTGTTATATTCGACTCTTACCAAGTTTATATAAACTTTTGGATGACCTAAAGGTCCACCACCACCGTCACAAGCTACGATTCGCTCCTTCGTAGGTTCGGGTGGAACTTCATCTATTAATTTAATAGCCCAATTGTCGTTGACTTCTTTTGGTCTGCCTAGGAATCTTACATTTCTATAATCGTCTTCCTCGTACAACTACATTACAAAATTATATGTACATTTTAGTACAAATGAAGAGTTTGTTACATATAGAGAACGAATAATTTTTAGAGGAATTTACCTGACCAGTGTGAGTCACTTTTTTGGCAGAATCCGAAGGCAGATTTGAGCATTTACGTACTATCACGTTTGGAAAATTGGTTTTGTGCGTTTTATTAAAAATTTCGAAGAATTTAACCACTTTTTTACTCGCCATATTTTCTTAGTGTATCACAATTTTTCATGTAAATATGGAGTGTTTAAGGGTTCGGACTTGATGCAGTTGTCGCACATGCACGTCGAAAATTGGCATCAGTGAGGTACCCTTATCAAATAGAAACGGTTGTCGCGTAGACCCCTGTTTGATTATTGTAGAAAATTTATTTAAAAATTGTTAGGGAAATGGGTCAAAAATTATTCTAGTTTGTTTGAAATTGAGATTTCGATTTAAAATTCATTACGTGTTACTATTTTCGATATTTTACATATCTGCGTAACTGGATCCCCTAGATTTTAGTGCAAATAATACTAAACCATGATATTGTGGCGATAGTCTAGGGACATTGGTAAGGTTGGGCAGCGCAAGTGGCGCCAGCTAGAGGCATGAAACAGAGGACTAGCGGCACTAGCGCGCCATTACGTTTCGACATCCCGGCACGACAAGTCGCTTGCGTATAAAACCTAATATAGTTACACGAAAAGTTGACTAGTTTACCTGTCATCTCACAATATTGTAGCACAGCCGACTCTAGTACTAGCCGTGCTGAAGGTAAAATGGCAACACCGCGGGAGTCCTGCTTCGATATACCTAGCCCAACCTACCGTAACAGCCTCCCACTATCCACCGGCCTCTGGGCTACATAGGCTCCATCTACCCGCCTTCCGGTCTCCCGCCTATCTTTCAAATGTTTCAAATATTAATGTACCGAAGTCCATTAAATGTGAGCAACGGAGCAATAATCCAGGTGTTTCATTTATTTATATTAACTCTACAGATCCTGATTTTGGTGTGTAGCACACTTATTTAATATAATCTATAGCATTTTTGGACATTTTGTTTTATATACATTTTTTTTATAAATTTCACATATTCATTAATAATGCCACGGCGTTGCTGTGTTCCCAATTGCAAGGAAAATTATGATAGTACCTTAAAAGATAATAATTACAATTCTACATTTTTATTCCCCAAAGATGAGAAATTGCGGGAGAAATGGAGGGTTGTTATTCCTCGTAAGAATTGGACACCATCAAAATATTCTGCCGTCTGTAGTTTGCATTTTGCAGAAACTGATATTGAAAGGTACCACGGTGTTCTATCGCCCAATGGTGTACTGGAGAATGTTTTGTTGAGATGTCCAAGGCTTATAAGGAATGTAGTACCCTCCATTTTACAACCGAAAAATTAGAAAAACGATTCGGAAATTATAGACTTTTATCTGGTTGTAATTATCATGTGTCATGTAACGAAATAATTCATGCAGAAAAAAAAATTAGATTAAAACATATATTTACAAAATCGGCAAATTCGTTTTCTCTTACTGAAATCAAAAATAAATTTCGAATTTGTGATGACAATAATAACGATCTTCATGATCTTCCCACTGATGTGACTTGTTTCTCAGGAATCTTCGATACCGAATACTTGTCCGATTGTGTTGTAGATGATTCCATTAAAATTTATATTTCTGGTTATGGGTCCCATTCTGTTGCTAAAAAATTAAATTGCAATATATGTCGTTTATTAGTTGTGGAGGATAAAGGTAAAACTGTAGGCGATGTATATTTTGATCACTTACAAAGAGGGGGCCTTTCTGTCCCCACTGAAGAAGCGATAGCCTCATTTATTCATATGTATGCAATAATGGAAGCCATAATAAATGATGGCAATTTAGAATCTCAATTTTTGCAATCTGGAAATCATAAACATATTTTATGTAAATTAACATATATTAGCATTCAATCAGACATACATTATTTAGCATTTTCAGATACATGCGTTTGTGGTCGAGCTTACCAAAGTATTTGGTTTAAATTATTATCAATTTTTTCAAATATTTTATTAAACGATTATGTGAAAACTGTAAATAATAGTCAGTTGGAAACACGTACAGACATCGCTTCTAAAAATCGTAAATTAAAAACTTTTAATAGGAACTAGATTTTCAATGATTTTTTTAATTTCATCTTTCTTAAAACATTAATTTTTATATATATTTAACTTATTCCTTTCAATATGTTTTAATACATTAATAGAGTTTTATTTACTTGCTTAGTATATTTTTATTATGAATACTATTTCACAAGATTCAAAGTTTTATTAGTTGTATTTCAAGAGAATTTCAAAGTATGTTTTGATATGTTTTGTTATTGATATTATTCAAAATTATTTATTATTATTTCAAAATGTAATACTTTATTTCTTTAAGAATACAAAAGTTATGTTTTTGTTATGTTCTATTTAAAAATATTAATTTTATTTTAGAAAATGGGATGATATGGCTATTGGCGAACCACCCATTATAATAAAAAAAAAAGGTAACGCGCCATGGTAAATACCCCTAGGGTGGTGAGGAAATTTTTCACAATTATCATACTGTCCTCTAACACGATTTTATAATTAACTCCATAATTGTTCCTTTCAATAGCTAATTATGCTAACCTCTTTTCCACGGGCACTTAACCTGTTTGGCTTCGTACCAATAATTTTGCCTATTTCAGGTCTCTATTAACTTATACATACTTTTATCAATTTTTAAATCCTTCAGTTTGGTTCAAAGATGGTTTTAACTTGTTTCACACTTCTATTTTCTTGAAATCTCTGTAAATATTTCAAATATAATGCATCACAACACCAAACTATTCCGACAGTCCACAAAATATATACCACATTTATAAATATTAATATACTTCTGTATTACTTCTACTTACTATAGTTATAATATTCATATATTCCTTATACATAATTAATAAAAAATACTGTATATTAGTATAATTTTATATCGCAAAATAACGTTAATTACAATCCTGAACACAAAACTCCACTATTGAAAATAGGACTCCCGATCCGCACATGAGCGGTGTTGCCACGTTCCATAGCACGGCTAGTATGTACTAGAGTCGGCTGTGCCTAGGGACATTGGTAAGGTTGGGCAGCGCAAGTGGCGCCAGCTGGAGGCATGAAACAGAGACTAGCGGGACTAGCGCGCCATTACGTTTCGGCATCCCGGCACGACAAGTCGCTTGCGTATAAAACCTAATATAATTACACGAGAAGTTGACTCGTTTACCTATCATCCCACAATATTGCAGTGATTAATGGTTATCGCTAGTAATATAGATGGCGTAGTTTCTATTGTCACGTGAAAACGAGTCTTAATAGATCCAAATTGTTATTTACAATTCGTTGATATATCAATTCCAATAAAACTCCCGCCAAAATTACTAATACCTATTGTTTATCATTGAAATGTGAATATCTAAATTCTAATCTCCAATTTCTGTAAATTTTCATTTTAACAATTTGTCGTTGAAAAATGAGTGACGCGGGACGTAAGTATTAACAATTAATTTCCATTTGAAATATGTTTTAATAAACTCTTTCATTGTTAAAACGGTAAATAAAATTTATGGAACATGAAAAAAACATTCGAATATAAATTTTTAATCTTGTCGGAAATTTTCTAAATTCTCTAAATTAAGTAAATATTATTACTGTTTAGCGTCTTCTACAAGAACTAAGCGTCAAAAGGTAGACAAAACTGGAAGATTGTCGGCGTTCGAGAAACTGAAACAATTAAAAGGCAGCAAACACAAATACGAAGTTGACAAAATAGAAAATGTTTATGAGGAAGTGGATGAGAAAGAATATTCCAAAACTGTAATAAATAGGCAAAATGATGATTGGATTATCGATGACGGTAATAACTTTATTTACAATTATTTAAGTCTATTGTTTCCAATAAAAACAATTTCTTCAATTCAAAAGGGGAAAGTGGTTATGTGGAGGATGGCAGAGAAATTTTCGATGACGATTTGGATAATGAAAGCATACAGGAAGCAAGGAAACAGAAAATTACTGGACCGAGGAAGAGCAATAAGGACTCTAAGAAGAAAGGAACAATTGAGAGCATGATAATGAACATGCCCTCTAAAAGGAAAGTGGACGTTGGATTAGACGACGATAATATTCTGGGGGATTTGATGTCCGAATTGAAGAAGACCAATATAGTGAAGAAACCAGAGTTGAATAGCGTTAGAAATAAATTTTCTCTCGCTTCTAGATTAAACGAGTGAGTAACTTTTTTTCCGTGTCTGTTCATTCTAATTTATAAATTTCTACGTTCCAGTAACATGAAATTTATTCGCTTGAAAGTTTTTTTAATTTTTGTATTGGAAAAATTCTGGTCCGATAGTTGAACGTCAAACTTAGTCGTTCCTGTAAATTTCTCTTTGTTTATCCATTTATTTGCCATTAAAATGATTCATTTAACTTCTGCCTAGCATATTAGATTCAAATCTTAATCTCAACAAATCATTTACCATAGTAATTCCAGAAATACTGAAACAGAACAGAATTTGCAGCTGATTTCTGAACGCAAAACAGTGGAAACTGTCAACGATGAGTTTGCGATCATTGACTGTCCAAAAAAGAACATAAACGAGAGAACAGAATCTCAAATTATTGCTACGGGCAGTAGCGAGAACATTGTGGATGACGAAGTTAGTTTGCCAACAATATCGAACAAAGACAGTGAAAAGAGCAGTAGTCAGATAATCGATGATGAAAGCGAGGATCTCAGTCAGTTCGTTGGAGATGTAAGTTCTTTATTGTACAAAATATAAAACAAGTCATCCATTCAGCTAATCGTATTCATTGCAGTTCTATAACACAGATTTTCAAGCAGAAAATGTCAATAACGTTAAAAAATCAGTTAAAAACGAAAAGAAAGAAAGTAAACCAGTCGTTCGAGCAAGAATTGATATCAAGAAGGAAACTATGGACTCTGAGAGTTTGAATGAGATCTTGAACGCAGAATTCGCCACGCAAGTTAATTTAGAAGTGTTTACAGAGACGGAACTAGATTTTCCAGTGACGGCTAACGTAAACCAAGAGGAAGTGTTTAGATTTTACTGGTGGGATGCTTACGAGGATCCTTTCAAACAACCCGGAGTTGTGTATTTGTTTGGGAAAGTCTTTGTACCGGCTGTGAAAGAATATTGTTCTTGTTGCTTGACGATCAAGAATGTGCCACGAAGAATTTACCTTCTGCCTAGAGTACATGTATGCTCGAACAGTTATTATAATCGCAGGCCATCATAATTTAATTTTAATTCTCAATTATAATAGTACTCCTATAAATTTTAGGTGAAAACATCGTCCAAAGAAAGCAAAGATGACCCAAAATTAAACACAATGGAGGATGTGTACAAAGAATTCAACGAGTTTGCAAATAAGTCTAGAATAAAGGAGTTTCGCTGCAGCACGGTTTCGAAACACTATGCTTTCGAGCAGGAGGGTACTCCGGCAATGTCGGAGTACTTGGAAGTTAGGTATTCTGCTAACTACCCGGCAATGCCAGCTGATTATTCCGGGCCTTCGATAGAACGTGTTTTTGGGACAACTGTGAACCCATTGGAACTGCTTCTGATCGAAAGAAATATCAAAGGACCATGTTGGTTAGATGTTAAATGCCCCCTGCCAACTGGAGTAAAAGTCACTTGGCCCAAAATAAAGGTACGATTGAATTTGAAACTCGAAAAACGAGAGTGACGCAACGAGAAACAAATGATTATGCAATATGTAAAAATATTCCTGTAATTTCTATGTTATCTTTATAAAAACGATACCAACGGATCGTTGAGATTCAGCAAATTAAAACGAGCCCAAACACTATACAAATCAAATTACTTTTAATTGATTTAATAAACAACAGGTAAATTGTATGAAAATGGAGAACATTAGTGTTTCAACGGAGTCGCAAACGTTACCGCCATTGGTGATAATGACGTTGAACATAAGGACGTCTTTGAATTCTAAAACACAACAGAACGAAGTGGTGATGGTCGCTATACTAGTGCATCGAAACTATCACGTCGACAAGGAGCCACCCAAACCGTCGTTTCAACAACACTTTTGCTGTAAGATTTTTTATTAGAAACTTTTTACCAATTTTTTGGAACTAATTTTAGTTTTTTTGTATTATTTCTGTATAGTAATCACCCACCCACGAGACACGCCGTGGCCGAAACAAGCCCAGGAAATGCTGTCGAACATTTCCTATACAAAACTAATGAAATTTGAAACGGAAGTGGAGTTACTAGAAGAATTGTTGAAGATAGTGAACACGAATGATCCAGATTTATTTATCGGATACGATTGCGGTTTCCAACTTGACATACTAATGCACAGAATGTTCGCTTTAAAAGTATCGAATTGGAGCAGACTTGGAAGACTTAAGCGAACCGCGCCTCCATTATTTAAGGTACAGATTATGCAAATTATAATAATTCTCTTTTATATCACTTTAACGACCGTTCACACAACACGTGTGTGATGCTACCGCCTAAGGTTGTTGGCCAGTACCACACTCTTTGTGTGATAATTTCTGAATGTAAACAAGCGTGGATATTACTATTGGCTTCGTATTTAATCGCCACGTCTTTGATTTTAGGTAATTATTGCCAATTTTTAATTTTTTGATTTTAAACTACGGCGGTGGTACCACGTAAATTATGGAGCAAATATCGGCGGTCGACGTTGGCGTAGTACGCTAAGCTGCCGTATAAGCGCTAGTGTCGCGCGCGTTTTCTAGTTCAAAATGTTGAAATAGCGGTAGTTTCACTTGTGCTTTGTTGAAGCAACATCAAGTAACAATATGACAACAATAAGTACAATAGGACAATATTAGCAAGTTTTATTTTGGCAAGTTTGTTGCAGGTATTTCGACGATCGTTCTGTGAAGGAAAAGGAATGCTTATATAAGACAAATGTGCGGATAATTATATTTGATGTTCTAATTGAATTTCTGGATTTTGGAGAAATAGAAAAGTTTGCAACTTTGTATCTTTTAGAGAAACAAATTGAAACTTTCGCAATTTTCAACACCCGGAAACCTCGTTTAGATTATCATACAAAGGAGAAATATTAAATTTGTCGTTAAATTGTTGTTGCTTTTTGTTTTATGTTAACTTTTTCGTGAATTCGATAAAGTTCTTTAAAATTAATTTTACAAAAATACTGCCGGCCCCTGGCGACGTTTGACTGCGTAGACGGGCGGTCGTTAACACTAGAAAGACTGAAACTTAATATATACCTATATTGCCCAAAAGCAGTCAAAATGACTGCATTGTGAAAGATTAACTAATGTGTAAAGAAATTTGTTTAAAGTTAATTTTTATTATTATGTTATAATATTATGAATTTAGGGCGCAGAAATAAAATAAACAACTTGTTAGAACAAGTATCACTGCATAAAGATTCGAATAACAAGTACTACTTTAGCTTATTGAGAAACTGCAATTTATCAATAGGTCTGGGTTAGGTCTGGATTAGATCTGGATTAGATCTGGGTTAGGTCTGGATTAGGTCTGGGTTAGGTCTGGGTTAGGTCTCATTTACACTGTTGTTGTATTTTGTAATTTCCAAGTGTATGATTTGGTTTGGACTCGAAAAAATGTCGAATGGGACTTGACGAACAATGCTTTTAAGTGTTTTATTTGCAATTTACCTGTTAAAATAAGTGTTTTATTTACACTGTTGTTGTATTTTGTAATTCCCAAGTGTATGATATCTGTTTGGTTTGGACTTGAAAGAATGTCGAGTGAGACTTGACGAAGGTGCTCCTGAGATCAAAATTGATGTCGAATCACACTCTACATAGGAGTGCAAAGGGTTAAGATAATTTGGATTATTAACTAATCCAGACCTAACCCAGACCTAACCCAGACCTAAAACAGACCTAACCCAGATCTAATTCAGATCTAATCCAGACCTAACCCAGAGCTAACTCAGATCTAATCCAGACCTAACCCAGATCTAGGGTCTGGGTTATGTCTCGGTTAGGTCTGGGTTAGGTCTGGATTAGATCTGAGTTAGGTCTGGGTTAGGTCTGGATTAGATCTGGGTTAGGTCTGGGTTAGGTCTGGGTTAGGTCTCATTTACACTGTTGTTGTATTTTGTAATTTCCAAGTGTATGATTTGGTTTGGACTCGAAAAAATGTCGAATGGGACTTGACGAACAATGCTTTTAAGTGTTTTATTTGCAATTTACCTGTTAAAATAAGTGTTTTATTTACACTGTTGTTGTATTTTGTAATTTCCAAGTGTATGATATCTGTTTGGTTTGGACTTGAAAGAATGTCGAGTGAGACTTGACGAAGGTGCTCCTGAGATCAAAATTGATGTCGAATCACACTCGACATAGGAGTGCAAAGGGTTAAGATAATTTGGATTATTAACTAATCCAGACCTAACCCAGATCTAACCCAGACCTAAACCAGACCTAACCCAGATCTAATTCAGATCTAATCCAGACCTAACCCAGAGCTAACTCAGATCTAACTCAGATCTCATCCAGACCTAACCCAAATCTAGGGTCTGGGTTAGGTCTGGGTTATGTCTCGGTTAGGTCTGGGTTAGGTCTGGGTTAGGTCTGGGTTAGGTCTGGATTAGATCTGGGTTAGGTCTGGGTTAGGTCTGGGTTAGGTCTCATTTACACTGTTGTTGTATTTTGTAATTTCCAAGTGTATGATTTGGTTTGGACTCGAAAAAATGTCGAATGGGACTTGACGAACAATGCTTTTAAGTGTTTTATTTGCAATTTACCTGTTAAAATAAGTGTTTTATTTACACTGTTGTTGTATTTTGTAATTTCCAAGTGTATGATATCTGTTTGGTTTGGACTAGAAAGAATGTCGAGTGAGACTTGACGAAGGTGCTCCTGAGATCAAAATTGATGTCGAATCACACTCTACATAGGAGTGCAAAGGGTTAAGATAATTTGGATTATTAACTAATCCAGACCTAACCCAGACCTAACCCAGACCTAAAACAGACCTAACCCAGATCTAATTCAGATCTAATCCAGACCTAACCCAGAGCTAACTCAGATCTAATCCAGACCTAACCCAGATCTAGGGTCTGGGTTATGTCTCGGTTAGGTCTGGGTTAGGTCTGGATTAGATCTGAGTTAGGTCTGTGTTAGGTCTGGATTAGATCTGGGTTAGGTCTGGGTTAGGTCTGGGTTAGGTCTCATTTACACTGTTGTTGTATTTTGTAATTTCCAAGTGTATGATTTGGTTTGGACTCGAAAAAATGTCGAATGGGACTTGACGAACAATGCTTTTAAGTGTTTTATTTGCAATTTACCTGTTAAAATAAGTGTTTTATTTACACTGTTGTTGTATTTTGTAATTTCCAAGTGTATGATATCTGTTTGGTTTGGACTTGAAAGAATGTCGAGTGAGACTTGACGAAGGTGCTCCTGAGATCAAAATTGATGTCGAATCACACTCTACATAGGAGTGCAAAGGGTTAAGATAATTTGGATTATTAACTAATCCAGACCTAACCCAGACCTAACCCAGACCTAACCCAGATCTAATTCAGATCTAATCCAGACCTAACCCAGAGCTAACTCAGATCTAATCCAGACCTAACCCAGATCTAGGGTCTGGGTTATGTCTCGGTTAGGTCTGGGTTAGGTCTGGATTAGATCTGAGTTAGGTCTGGGTTAGGTCTGGATTAGATCTGGGTTAGGTCTGGGTTAGGTCTGGGTTAGGTCTCATTTACACTGTTGTTGTATTTTGTAATTTCCAAGTGTATGATTTGGTTTGGACTCGAAAAAATGTCGAATGGGACTTGACGAACAATGCTTTTAAGTGTTTTATTTGCAATTTACCTGTTAAAATAAGTGTTTTATTTACACTGTTGTTGTATTTTGTAATTTCCAAGTGTATGATATCTGTTTGGTTTGGACTTGAAAGAATGTCGAGTGAGACTTGACGAAGGTGCTCCTGAGATCAAAATTGATGTCGAATCACACTCTACATAGGAGTGCAAAGGGTTAAGATAATTTGGATTATTAACTAATCCAGACCTAACCCAGATCTAACCCAGACCTAACCCAGATCTAATTCAGATCTAATCCAGACCTAACCCAGAGCTAACTCAGATCTAATCCAGACCTAACCCAGATCTAGGGTCTGGGTTATGTCTCTGTTAGGTCTGGGTTAGGTCTGGATTAGATCTGAGTTAGGTCTGTGTTAGGTCTGGATTAGATCTGGGTTAGGTCTGGGTTAGGTCTCATTTACACTGTTGTTGTATTTTGTAATTTCCAAGTGTATGATTTGGTTTGGACTCGAAAAAATGTCGAATGGGACTTGACGAACAATGCTTTTAAGTGTTTTATTTGCAATTTACCTGTTAAAATAAGTGTTTTATTTACACTGTTGTTGTATTTTGTAATTTCCAAGTGTATGATATCTGTTTGGTTTGGACTTGAAAGAATGTCGAGTGAGACTTGACGAAGGTGCTCCTGAGATCAAAATTGATGTCGAATCACACTCGACATAGGAGTGCAAAGGGTTAAGGTAATTTGGATTATTAACTAATCCAGACCTAATCCAGACCTAACCCAGACCTAAACCAGACCTAACCCAGATCTAATTCAGATCTAATCCAGACCTAACCCAGAGCTAACTCAGATCTAATCCAGACCTAACCCAGATCTAGGGTCTGGGTTATGTCTCGGTTAGGTCTGGGTTAGGTCTGGATTAGATCTGAGTTAGGTCTGTGTTAGGTCTGGATTAGATCTGGGTTAGGTCTGGGTTAGGTCTGGGTTAGGTCTCATTTACACTGTTGTTGTATTTTGTAATTTCCAAGTGTATGATTTGGTTTGGACTCGAAAAAATGTCGAATGGGACTTGACGAACAATGCTTTTAAGTGTTTTATTTGCAATTTACCTGTTAAAATAAGTGTTTTATTTACACTGTTGTTGTATTTTGTAATTCCCAAGTGTATGATATCTGTTTGGTTTGGACTTGAAAGAATGTCGAGTGAGACTTGACGAAGGTGCTCCTGAGATCAAAATTGATGTCGAATCACACTCGACATAGGAGTGCAAAGGGTTAAGGTAATTTGGATTATTAACTAATCCAGACCTAATCCAGACCTAACCCAGACCTAAACCAGACCTAACCCAGATCTAATTCAGATCTAATCCAGACCTAACCCAGAGCTAACTCAGATCTAATCCAGACCTAACCCAGACCTAACCGAGACATAACCCAGACCTAACCCAGGCCCTAGATCTGGGTTAGGTCTGGATTAGATCTGAGTTAGATCTGAGTTAGGTCTGGGTTAGGTCTGGATTAGATCTGAGTTAGCTCTGGGTTAGGTCTGGATTAGATCTGAATTAGATCTGGGTTAGGTCTGGGTTAGGTCTGGGTTATGTCTCGGTTAGGTCTGGGTTAGGTCTGGATTAGATCTGAGTTAGGTCTGGGTTAGGTCTGGATTAGATCTGGATTAGATCTGGGTTAGGTCTGGATTAGATCTGAATTAGATGTGGGTTAGGTCTGGATTAGGTCTGGGTTAGGTACGCCTAAATCGACAATTTATCATGTACTTGTATGTTATCATGTATTGGTAATCGAAAAAAAATGAAAACTGTTATTTCAATACAGAGTTGAACTGGTCATATAAGAAATTTACTCAATTCAATAATAAGAGTCATTTGATTATTTAAAATTTCCCAAGCAGTCAAAATGACTCCTTTTGGGCGATATAGGTATAACACATATATATATATACCGGAAATGAAGGAGGGGTGAGGTAACTACAATTATTAATAAACGCATTTATATGTTGTGCAAAAAGTCACAAAATTCTAAGAAATTGTGTCATTATATACATAATTGTTTTTCTAATTGAAATTAAAAAGCAGTCAAAATGACTTCCTTGGGCAATCTAGTGTTAAAGTGATAGTTGTTAATACGTTGTAGTTTAAGATATTTTTAATATTTCTTTCCAGCTAATTCAATTGTAATTCAGCTCTGCAATTAAATCTTCCTTCTTTCAAATTATAGATATGAACAAATGTGTTTCAGGGCAGGATAAATTTCAACCAAGTTTTAGCCGGTCGTCCCATCTGTGACATACAGGTGTCAGCCAAAGAATTGAACCTGAAAGTCAGAAGCTACGACCTCCAATCGCTCTGCACAGCAGTAATTATTTAACAGACTGATATGACTCGCTAAATATTTACGAACATCGTTTAGAAAAGAAATTAAATTGCAGTTACTGTTACAGGTATTGAAAAAAAAGGAAAGCGAGTGCAAAGAAATAAAACCTGGTGAATGCGCGTTGTTTTATAGTACAATTCAGAAAATAGAGCATTTAATTAAAATAACGTTAACGGAAGCGTTGAATATTCTGTGCATCGTTTTCGAACTGAATGTTGTTCCACTGGCGTTGCAAATTACGTGCATTGCTGGTAAGTGTACATAGTTATATCAATAAAAAAATTAACTTTAAATTGACTTATTTTATTTTGATCAGGGAATGTGATTTCGAGAACGTTAACAGCTGGACGAGCCGAAAGAAACGAATATTTACTGTTGCATGCTTTCCACTTGAAAGAATATATAACGCCGGATAAACGAATCACGAAAAAGGGAAAAGATGCTGAGAATAAAGGTAAGGTTTACGTTTTACACGTTTCCGCTACAAATTTATTCTTTTGCGAATCAAATTTACCGCCAAGCGACCAATTTATTGATACGTTTAGTGTTACATAAATATTTCATGTGAATTTTATGTTGTTTAAAATAAAATAGTAAAATTTTTATTTCGGAATAATAACTTCACATTGAATTTGAATTTCATTACAGCGACTTAAGAAAAGAAATTAGTAGAAAAAATTCGATTTGCAAAAAGGTGAATTTGAAGAGCAAAATCTGTATAGTTTAAATATCATAATAACTTGATTAGTATTGTATTGCGTTTAGAAAGTACCGGAAGAAAGAAGGCAGCTTATGCTGGCGGATTAGTTCTGGAACCGAGAAAAGGATTCTATGACAAACTTATTTTATTGATGGACTTTAACTCCTTGTATCCGAGCATAATTCAAGAGTACAATTTATGTTTCACCACCGTACCCGGTGCCGCTTATGTCGATAACGTAGTAAGTACATTTATCATTCACCGATTAAAAAATAATTATTAATGTGAATTATGTTATTTTTAATATCGTATTATCTAGAAAAAATGATTAGAAAATAGTTTCAAGTTAAAATTTTGATGAGTTTGATGAAAATAGCGTCGAATGCGCCATCTACGTTTTTCATTCGTGAACTATACGTTTTTACAGGATTTAGCAATACCGGAATCGAATTTGGAGCCTGGAATAGTTCCAACAGAAATTCGTAAATTGGTCGAAAGCAGAGTGGAGGTGAAAAAGTTAATGAAGACCCCGAACATTTCGCCAGAATTGAAAATGCAATACAATATCAGGCAATTAGCTTTGAAACTGACAGCTAATTCTATGTATGGCTGCTTGGGCGCGACTCATTGCAGATTTTATGCCAAAGGGCTGGCTGCTCTGGTTACAGGTGAAATATTAAGTATAATCGCGGAAGCATTGGAGAGGTGTGGCTAAATAGCAGTTTTGGGTTCGGGTTCGGTTGGAACCTGAAAATTTGTGATACTTGGGAACCCCCAAATTTGTGCCATTTTACTAACTAAGTCCGAACGTTCGAAAAATTGTGTTTTCTTCAAATTAGTTTTGAGTGCAAACATTTTCACACAAGAATATAGGAACTGTTCTATGGTTTCATTTCAATCATTCCCTCCGCAACAGAAGACTCGAAAACCTGAAAGTTTGTAAAATTAAGAATTCGAGTTGGTTGGATCAAACCTTTCTAACGTTTTTGATTAAGGATGATGAAGAAATTCATAGAACACGAAAATATGTAGAAAAGTTACTGAGATCCTATACACACGATTTGGATTTTTTGGAATCACAAATTCTCGGGTTTCCGTTCTGAATCCGAAATATTGGGACTTTACACACCTCTAACAATGGCACTACCAACCCATCTATCAAATTCATATCGTTTCATCAGCAAAAGGTAGAGAAATTTTACAACACACAAAGAATCTAGTTGAAAAATTGAACTATGAGGTCATATATGGAGACACAGACTCCATAATGATAAATACAAATCTGTTAGAGTACGAGGAAGTCTTCTCCGTTGGAAAGAAGGTAAATTTTGAAGTATCCGTCAATTCAAATATCTATTTATATATATAAATTAATTTATGATATACTGTATACTGAAATTACGGAATAAAAAATATTAGGACACTTTTTGTTTCGTAATTCATAATACATACTATATTAATTAATTAATCCTGGAAAAAATTTTAATGGGAGATTTTAGAGGCCAAAATAAGACGAAAATCAAGAATATCAATTTCTTGACTGAGGCTTCATTAAAAAGTTATTAACGTTTAAAGTTGCGAGTCTTGTGAGTGAGAACCACTATCACGCGCACGCAGCTGTGCGCAGCTTGCCGTTCTACAGGCAGAACTTTAAACGTTAATAACTTTTTAACGAAGCCTCGATCAACAAATTGGTATTCTTGATTTTCGTCTTATTTTGGCCTCTAGAATCCCCCATTAAAATTTTCCCCAGGGGTGGTTGAACACTCTGTATATCGACCATAATTTTCTTTTGGTATGTCTTCAGGGTGTTCAGTCACATCTGGGAAAATTTTTAATGAAAGATTCTAGAGACCAAAATAAGACGAAAATCAAGAATAGTAATTTTTTAATTGAGGCTTCGTTAAAAAGTTATTAACGTTTAAAGTTGCGAGTCTTGTGAGTGAGAACCACTATCACGCGCACGCAGCTGTGCGCAGCTTGCCGTTCTACAGGCGGAACTTTAAACGTTAATAACTTTTTAACGAAGCCTCGATCAACAAATTGGTATTCTTGATTTTCGTCTTATTTTGGCCTCTAGAATCCCCCATTAAAATTTTCCCCAGGGGTGGTTGAACACTCTGTATATCGACCATAATTTTCTTTTGGTATGTCTTCAGGGTGTTCAGTCACATCTGGGAAAATTTTTAATGAAAGATTCTAGAGACCAAAATAAGACGAAAATCAAGAATAGTAATTTTTTAATTGAGGCTTCGTTAAAAAGTTATTAACGTTTAAAGTTGCGAGTCTTGTGAGTGAGAACCACTATCACGCGCACGCAGCTGTGCGCAGCCTGCCGTTCTACAGGCGGAACTTTAAACGTTAATAACTTTTTAACGAAGCCTCAGTCAACAAATTGGTATTCTTGATTTTCGTCTTATTTTGGCCTCTAGAATCTGCTATTAAAATTTTCCCAGGGGTGAT
Organism: Colletes gigas; assembly: GCF_013123115.1. Lineage (NCBI taxonomy): Eukaryota > Metazoa > Arthropoda > Insecta > Hymenoptera > Colletidae > Colletes > Colletes gigas. The sequence continues at coordinate 170,445 of NW_025106700.1, forward strand.
CGAACACCCTGTACATGTCATAATAATAAAATTAATAAACAGTTGTAATAAACATATCTTCTGTATAAATATCCTTAACGTTTGTCAAAATTATTAAAAATGAAAATATTCAATAGTTCGATGAAGAAGATCTTATTTTATAACATTATTGTTATCGAGAATGTCGGTGACCACAATGGCAACCATATCGCTTGTCCAAACAATGGAAAATTGACGCCTTTGGGGTCATCGTAATATTAAAAGGTAAAATTGCATTTCAGATTAAACAGGAGGTCAACAAATTGTACAAACGAGTTGAATTAGATATTGACGGTGTCTTTCGTTATTTACTCCTTCTGCAGAAGAAAAAGTACGCTGCTGTTACAATGACTAAGTCACCTAATGGCCAGATAGAATTAATCCAAGAACACAAGGGTTTGGACATAGTGAGAAGAGATTGGTGTCAATTGGCCTGCGACGTTGGAAAGTAAACAAAAAAACATTAATTTTTTGGAGATTAAATTTAAACAATTGTTTTTGATTTTGAATACTTGAATTTTCAGGAAAATTTTAGATCAGCTGCTTTCTGATCAGTCGAACGAAAACAGATTGGAACAGATTTTCAATATATTGCAAAATGTTGCGAAAAGCGTTCGGGAAAATCAAGTGTCCTTGTCTTCTCTGGTTATCACTAAACAATTATCGAAAAACCCTAACGATTATCCTGATGCTAAGCAAGCTCACGTTCAAGTGGCGTTGAGATTAAACAAAGATGGCGGTAGAATGTGGAAAGCTGGAGACACTGTTCCATACATTATATGTAACGTTCGTATCAAAAAAGTTGTTTTTTGGAATTCTTATGATTTTTATGCAAATTTTGTTTTGTATTAGGACGGAACACAAAAATCTGCAACCGAACGAGCTTATCACATAGACGAGTATAAGAAGAACGATTCTTTGAAAATAGATGTCGATTATTATTTAATGAGTCAAATTTTCCCTGTCATTTTGAGAATTTGCGAACCCATCGAAGGAATTGACGATGTTTTGCTGGCTGAGAATCTGGGTAATACTTCAGTTTTATTTTTAAATATTTCTAGACGGACGTAGGAAAATAATTTTTATTTGAAAATTAATTTAATGTGACAAAATTTATTTCGTTTTGATGAATGCCACTTTCGGGTTGCTCGACGCGAACCTAACACGAAATGTGGTGGTCCCACACATCCTAGGTGTAAGGTACATCCACACATCGCCCATGAAGGGTTAAATATACAGGGTGTTCGGCCACCCCTGGGAAAAATTTTAATGGTGGATTCTAGAGGCCAAAATAAGACGAAAATCAAGAATACCAATTTGTTGATCGAGGCTTCGTTAAAAAGTTATTAACGTTTAAAGTTAAAGTGTGCAGCGCGCACGGTTCCCGTCTCACAAGCCGAACTTTAAACGTTAATAACTTCTTAACGAAGCCTCGATTATAAAATTACTATTCTTGATTTTCGTCTTATTTTGGCCTTTAGAATCTCCCATTAAAATTTCTCCCTGGGGTGGCCGAACTCCTTGTACATTAAATATATGTTAAGATTAGAATTTTGTAACAGGAATAGAAGTTGTATACAAATCGAAGAGACTAATACATACAGAAGAAAACAACGAAGTTCCATTATTAGTGAACGACGACAGGTTTAGGTATTGTCTTCCCCTGAAATTCAGTTGCGCGAACGAGAATTGCCAGTCAGAAATTATTATAAAAGATATAGTGGTCGAAACAGTAAGTAGTCGTATTCAAATTTTTTTTTATACTTACAGAGGGTGTATATAATTTCGGATAAGTAACTTTTATTCTGTATTTTAGACTTATTTTTTTACGTAGAATCACCCCCTTTTCCGAACACCCTGTATATATGTGTAAAATGATTATTTTACAGCCCAATGGGAATCAATTATCGCTCACTGCATGTTCAAACCCAGATTGTTTAACAAAACCATGGGCATATGTAAATGTTATACAAAATGCATTGGTACTTGCTGTTCGAGAAGCATTAAATGATTACTATAGTGGTTGGCTGGAGTGTGAGAATCCACTGTGTGGCGAAAGAACGCAAATCCTTCCACTGGGTTTCCGCAAAAAGTATCCAACATGCCGGAATTGCGGCGATGCCGATCTGCATAGAGTTGTAAGTCACAAAACAGGGGGTTCCCATATTTCTTCAGTTATTCACCAGTGACTAGTATACAATATAAAAGAATTCATGAATAATTTTTTGATAAATTTTATTTTTATCGTTAGCCGATATATCGTTCCCAGTTTCCAAATTATATTAAAAAATTCAACATCGTGTTATAGTTTTCAGAGACAAAACTCTACAATCAGATGTGTTTCTATCTCCACATTTTCGATGCGAGTCAACCGAAATGTAAAAGTTCGTATTTGAATTGTTTTCCGATTAAAAAGTGGGAAAGTCAGGGGAAAGTCTGATGATTTATTTCTTTTTTCAAGATTTATTGTCGCAGAATCCACAGGGCATGAGAACAGCTTATGATTCTTTGAAAGAAGCAATGGAGAAAATACTAAGACGCAATGCATTTTCTATTGTGTGCTTGGACGCCATTTTCTCGAGCGTTAATTCGCAACATAAATCGTCTGGTTCGAGACTAGACATTATGGATGTATCCGATAGATCGGAGGATGAAATGTGGAATAATGATGAAATAGTAAGTTATATAAAAATTAAAAAAAATTAACTTGTATATATACAACTCGCTTGTTTTCGACAATAGAAAAAATTATTATTAATTTTTGATTCGATAATAAGTTACAAGTTTTGCTCCTTTGTTTCAGATTTGAAAATTTCAAACATTCTCGGCGAGCTTGAATATAATTTATATTTTTTATACTGAAATAATATTTCAACCGTTCGTGGATGTTTATAGGAAACTGAAATAGAAATATTTTTTAAATATTTATAAACTGTTATAAAATATCCTAGTTGAGAAATGAAATAAAAATGTGATGCCTTTCGTTTTCATTTATTCACGATGAATTTTCGTTCCAGCTGTTAAAACATCTTTTAGAATGCAAAATGAAAATGGAGAACAAACTACGCGCTACAGTATCATCTATGACAATTACAAAAACAAAATCATAGCTAATTTAAAATGCACGCTCTGGTGCACATTAAAATTTTAAAACAAATCAAAATTCTAGACAGAATAAAAAAAAATTAAAAAATAACTTCCTTCCATATATTTGTATTAAAAATAAATAATACAACGAGGTGAATTTACAATTTATATTCTTAACAAATATATAATTTACCACTCTCTCTTGTTTTCTCTTCATACATGTCTCTTCATACCTTAATATAGATTTAACTGGAATATTAAACTATTTTTTCTTTCAGAAGCTATATATATATATCTATATACATGTGAAATATATGTATATATATATGTTATGTGTTACGTGATGGTAAACCAAACATTTCAGGTTTAAATTCTTCCAGACTATTTATTATTAGTGTTGGATTTTCAATGTATTGTTTAGGTAACATTGGATCTGGAACCATAACTACTTGCATTCCAGCGCTTTGGGCAGCTTTTACTCCATTCGGAGCATCCTCAAACACCAGACACTGAAACCGTAATAATTGGTTCGACAAACTTAACTTTAATTTAACTTTTGTTTTCTTCGTTGAAAAGAAATTAGGAAACACTGTAACGAACCTTGGAGGGATCAGGATCGTCAGGAAATCGCTTCGCAGCGACAAGAAATATGTCTGGAGCTGGTTTCCCGTGGATGACTTCAGGATCCGAGCCACCGAGAACCTTATGGTGAAACAAATCGAATACCTCTCTCCATCTTTGTGTCTTCAATTCATAATTCTCTCTACTGGAACTTGTGGCTAATGCGAACGGAATGTTGTTTCGTTTCAGGTATCTCAAAAGACTCTCCGCACCTGTTCATACGCAAGAATAAATACAAAAATACTTTGCCGTAGAAAACTATAACGAAGGTTTCGTATTATTACCTGGCATTAGCTCGGCAGAAGGAAATATTTCTTGGTATATTTTAACTACCTGGTTTTGAAATTCTTCGGTCGTTAAAGGTAAAGACAACATTTCTACTACCGCTTCCGCCACCGCCGTGGTTTTGAATCCCATGATTTTAGCCTTGTGCTCCCACGTAAACGTTTTCCCGTAACGATTGGTGATACGATTAAAGGCATCGGAGTAAAGCTTCTCCGTGTCTGTTGAGATTTCTAATTATTCTTACGATCAATGTGTACAAAATTTGTGGGTCGATCTTTATGATTTGTGATTCATATTTTAAGTTTGTAGAAACTCCGTCGATACCAGTCTAAAAATTGTGATTTCTTACAGCGGATATTATAAATTTGTCGATATTATTTCCACTGCAGTTTCATGCACACCTACTTAGACCAAATAACTGTGGAAATATTGTTAATGTGAATTGCGTGGTTTTTAATATTGCTTTATAAAATTTTAGAAAGAAATAATTTCCTCTAATTTATACTCCTCGTGATTTCTTAATTATTGCCATTCTGGCGTTACCCATCGCTACACGTGCATAGACAAAGCAAAATTACTACATTCGCATGAATAAACATACATTTATTTAGAGGTTAATTTGACGCAGAAGGACGTCGACAAATTCGAAACGAGTTTTATCTTTACATACAAATATACTAATCAATTCGATGAAATAAAGTACAGTAAATAAAATCACCTACTGAGCAACAATCCATCCATATCAAAAATACAATGCGTGACATCTTTAAACTGATTCGTAGACATTTTTCAACGCGATAATCAGCACTGTTCCCTTATATGTTGCAAAAATCTATACTTTGTTGATAACAATTAATCGATAATATCGCCGGGCATGGACAGTAACACCTATTATGTGATATTATATAAGCTCTAATGCTACAAAAATTGCTATCAAATTCTTATACTGTAATATGTGTTAATTTTCTATACGCTTCTTTTCTATGCTCCTTTGATATTATTTAATTATTATATCGTACTCCATTATTTAAAATTCTGCGAAAGCTACTGTCATCTGTTAATTTATGTATTTTAAAAATTATTACATTCATGAAAAGGAATCTGAAGCAGAATTCAAATTTCCCTCTGTAAATGCGCCTTTGCTCGTCATATTTAGTTCCGAGGCGCGCCGTTTGTGGCGCTGCAGAGGACCTTGAATTTCTTAACTACCATCGAGCGACATTATCAGAGTGTTGTCACGGTCACGGGCGTCAGTATCAGTTTAAATAGAAGCGAGGCGTCGAGACGTCAATATCTTACGGTAGTAACACAAACATTATTCGAAATTTATTAAAAAAACGAAATATTCATAAATATACACATCATTTGTGTCTTCGTTGTACTTACTCGATTTTCTATAAAAACCATTAAAATGGATTTGATCGAGAGACCCACATTAAACGTTCTTGATCCAGATGATAAATTAATGGAGAAGTTTCAAAAAACGTTTCATGCTCATTTAACAGATGTGAATAATAGACTTTCGGAAGACATATACGAACTAGTAAGAAATTTATTTGATATTTACAATAAGATTTTTTACGACATAAATAATGTTAATGTAACAGACATATATAATTTAATTACATATTGTTAGGAAACAACGATAAAACAAACTGAAAATCAGATAGAATCGAAAGGTACGCATCTGTACCAAACTCAACAAGAAATTGATCGTCAACATACAACTATACTACAATATATAGAAGCATTGACGAATATTGCGTCGCTAAGAGAGAAAAGATGTCAAAATATAGAGCACGTTAAAAAAGTTCTGAAGGAAAATCATTGTAAATTGAAGGAAGAAAGATATAAGAAGGAAAAGCTTTCGCAAGAGTTAAAAAATTTATTGGCCCGTTATGGTTATTTATCCAAATGGGAGGAAGATTTGAATGATTATTTGAAAAAGTCGAAACAGATATCGTCGTTAGATGTCACTAGAAAAAAGACGCTAATCAAAAGGAAACAGCAACGAGATTTTATTTTGTATCGATTGAGGGAAGAAGTGTGGAAGATCGAAGCAGAGATAGCGTATTTGGACGAGCAATTACAAATTAAAGACAGAGAAAAAGACGATACTAATAGAGTAATAATCGACGTAAATACTGATTTAGAAACTCTGCATACGGAGAACAAAGGCTTGCATAATACATGGAAATCCATCGTAGCTAATATTTATAAACGGAATAATGTATATGATCAGTTGCATTCGAAACAAGAGTATGTATTCCAGCAATGATTATCGTAGATGGTTAATTTACGAAATATTAGAAATTGTTTGTTCTCATTAGGTTTAGTAATGCTATTTTTCAAAAAGAGGATTTAAAAATGTATAATTTTACATTTAATGTAGTGTGTATTTCATAGAGAAGTGCATAAATTGTGCGATGCACTGTTAATGGAAATACTAAAGATCAAAAGAGAAACAGAAAAGGAGATGGAAGTCAATGAGCATTTAACGTCCTTATCTTTTCGTATAAAGAATGATATTAAAATTGTATCGAATGTAATATCAACGTACAATGAAAAAGTTGCGGACATTGAATTGCAATTACTAAAATTAACGAAAGTCGACGAGCAAACACAATGTGTTTATAATATTATTTTTGCTGTATGTTCTATATGTTGTATCTTTTCAATGAAGTAGTACTCGATTGATATTACAAAAATATTAATTTTTCAGAAATATCAGAACTATTTATACAAAGAGGAACAAGCAAATAAAAAGTATCAAATTATTTGCGAAAAGAAAAATAATTTGGAAGATACAATATTTAAAAAGTTGGAAGAAAAGATTATATGCGACAAAACAGCGCAATATGTAAACGAGTTATTATTAAATACGAAAAGTGTTGTGTTACAGCATGAAATTACAGTCGCGCATATAGAAAATTTATGTGAAAATAGTCGTTTGAGATTAGAGAAACTTGCGAATCTCATTGCGAACCAGAAAACAGAGTTAGAGAAATTTTTGCGAAGGAACGATGGAAAAGTAAAGCATATAGACGAGCTGCAAAAAGAAGTAAAGAAATATGAGACTGCGATCGAAAGAAAGCAAAGAAAACTTCTTGAGATAAATAAACTGATCAAGCAGGTTGTACATTTTTGTATTTTTATAACTCAATTTGAGATAAAATTATCTATGAACAAATAATTTTAGATTACAGCAAAACTCGGCGATGAAAATTTAGGCCCGCAGGATTTGAAGATCATCACTTTGGAAAAGAATATACAAGAACTCGTACAAAATGTTCAGAAAGCACAACAGTTTTGGATGCGTCAACAAGGTTTTATGGTTTCGTTGAGCCAACAAAGAGAGTCACAGTTACGAGAGTTAAATCTTCTTGATAAAGAAATTATGATAATGGGACAAAAGAATTATAAATTAGAGTATACATTAGAAATACTTACGAAAGAAGAAACAAACATAAACAAGATCATAGTTTCTCTCGAACAAAAAATGTTACACATAAATGCAGATTTGGTGATACAAAAAGATCTGAAAGAGGAATTGGAAGACAAAAATTGTATAATAAAAAACGAATGCATTTTATCGTTTCAAGAACTGGAATTCGAACTTATAAAATTGCAAAACAATTTAAAAAATATCTGCACTGAAAAAATGATATTAAAGGAAGAATTGAAATCTTTGCAACAGGAGAGTTTATCGTGGGGGAAAAAGGTAATTAACGTCGTGATTAATCTATTTCTTAAAAAATTATTATTTATGCTTGATATGATAATCGCATGATTAAGGTACATTTGCTGCAAGAAACAATAAAAGAAATAAAAGAAGAACGAAATTCTGGCGATATAGCTTCGATGAAAAATGAAATACACAAAATGGAAATGAGATTTTCCTATTTGAAAAGAATCCAAGAAAAATTAATTCACGATATGGAACTCTGCGTAGGAAGGAGAGATATTATAGTCAATAAAGTGATAGATAAGCTTAACAAAAATCCGAAAGAACGACACAATGAGAAAATTATAATGCGGAAACGTTTACTCGATCTACGATCAAAAATCAAGCAGTTTTTAAAGGTATCATTTTTATAGAATTAATGTTCTGAAAGTTTACGATACTCTGATCCTTCCCAATCTTTGGAATATCCACTGATCCCTACTAAAAACATCTTTCTTGGACTTAACAGATAACAAAGCAAACTGATGACATAATGAAACAATTGAAAAGCCAAATAAACAACATTGGGAGTAAATTGACCACGTGTCAACAAGATTTGCGAAATTTAAGAAAACATATTTTCGATATGGAAGACGAAATTGAACAATTTGAAATGTTAAAATACCTTGTACGTTTTTAATTGCAAATGTGTTAAGAAAATTTTTGCGTTCGATCAAAATTGCGATTTTAATCGTTCGAATTAATTTTTAGAATTTGCATCGGATAGTCCTTAAACAAAGAAAAGTAAAACAATTACATAATATAAAAAATCGTACGTATAAGATGATTTACAAGAATGGAAATATGATAGAAGAGAATTTGAAAATGGAGCACACCTATCGGCAATATTTAAAGCACATAATCGAAAAGGCTGATCATGATTTTCCAATGCTGCAAGCCAATTTACGGAAAATACTGTTAATCCTGCAAATACTTTAAGAAACTGATAATAATATAATATGATAATTGTCAAATATTGTTATATCATCATATTGTGAACATCGCATCGGGTAAATAGATTTCTTTGCGATCCAAGGTTTTATTTTATCAAATAGATAAGATAGTTTTCTTTTTTATTTATGTAATTTATTTCCATTATGGTTATTATGTACATTTACATTTGTTTTCCGAGTTGAATTTAAATTATCATACGCGTTTCAAAGAAGCAAACCATTAGATCACAAACTAGGGATAAAAGAAATATTAGAGCTTGATAATAGAAGCGCAACGCCGTGTGTTAGTAATTTATGTTCGGTATTAACGATAGTGCGATAAACATTTATGCCGATGAAATCTAAATTAATCTGTATTTAGTCGTATCGCTGATAAGAAATGAATACCTGCCGAAGTAGTGATTACGTTGAATCCGCCAGTATCGTATTTCTTAACTTACAATCAAACTTGAAACACGAACAATATTTCACGGATTTTCCAAGTTTTGTTCAATCGACACGGTACGGTAACGTAAACAAATGATACAACTATACAGTATTATAATTAAATAACGATAAACGAATTTTATTTCTAAATTATAGTTTAAATTCTGTTGCCTCGAAATTAAGGTAGAAAGAAACGCATGAAATTTATTATATATTTAAAGTTGAATTACCAGTGGCTTATTTTCTAGAAAAGGAAACAATTATTTGTAACTAACGTTGATCCGATTACTTCTAGGTTTCTATCAGAATAATTTCAGCAATATGAATGAAAATAGCCTGGGAATTTCGCAACAAACAATTATTTCGAATGCTCGGGATGAGATTGTGCCAGCTAAGAGATTCCTACAATATTTTGCCAGTTTGTCAGCAACGCTTGGAGCTTTAGCATCTGGCATGGTGTTAGGATGGACCTCATCCGCCGGTCCTGATGGAATCAACCTGCAAACTGTGTACAACATACCAATTTCTGCGGATGAATTTTCATGGATAGGATCACTGACTGCACTTGGATCGCTATCAATGAGTATACCAATTGGTATCCTTACCGATCTAATAGGAAGGAAATACTCGATGCTCTTGATGGTGGTACCTTTCACCGTAGGTTGGCTGCTCATCATTTTGGCCAACACTGTGCCCATGTTTTATATCGGTAGATTTATCACCGGTATTAGCGGCGGAGCCTTTTGCGTAGTTGCGCCGATGTACACGGCAGAGATAGCTGAAAGTAGCATACGCGGTAGTCTTGGCTCTTACTTTCAATTACTTCTCACCGTAGGCATTCTGTTGTCATATAGCTTGGGAATCGCTATGAATATGCGTTATCTGTCTATCGTGTCCGCCATCATGCCGTTAATCTTTTTTTGCGTTTTCGTGTTCATGCCGGAAACGCCGATCTATTATTTGAAAAAGGGTAACGATCAATCTGCCAGGGAAAGTTTAATAAAGCTGCGCGGCGTTGAGTATGACGTTGACAATGAATTGCAAGCACAACGTGAGGTATTGGAGGAAACTAGAAACAGAAAGATTTCTTTCCTCGCTTCGCTCAAATCTAAAGCAGCCTTGAAAGGCTTTGTGATCGCTTACGGTCTCATGTTTTTCCAACAGTTTAGCGGCGTGAATACCGTTATATTTTACGCTAGCGATATTTTCGAACAAACTGGCGCCGATTTAGAACCAAGTTTATCTTCCATTATTGTAGGTGCAATGCAAGTAATAGCTGTGTTTGTGAGCACTCTGATCATAGACCGTTTAGGTAGAAGAATATTGTTATTAGGATCTATAATATTTATGTTCCTATCGTCTTTTACACTTGGACTGTACTTCTACCTTGTGCAAGTCCACGTAGATGTAAACTCGATTAAATGGTTGCCTTTAACTGCCGTGTGTCTATTTATTATTATGTTTTCTTTGGGTTTTGGTCCTATCCCATGGATGATGGTGGGAGAAATTTTTGCGCCGGAAGTGAAAGGTATAGCAGCGAGTAGCGCCAGTCTCTTAAATTGGCTTCTGGTCTTCATTATAACTAAATTTTATAACGACCTGAAATTGTCAATAAATATTTCCGGTACATTTTGGTTATTTTCTGGAGTTTGCGCCGTCGGAATTTTCTTCGTTTACTTTTTAGTTCCCGAAACTAAAGGCAAGTCGTTGGAAGAAATTCAACGTGAATTTAACGACTCGTGATTGTAATTATTCATTTTTATAAATCGTTCATTAATGAGATTAATTTTAGATTTGAATTTACTTTGAATTGTATATTACGATCTATTTATAAAGAAACATTATACATAAAAATAAAGATTTATACAACTTTAATTAATATGTTTAATTGTGAAGAATGACGATGGTTATATAGTCATAGCAACGTGCGAATGAATGATGCGGGAAGTCGAACGGTGAACGTATCAAGACATAAATAAAACAAACATTTTTCTTGTAAATGTTTATTCCTTTGTTATTTTATTGAATTTTTTTTCTCGAAACTGCATAGGATTTCAGGGGTATATCTATTCACCAAAAATGATTGCAATTGACCCCAGCAACCGAAAATAATTTTTTCACTGAAAAAGGGGACTACCCCTGTCGATTTTTCTTAAAAATTCGTGTTTCATTTTTAGTAATTTTATTTGACGCCCTGCAGAAAAGTTGTCTAATGCTTTTTTGTAGGTACCCATGAGCTCTATTTTAGAAAAAAGTTTCAATGAGATACGTTCACTATTGTAGGAGTCAAGGCCGTTAGAAAATTGGACCACTTTCATGGGGGTTTTCTAATTTTAAGATGTCAAGAAACAGCTTTTCAAATATTCTTAGAATTTCTACATATTTTTCATTAAAATACGCGTCATTTACAATTTGGAATATTAAAATCCTTCAATCCCTTCAGGAGTTATGGGTTTTTAAACATATTTTCGGAAAAGAATTTTTTTCTCGAAAGCGCATAGGATTTTGGTGGTATGTCTATTGACCAAAAATGATTGTAATTGACCTCCGCAACCAAAAATAATTTTTCCAAAACGATTGCAAATTTTTTAATTTTGTCGAATTTGTCCACCTACTCGAATTTGTTTCTCGAAAATGCGTAGAATTTCGGGGGGTTGTCTATTGACCAAAAATGATTATAATTGACCCCCAGAAGTAAATACAATTTTTTTAGAATGATTTGAAATTGTTCAATTTTCAGGGAAACAGACTGCTATAATCAGACATAATGTTTTCAGTAATGAATTTTTTTCTTGAAACTGCGTAGGAATTCGAGGGTATGTCTAGTGACAAAAAATGATTGTAATTAACCCCCACAACCGAAAATATTTTTTCCAGAATGATTTGTAATGTTTTAATTTCGTCGAAAAATTTGCCCACTTTCTTGAATTTTTTTCTCGAAAGTGGGTAGGATTTCGAGGATATGTTTGTTCATCAAAAATGCTTGCAATTGACCCCTGCAAGTAAATATAATTTTTTTAGTATGATTTGAAATTTTTTAATTTCGTCTAAAAATTTCAGTGTCTACTCGAATTTTTTTCTCGAAAATGGGTAGGATTTCGAGGATATGTCTGTTCATCAAAAATGCTTGTAATTGATCCCTGTAAGTAAATATAATTTTTTTAGTATGATTTGAAATTTTTTAATTTCGTCTAAAAATTTCAGTGTCTACTCGAATTTTTTTCTCGAAAATGGGTAGGATTTCGAGGATATGTCTGTTCATCAAAAATGCTTGTAATTGATCCCTGTAAGTAAATATAATTTTTTTAGTATGATTTGAAATTTTTTAATTTCGTCTAAAAATTTCAGTGTCTACTCGAATTTTTTTCTCGAAAATGGGTAGGATTTCGAGGATATGTCTGTTCATCAAAAATGCTTGCAATTGACCCCTGCAAGTAAATATAATTTTTTTAGTATGATTTGAAATTTTTTAATTTCGTCTAAAAATTTCAGTGTCTACTCGAATTTTTTCCTCGAAAATGGGTAGGATTTCGAGGATATGTCTGTTCATCAAAAATGCTTGTAATTGACCCCTGTAATTAAATATAATTTTTTAGTATGATTTGAAATTTTTTAATTTCGTCTAAAAATTTCAGTGTCTACTCGAATTTTTTTCTCGAAAATGGGTAGGATTTCGAGGATATGTCTATTCATCAAAAATGCTTGCAATTGATCCCTGTAATTAAATATAATTTTTTTAGTATGATTTGAAATTTTTTAATTTCGTCATAAAATTTCAGTGTCTACTCGAATTTTTTTCTCGAAAATGGGTAGGATTTCGAGGATATGTCTGTTCATCAAAAATGCTTGCAATTGATCCCTGTAAGTAAATATAATTTTTTTAGTATGATTTGAAATTTTTTAATTTCGTCTAAAAATTTCAGTGTCTACTCGAATTTTTTTCTCGAAAATGGGTAGGATTTCGAGGATATGTCTGTTCATCAAAAATGCTTGCAATTGACCCCTGCAAGTAAATATAATTTTTTTAGTATGATTTGAAATTTTTTAATTTCGTCTAAAAATTTCAGTGTCTACTCGAATTTTTTTCTCGAAAATGGGTAGGATTTCGAGGATATGTCTGTTCATCAAAAATGCTTGCAATTGACCCCTGTAAGTAAATATAATTTTTTTAGTATGATTTGAAATTTTTTAATTTCGTCTAAAAATTTCAGTGTCTACTCGAATTTTTTTCTCGAAAGTGGGTAGGATTTCGAGGATATGTCTGTTCATCAAAAATGCTTGCAATTGACCCCTGTAATTAAATATAATTTTTTTAGTATGATTTGAAATTTTTTAATTTCGTCTAAAAATTTCAGTGTCTACTCGAATTTTTTTCTCGAAAATGGGTAGGATTTCGAGGATATGTCTGTTCATCAAAAATGCTTGTAATTGACCCCTGTAATTAAACATAATTTTTTTAGTATGATTTGAAATTTTTTAATTTCGTCTAAAAATTTCAGTGTCTACTCGAATTTTTTTCTCGAAAATGGGTAGGAATTCGAGGATATGTCTGTTCATCAAAAATGCTTGCAATTGACCCCTGTAATTAAATATAATTTTTTTAGTATGATTTGAAATTTTTTAATTTCGTCTAAAAATTTCAGTGTCTACTCGAATTTTTTTCTCGAAAATGGGTAGGATTTCGAGGATATGTCTGTTCATCAAAAATGCTTGCAATTGACCCCTGTAAGTAAATATAATTTTTTTAGTATGATTTGAAATTTTTTAATTTCGTCTAAAAATTTCAGTGTCTACTCGAATTTTTTTCTCGAAAATGGGTAGGATTTCGAGGATATGTCTGTTCATCAAAAATGCTTGTAATCGATCCCTGTAATTAAATATAATTTTTTTAGTATGATTTGTCATTTTTTAATAACTTTTTAATAACGATTTGAAATTTTTTAACGAAGCCTCAGTCAAGAAATTGATATTCTTGATTTTCGTCTTATTTCGACCTTTAGAATCTCCCATTAAAATTTTCTTAACACCCTCCATAAACAAATTGTAATTTATTAAATTATGGTTGCGTTAAATTAAAGTAATATGCTTATGTAGAATTAAAAAAAACTATTTGTTTTTAATAAGTTCTCGGAACGTAAGCCCCCTTTTTGTACTGGCTTTAGGTCTCATATAACACGGCATTTTCTAGGAACCTGTCTGCCGTGTTATAGGAGGGCTACCTGTATAATCGAAAAGAAATTATTTTAATTTTTCCATTTTACTTTTTACCATCGACGATAACTTATTTCAATTCATTAATGTACCGTCTCTCGATGTTATGTTTCAACCTCGTTTGAACATCGGTCATGCGCAGACGAATGCGCACTCGATAAGAAAACCGTATCTTGTGCCAACTACATCAAAGGTACCGCCTCGAAATGAAACTTCTCTATGTTCATTATTCCGTGGTATAATTATTCTGCATATCTATACACGTAGCCGCCGAGCAATAGAAGTGGTGGTAAACTCGGTACTGGTGACTTTCCCCTCAAAGTGTTCAGAGTCTGTTGGAATCAATTTGACTACGTATGTATCGATGTTGCAACTGCGGTGTACGTTCGGACCGTGTAAACGTATTCAATGAGGAAACAAATCGAGGTCAGGAGTGCAGCATTCAATGAAAGGCCCCCTTACCGTGGTTTCCACTGCAAAACAAGGGCAAATTAAAACGAACATTTGTTTATTCTGATATTTCTACAAGTTCCCTTCTTCTTCTCTCTTTCGCTCTCTCCAACTTGCCCGTCCTCTCGTTTTATGATCTTTTTCTATCTTACGTTTAACACTACTTATTTATCTCTCTTCTACCCATCCCCTTTCATATTCCTATCCCTGTTTCACGGCACTCAACTTCTCTGTCTCTCTTAATCTTTCGTACTCCGCAAATCGAACTAGCCTCCCTTCCTGCGAATTTACGTGGATATTTCTACTTGTGAACGGTTCCCAAACCTTCAGGATGCAGGCCATTAAGTGCGTTGTCGTAGGAGACGGGTGAGTATTTTCAAACATTATTATAATGTATGTTGATATGTTTACATTTCCTATTTTAGTATTACTCGATCTAGAGATCTAAAGATCCTGGCGATTGGTTTTCCCGATCAGAACTATTTTAAAGCAAGCACCACACCCGATATTACCTTGAATGCGTTTTTATAAATTTCTTTACCGATTTTTTAACATTCAACGTGACAAGCAGGATATTATTTTTTAATCGTAGTTGAATTCTTGATAATTCATCACTTGGGATCTTTCACTTTTGCTACGTCTTTTCTTTCTTCCCCTCTCTCTAATGCCCGTGTTTAAGTTTACTTGTAATAATTATTTTTTTTCATCAACATTTCTCGATAAAACACCAATTTTCTACTTTTATTCGATGCATAAAATAACCTTCTTCTTATTCGGATTTTATTATGTATTTATATAGATGATTTAATTGCCTTTAATTGGTTAATTTCTACAGAGCTGTAGGTAAAACATGCCTCCTCATAAGCTACACTACTAATGCCTTTCCTGGAGAATATATTCCGACTGTGTTTGACAATTATTCCGCAAACGTTATGGTCGATGGGAAACCGATCAATCTTGGTTTATGGGACACAGCGGGCCAAGAAGATTACGATAGATTAAGACCGTTGTCTTACCCCCAGACAGACGTCTTTTTGATTTGTTTTTCTCTGGTTAACCCAGCCAGTTTTGAAAACGTTCGTGCTAAGTGGTATCCGGAGGTTCGCCACCACTGTCCGCCTACTCCGATTATTTTAGTAGGGACTAAACTGGATTTACGCGAGGACAAAGAAACAATCGAGCGATTAAAGGATAAGAAGCTAGCACCGATTACGTACCCCCAGGCATGTATTACTATCGTTCGTGATTCGTTTGGTAATAATTTTAAATAAATATTTTCTTTTTATCGTGTTTAGGGTTTGACAATGGCAAAAGAGATCGGTGCAGTGAAATATTTAGAATGTTCAGCCTTAACTCAAAAAGGATTGAAAACAGTATTCGACGAAGCGATCCGTGCAGTATTATGCCCTGTTCTACAAGTAAAACCAAAACGCAGGTGTTTCCTTCTATAATATTAAATGTCCGATGACGGTGGAGCAAGTATAAATGTATAACCCCTCCTCCGATCGGACTCGATTGCAGCAGGACATCTAATTTTTGAATTAAAACAAAAAAAATACCGCTGTCTGTATGATTCATCTCTCTACAAGCATCTGCCATAAAAGCGCACAAATCAATTTGTATAATGCGTATAAAAAGGTAAAAGGAAAAAATATATGTGTGTTTTGAACATTAGCTAAATGTTCCGAACAGAGAAATGAAGCCAAATGAAAACTGAACTGATAATGTACAGTATACTAGAGTGTGTTACTAATATTAGTTACTACATATGAATCATAAGAAAACAAGCATTATTATATACGTGCGTTCATGCACACACTAGATACTAATCAATTTAATCGCAAAGGTAAATCATTTTATTCAATTTTGCATTGTATATTTTAAATGTTTATACATTTTTTAAAGTTTTGGTAGAAAGAGCGATCAATGGAGCAAAATTATTCAATTGATCTTTCAGATAAGTTAATCCTTCTAATAATTCTATTTGGAGTCAATTATGTGTATATCTATGTTGTATGATATACATAAACTGGTGCGAGTGATTCCTCGTGAAATATTTCGTTTACAAAAAGAATAATTTTGAAAATTCGTCGAACTAAGCTCCGACTTTATACATTTTATACACTTTGTACTGATCACAAGTACAGAAATTCTTGCATTGAAAAAAACGTGGCAAAAATGCTACTGTAATATATCCGAAGGTTATCAAACGCTCTTAAAATGTAATTTCATGTTTATTTCCAAATGTCTATTCTGGAATGCATAGAATCAAGACTTACGATTAGTCAAATGTTAACGAAGCCTGAAACAATTTTTTATTACGTTTTTAATGTGCTTTTTCATGAGGCACCACACCTACCCGTTAGCACTACTTTCTTTAGAATAATCTCTACTATATACATATATTTTATAGTAAATATACAGATGCGAATCGCGTAAAATGAATTCCACCTTTAACTAAATTGGTTAATATTACTATATACATACCATGATATAAGATACATAGTCGTCTAAGTTTTAGAGGTGAGCAATACAAGTGTGATTCTAATTCTTTGCCTCTTTGCTGCGTTTTCATGTCACTGCAGGCCTCTGCTGTAACTGATACGCACAACACGGCTAAAGAGATAAAAATACAAAAAATTAATATCAGAGGGGGGAAAAAGAAAAGAAAAATTTAGCGTGGATGAGTGAATGTTTGAAGGAGTGCATATAAAAGCCAAGAGAGAAAGACAGAGAAAAGGAATTCTTCTATAGCGAGTAATTGTACATAAATGGTAAAAGTTCAAACTGTATTCCTATTACTATCATTTTACATGTATAAGCTGCTGAATCTAAATCGAATGTTATTTGTTTTTTATATATATATTATAAATATATATGTAAAGTGGGGCTGGACCGAGATCTATTTCAATCGTCGTAGATCCATTAACCTGTGCAATCTATCTGGGAAGTGGAGATTCAGTCCATAAAAAAGAAAAAAAAAAAAATATCATAAATACTGTAACTAAATATGCTTTATTAAATGGGTGTTTATTAAATTTTTCTGGTTGTTCATTATGCCGTTGTATCGAAGAATGTGTCGATCAGTGCCGATATCTGCTCCGGTGTATATTTTATATATTTAGCTGGGTTTTTAGAAAACGATATCCCGTGGTATTTGTTGTGGAAAGTTGTGTAAAGAGGGACAATGGCTTGTTGTAGTTCACTGCGTAATTCTTCACGCAATCGAGCATCAGGTACAGAATAAGAGCGCTGACACTTTGCGACATCCTCCAACTCTCTTGTGAATCCCAAAAATTTCTCTTTCAATGATTTCGCGCCTGGCCCTGGGGAAATAATAAAACGTTCACAATCTTTTTTTATTTTTCAACATTTTTAAAAATGGGCATCATATGATTTATCCATAATTGCTTAAAATAACTGTAGACAAGCTAAAGCACATTAAATAAAAGAATATATAAACATAAACCTGGTTCATCAAAGGGTTGTTCGAGGTAGGTGCGTGCTTTCGCGAAAGTAGTGAAAACGTAATTAGTTTTGTCACGTAGCAAAAGATCATTGTAAGTTTGCTCTGCGCTAGGCTCTGCTAGTAACAGCAATTCCATTAAAGAGCTACGGCGTAGAGCATTCACAACGTGATTGTGATTATTTAGTCGAAATAGAGTTCTCAATGCAACGTCCGAGTAACAAGTATCGCTTTTGCTTAACAGCGCCAAATTTAACTGTGCTAATACTTTCTCTGAAACGGAAAGAATCGTGTTAAGTTTCGTACTTCTTCAACGATACTTTTTAAATGTAGAAACGTTATACTAACTGATATAGGTGCCCAGAACAATCTTGTACATGTTCTCTGTTTGTTTCATGGAAATGGTACCTTCCATATCAGTGCTACGTCTTAAAACAACTCCTGCAGTGTCTGCGTACTCCGCTAGCTGTTCCAAAAAAACTAAAACATTACTTGTGCTTTCTGCTACGGTACCGTCTTTGGGTAAAACTGAGTTGGATTCGTTCCGTACACTTTCAGCGAAGTCTTCCAGTGCTTTCGCTCCCTACATTATTGAATTATACGCTATAAAATTTGAATAAAACTAATACGCGAAAATTTCATTGTTGCAACGTACAGTTATGTTCAGAGTGTTAAGCACGGAAGTGAATTTTGATCTAAGAGCATAGTCGCAGCCCTCAACAGTGCGCTCTAAGTCAGGCTTTAGTTCTCCGAGGTGTTTCAAAATAGGAAAGATCACTAGTACTGCTGAGAAATCACGCCGTATGATGCACCTTTTGGCACGAGTTGCTATACTCTCTCCGTCGTGGGCTACAAGATCCATAGCCTCACGCACAGTAGCTTCTAAAACTTGCGCTTGCAAAGTAGCTGGCAAGATCTTGGCGACTAGTGATCGTTCCGCTTGCATAAGTTTATGAAGACCGACTGTTAATAGTAGATAATTCTCCATTTCTTGTTCATCCGGTGCTGTGTCCTCTACGGAGTGTCCAGACAATTGCGGTGGTGGTTTTCTGGACGTAGTTAAGGACAATCCCAAGCCGGTAGTTTGCGAAGCTTTTAATAACATTCTGCTGGCTTTTTTCTCGAGAGCATGCTGTAATCTTCTAGAAGCTCTTCTCCCGCAAGCCTCCTGGTTTCCTAACGAATGTCTATTACCAAATTTTACTTTCTACAACATACAATGGAATTAGAACTAATAACCTATAAAATATAAGGGGCATATTACAATCTTCTTACCGGTAAAGGACTTCCTGCATGCGTACTACCACCACTGGCACTCCTCTGATGTTCTTTTAACAACTGTAAAGATCTCGAAACAATTGTAGACCGTACCGATGCATAAATTTTAACGTGCCTGCGGTGTCCTCTTTCTTCGAGCCACCCAGCAATTTTAAGTAAATCTCCTAGAATGCTTTCTGGTAACGGACAGAGAGATTGTGGAGCATCTTCGCCGCTGGTATCTTCATCCGAACCAATTAAATCCAAAAGAACTATCGGAAGGATTGGTTTACTCTGTCTAGTTAATATATCGTGGAATTCTGCGTACAAAGCATCCAATCCAACGCCAAATAAACTTGTTACGTTTTCTAGCTCTACGGAACTGGGATTATTCTTTTGAAAATAGCGTTGGGCGTTGTAGAGACGATTCATCGCTTCCAAGAAACTGTCCAAGTCTCCAGACCCGCCTGGGCCTGCTTGCACCATTCCTTCTACTTCTTGACATACTCCGTAGTATCCAATAGCATGATCCAAAGCGTTCAAAGTTCTTTCTATGTCTGCAAATAAAAGAAATGAGTTTCAAAAGAATTATTAAAGTAACTTCGACTGATTTTAATCGATTTATAACGATATAGCACGCACTTTGCTGTTGCGCTTGAAGGTTTCCCGTTTCATTGTACACAGGGAGGATGGTACGACGCAACGTAGCCAGACGTTGCTCCAACGAAGAAAGAATTCCTACGACGCTGTTAGTTAATTTTCTACTTCTTTCTTCCGCTTCCTTTAACAATTCCAAGGAGGCGATCTCTGCTTCCAGTTTACATTGTATTTCAAATCTTCGTTCTGAAGTATCTGCCCTTGTAGTATGCATTATTTCATCTGCGAATTGGAAAATATGTACATTAGATATTACAGAAAATTTTAAAAAAATACTAATAAAGTGTAATGTTGTTTTAAGAATTTTTAGACAATTGATAGATTATAACTAAAATATGTTGAATATATGATGCAACTGTAAACACATAAAATCACTTACATCAATTTATAACTTAAATAATAATAATCTTAAAGCTTCTACAATATACTGTTACAATACATAAAAATTAATTTTACTCTTCAAGTTGTTCACATAATTAAAACGATTGATACTATTAAATGAATGACGAGAAGAAATAAAAATTGACAGTGTTTCCTTACATCACCTCTGCACATATATGTTTAGTATTTAATTTGGTATTTATATTGACGAGTAGGTCCGCAGGTCTCGCACATATGAAATATATACAGTTGTGTCGTATTAAAAATTAAAGTTTAGTCCAGAGTATGGAGTTTTTCTCCGCAAGTGGCCTGGCGCCACATCACTAGAAAATAAGTGTCCTCTGGCGGCGCGTGTAAGAGACATTACACTATAATAAGTTTTGAAATATATGATTCCACTCTCCATTAACTAAAGCGCGGGAAAATAATTATCCGTAACATTCTTTACGCTGGAACAATTTGAAAAGTATAATAAAAGTAATGTCGAGCCCTGCAAATTCGCCGACGACAGACAGTCCAAACAGAACTCCTCGTAGTAGAACACAAGAGATAAGGTCTCCTGTTTTCGGTACACCCCGTAAGTATTTCATTTAAGGCTATTTATGCTTGTTATATCCTGGACCACTATTATGTTACAATTATGTAGTTCTATATATCATTATTTTCATTGGAATTGTGAAACGTAATATGTCTCACAAATTTTTAACAAAGGTACTGCAGCTCATAATGGAGCCGATGATAATGTGGAAACTCCATTACGATGGGGCACCAGTGGCACGCGACAAAACATGTTAGATCTTCCGCACCAAGCTGCAACGATCGTTGCTTCTTCCGAGCGGGACAGTGCTGCTGGTTCTGGCGAACAGCTTACAGATCATTCTGGACCGATTGTTGGATCCGAAAGCGGATTACAATTGTCTTCCCCTGTAAATTACGGCACTCCGAGTTCTTTAGGATCAATTCGTACTCCGAGAAGCGGTATCCGAGGCACTCCGATTCGACATAGACCCGATATCAACACAGATAAACGTTTGCGCCAATTTACGGTAGAAGATCCAGTGAGTGAATTTTCATTATAAGTACGATCGTAACGGTACAAACTAACAGTTTAATTGTAATAACAGATCCCAGAAGTACAAGGAGCTCCGGGGACATCGGAGAGCGAGTCATCGGGACCGCATTTAGTTGTTTGGGGCACAAATGTACTCATAAGTCAGTGCAAAGAACAATTCAAATCGTTTTTGAAACAATTTATTGATCCGGAAGCAGAAAACGATGAACTGCCTGAGAACATAATTCTATCGGAACCGTTATATCTTCAGAAGTTGGAGGAAATACAGACCTTAGAGGAACCGTATCTAAATGTCAATTGCGCTCATGTAAAAGTGTTTGACGAGCATCTTTATCAACAGTTAATCTCTTATCCCCAAGAGGTGATCCCTACGCTAGATATGGCAGCGAACGAGCTGTTCTTCGATAAATTTCCAGCAGCAGTTTTAGAACACCAGATCCAAGTGCGTCCCTTTAATGTAACTAAAGTTAAATCGATGAGAGACTTAAATCCTTCCGATGTGGATCAATTGATCACGATACCAGGAATGGTGATCAGAGTATCGATACTGATTCCACAAATGCGAGAAGCATATTTTAAATGCAGCGTTTGCGCCTTTACAACTCTCGTTGAGATCGAAAAAGGAAGGACAAAAGAACCTACGATATGTGCACATTGTGCCCATAAATATTCTTTCACTTTGATACATAACTTGAGTCATTTTTCTGATAAACAAATGATCAAGTTACAAGAGGCTCCGGACGAGATGCCACAAGGACAGACTCCGCACACTATTGTTTTGTTTGCCCATAATAATTTGGTGGACTCGGTTATGCCTGGGGATAGAGTCTCTGTTACTGGAATTTACAGAGCAGCCACGTACAAGCAAAATTTTGAACATACTTTGCAAGCCATTTATAGAACGTACGTGGATGTAGTGCATTTTAGGAAATACGACTCCAAACGGTGAGAAAATTATAATCCTTTCGTTTCGTACAGGTTGAAAGGTAAAAACAGCTAGATAATTTCATCTTTTATAATCTATAGATTGCACGACCAAGAAGATGGCAAAGAACACAATTTTACAACCGAGAGAATAGAAGTTTTGAAGATGTTATCGCAAAAGAAGGATGTTTACGAACGATTGGCACAACACATTGCTCCCAGTATATATGCAAATAATGATGTAAAGAAAGGGATTGTATTACAATTATTTGGTGGTACTAGAAAACCTTCTACTGTGTACGGGAAACATTTTCGTCCTGATATTAACATATTGCTCTGTGGCGATCCTGGTACGAGCAAATCACAATTATTGCAATACGTTTATAATTTGGTACCACGGTCGCAATACACCAGTGGAAAAGGTAAATAAACATAAATAGTTTTTATCGAGAATATATAATTAAACGTAAATAAACATTGCAGGTTCTAGCGCTGTCGGTTTAACAGCTTATCTAACAAAAGATCCAGAGACCAGACAATTGATTTTGCAGACAGGGGCGTTAGGACTTGCGGATAATGGGATATGTTGCATCGATGAATTTGATAAGATGAACGAAAGTGCGAGATCGGTGTTGCACGAAGTAATGGAACAGCAAACTTTGAGCATCGCTAAAGCTGGGATCATTTGTCAGTTAAATGCTAGAACCAGTATACTTGCTGCTGCTAATCCATGCGAATCACAATGGAATAAGAACAGAACTGTATTCCATACTGATAAAACGATTTTACCAAATTTTTTTATCAACACTCGTACACAGATATATTTTTTTTTCAGGTGGTTGAAAACGTGAAATTGCCCCACACTCTGCTTTCGCGATTTGATTTGATTTTTTTGATATTAGACCCACAATGTGATACGTACGACAAAAGGCTTGCAACTCATATGGTATCTTTATATTATAAAACGTCGGAAGAGGATGTAGACGAACAACTGAACAGAAGTATTGTTCGTGATTATTTGGTCTTTGCAAAGGAGCATGTTCATCCCGTTCTGAACGAAGAAAGCCAACAGAGGTTGATACAAGCTTACGTCGATATGAGAAGAGTTGGAAAAGGACGTGGGCAAATCACAGCGTACCCCAGACAATTAGAATCTCTGATAAGATTAGCCGAAGCGCATGCTAAAGTACGACTAAGTCCTATCGTGGAATTACAAGATGTCGAAGAAGCTTGGAGGTTCATAATCAAATGAGATTCTTAATATTGATAACTACTAAAATTATATCTAAACATTTAATCTCTTTGAATAGATTACAGCGAGAAGCTTTGAAGCAATCTGCTATTGATCCACTAAGTGGCAAGATAGATCTAAGTATTTTAACTACCGGTATATCTTCGGGTGCTAGGAAAAGGAAGAAGGAGTTGTGCGATGCGATACAAAAGATTATAGGAAGCAAGAGTAAACTCCACATACTTAGCCAACAGAAACTATTTAGTGAAATTAGACAATCTTCTGAACTGGTCAGTATAATTATATATATATATATATATATATGTTACAGTGAAACACCGAAATCTGGAGAATGTCGACTTTCACCGGTGAATGTCAACATTCACATAGTCACTTAGTGTATGTCCGAAATATTTGCTAAACACCCTTATTTCTGACTTACACCGGTAAATGTTGACATTCACCATGCACTAATGGTGAGTGTTGAACATGTTGGAGATTTATATTTTCTTCTCCGTAATTCAGTCGCTATAAAACGTCACAAGGGTGACGTAACTTTTTCGCCTCTCTTTCTGAAAGGATCTAACCCAGACCTAACCCAGACTTAATTCAGACCTAACCCAGACTTAATTCAGACCTAACCCAGACCTAACCCAGACCTAACCCAGACTTAATTCAGACTTATTCCAGACCTAACCCAGACCAATTCATCGCTGATAACGGGGGTTAGGTCTGGGTTAGGTCTGGGTTAGGTTTGGGTTAGGTCTGGATTAGGTCTGGGTTAGGTCTGGAATAAGTCTGGGTTAGGTCTGGGTTAGGTCTGGGTTAGGTCTGGATTCGATCTGGGTTAGGTCTGGATTAGATCTGGGTTAGATCTGGGTTAGGTCTGGATTAGATCTGGATTAGGTCTGGGTTAGGTCTGGGTTAGGTCTCATTTACACTGTTGTTGTATTTTGTAATTTCCAAGTGTATGATTTGGTTTGGACTCGAAAAAATGTCGAATGGGACTTGACGAACAATGCTTTTAAGTGTTTTATTTGAAATTTACCTGTTAAAATAAGTGTTTTATTTACACTGTTGTTGTATTTTGTAATTTCCAAGTGTATGATACCTGTTTGGTTTGGACTTGAAAGAATGTCGAGTGAGACTTGACGAAGGTGCTCCTGAGATCAAAATTGATGTCGAATCACACTCGACATAGGAGTGCAAAGGGTTAAGATAATTTGGATTATTAACTAATCCAGACCTAACCCAGACCTAAACCAGACCTAACCCAGATCTAATTCAGATCTAATCCAGACCTAACCCAGAGCTAACTCAGATCTAATCCAGACCTAACCCAGACCTAACCCAGACGTAAACCAGACCTAACCCAGATCTAATTCAGATCTAATCCAGACCTAACCCAGAGCTAACTCAGATCTAATCCAGACCTAACCCAGACCTAACTCAGATCTAACTCAGATCTAATCCAGACCTAACCCAGACCTAACCCAGATCCAGGGTCTGGGTTAGGTCTGGGTTTGGAAAAAGATCACGATTTACTGCAGTATCCATTTAGTATAAATTAGGGTATCGGAAAAAAAAATTAAGAAAACGTTGCTCGCGTTATCAAAGCTTGCATAAGACTGACAAAGCTGATTGACTCCGAGCAGAACAAAGGATTTGGCAGAAGAGAGCCAGTCGCTTGTTTTTTTACTCTTCTGTTTTGGACCTCCACCAGAGCATATCTGTGATTGTCGACACACACCGGAGAGGGTCCGAATGTACAACAATGTAATGAAATATTCGATCTTTCACCGACGTATTTGGTATCTGTTGACATTCACCGGTGAATGTTGACATTCTCCAATTTCGGTCATTCACGGTAACATATATATTATATAATACTAATCCAAGAAACAGTTTAAACAATATTAGAATTTCTTTGTTAGATGATTACCAGGGAGATGTTCGAGGATGCTTTAAGGGAGTTACAAGATAATGGATTGTTAACAATAATCGGAAGAAGCAGTATCCGTGTTTCTTAATTTTACTCGTTTATATGTTTTATCATTTTTGTAATCGATTTCAAAATAAGACACATTTTTATATGAATTTTTGTTACTGTTTTCTTGCGCAGAATCCATTTCTGAAATGGGCTCCACAGCCTCGCCCAGACTAATTACAATCTAGTCTAGATTAGAGTAAAACTTTTCGGGAAATGGTCGTAAATCGAGCGTCAATTCTATTGCGAAAACTAATGTTTTCCTGCTTTTGTAAAAGCAAGACTTTGGTTGTCCAATAAATAAATTTGGAAGGTGGCCCAGTCAGGTGTATTCTGACCACTAGTGACGATACCCGCCATATTGTGCATCCGTCAAACTAATGGTCTGCATACCGAGACACGGAACACCGATAAGTATGAGTAATCTACGAGGATACGACCTTCGCTCCCAAGTGCACCTATTAACTAGATTAAAACTAAATCTAAGCACGCGATTAGATTTTAATCATTCATGAAACGTTGATGGGAGATTCTAGAGCCCAAAATAAGACGAAAATCAAGAATACTAATTTGTTGATAGAGGCATCGTTAAAAAGTTATTAACATTTAGAGTTCCGCCCTCACTGAATTTTTTTCTAGAAAGTGGGTAGGATTTCGGGGGTAGGTCTAATGACCAAAAATTATTGTAATTGACCCCCCAAATCGAAAATAATTTTTCCAGAACGATTTGAAATTTTTGAATTTTGTCGAAAAATTTCACACCTCGAATTTTTTTCTCGAAAGAGGGTAGAATTTCGAGAATATGTCTGATGATAAAAAATGATTGTAATTGACCCCCGCAACCGAAAATAATTTTTCCAGAACGATTTGAAATTTTTTAATTTCGTCGAAAAATTTGTCCATATTCTAGAATTTTTTTCTCAAAAGTGAGAAGGATTTCGAGGATGTGTCCATTCACCAAAAATGTCTGTAACTGCTCCCTGGAACCGAAAATAATTTTTCCAAAATAATTTCAAACATTTAGGCACCTACCCCCTTGTCGATTCTTCTTAAACATTTATTTTTCATTTTTAATCAATTTGGTTGCCGTCCTACAGAAATTTTGTGCAGTACTTTTTTGTAGGTATCCATGAGCTCTACTTTCATACTAAATTTCATTCAGATACGTTCACTATTGTAGGAGTTATGGTCATTTGAAAATTGGACCACTTTTATAGGGGTTTTCTCATTTTAAGGTGTTAAGAAACACCTTTTCAAATATTCTTAGAATTTCTACACATTCTTCGCTAAAATACGCGTTGTTTGCATTTTGAAACATTACAATCCTCCGATTCGTTCAGGAGTTATGATTTTTCAAACATACGCATGAAATTTCGGGGCAACATTTCTAACCTCACATTATATTTTCGGAAAAGAATTTTTTTCTCGAAAGCGCGTAGGATTTCGGTGGTATGTATATTAACTATAAATGATTGCAATTGACCCCTGCAACCGAAAATAATTTTTTCGAAATGATTTGAAATTTTTTAATTTCGTCGAAAAATTTGTCCATCTTCTAGAATTTTTTTCTCAAAAGTGAGAAGGATTTCGAGGGTGTGTCCATTCACCAAAAATGTCTGTAACTGCTCCCTGGAACCGAAAATAATTTTTCCAAAATAATTTCAAACATTTAGGCACCTACCCCTTTGTCGATTCTTCTTAAACATTTATTTTTCATTTTTAATCAATTTGGTTGCCGTCCTACAGAAATTTTGTGCAGTACTTTTTTGTAGGTATCCATGAGCTCTACTTTCATACTAAATTTCATTCGGATACGTTCACTATTGTAGGAGTTATGGTCATTTGAAAATTGGACCACTTTTATAGGGGTTTTCTCATTTTAAGGTGTTAAGAAACACCTTTTCAAATATTCTTAGAATTTCTACACATTCTTCGCTAAAATACGCGTTGTTTGCATTTTGAAACATTAAAATCCTCCGATTCGTTCAGGAGTTATGATTTTTCAAACATACGCATGAAATTTCGGGGCAACATTTCTAACCTCACATTATATTTTCGGAAAAGAATTTTTTTCTCGAAAGCGCGTAGGATTTCGGTGCTATGTATATTAACTACAAATGATTACAATTCGCCCCTGCAACCGAAAATAATTTTTTCAAAATGATTTGAAATTTTTTAATTTCGTCGAAAAGTTTGTCCACATTTTCGAATTTTTTTCTCGAAACTGCGTAGGATTTTGGAGGTTTGTCTATTCACCAAAAATGATTATAATTAATCCCCAGAAGTAAATACAATTTTTTTAGAATGATTTGAAATTGTTCAATTTTCAGGGAAACAGACTGTTATAATCAGACATAATGTTTTCAGTAATGAATTTTTTTCTTGAAACTGCGTAGGAATTCGAGGGTATGTCTAGTGACAAAAAGTGATTGTAATTAACCCCCACAACCGAAAATATTTTTTCCAAAATGATTTGTAATGTTTTAATTTCGTCGAAAAATTTGTCCACCTTCTTGAATTTTTTTCTCAAAAGTGGGTAGGATTTCGAGGGTACGTCTGTTCATCAAAAATGCTTGTAATTGACCCTTGTAAGTAAATATAATTTTTTTAGTATGATTTGAAATTTTTTAATTTCGTCTAAAAATTTCAGTGTCTACTCGAATTTTTTTCTCGAAAATGGATAGGATTTCGAGGATATGTCTATTCATCAAAAATGCTTGTAATTGACCCCCGCAACCAAAAATAATTTTTTCAGAATGATTTGTAATTTTTTAATAACTTTTTAGTGAAGCCTCAGTCAAGAAATTGATATTCTTGATTTTCGCCATATTTTGGCCTCTAGAACCCCCCATTAAAATTTTTCCCAGGGGTGGTCGAACCCCCTGTACATTACTAAAGAAGAGCCTCGGATGTTACTTCTGCTTTTTTAACTTTTGACAAATCAACATCTGAGTTTTGTTGTACAATAAAAACGTTCATATAAACAACATAAAAGGCACGATTAATTACAGCGAGAAAACATTTGTTCCAGAAATCTCTGGACAATGTTTTAAGAGATCATGCAAAGTGACAACACCAGCGACCGGAAGTGAGAAAATACTCGCGAATTATTGTACGGCATGCGTATTGCATAATATTGAAACCATTACGAGAGGAACACGGTACTCTAAGTGGCGCGGAGACCAATTTCCATTCTCCTATACATATGTTGGGGCTTCTACCTGCACAATCGAATGCATACTCATTTAACGTTTTCCATTTATTCCGGTCAGTCGCTCCGCACTAGTTATACCCGTTTCGTGTTTCGCGTTTACAAGATTTCGTGTTCACGACTCTGATAGTAAATCGTTACAATTATTTTCATATCGGTGCAACTCCGCGGTAGTAGACTTTTGAATAGTCTCATTTGTGACTCGACGAGCGTAACGTGCGGTAACCGCGATAAAACAGTGAGATTTCTGTGTGTTATGGATTGCATTCCCAGGATTGTTTGTTGTAAGTTTATACATATGTGTAACAAGTACAAGTTGCTTTTATTTCACATTCATTTTTACGATTTCATTAATTTTCAAAATTAACGAGTTTCTTTTAAAAGAACATTGGTTCATATCAATAACACGTTATCTTTCAAATTAACTTCTGCTTACTAAATCCGATGAGTGATGGATAATACAAGACAATCGGTAATATATTACGTACATTTAGTACGATTAACATTTAATCTATGGCCGATTATTTGTTCTTATCTGTCTGGATCTTTGAATTCCTTTTTGCGATGAAAAGTTGATTTTAATCTCGAAAATGTACATCGATACGACATTTTTCCATGCGTATATCAGAATAATTTCGTAATTTATTAAACAAATATTTAAAGAATATAAAAATCATTTCTCACTACTTTCTAACTCTGGTCTAAATCGTCTGGTACACAAGCAATTATAATCTGGTACAGGGTATAATTAATTACTCTTTCGATGTCTTTAATCGCACTCTGTAAGCCTCTTGGGTATTAAAAATCGTATAACTCACCAGAATGGGATTTTCGGAATCGCAAAAGCAAGATAATTCTTATCCTTTGTGTTAGAAATACCAGGTAACTTAAAGCGCAATTAATGTCTGTCCGTTTGTTCGGATCAATTTTAGAAAATGAACACTGAAAACAGTGACTTTTAATTTTCGAATTCTAACCCTTTTAATTCCGCGAGACGACTGGAATTCTCTAAATTTACCTTATTCAATGCGTACTCTTGTTATAGGTGGTATTATAGGTACCCCACCCCCGTCGTCAAATACCGGTGCAATTTTTTTACGAATGCGATCTCTCCCCTTTGTTATGAAGTTACTTCAAGAACTGGATTTCCTTGAAACATTATTCTACTGTACAACAACACACAACTACCTAAAACAAGTTACATGTAGTATAATATACATTATTAGATCTGCACTCTGTTTTGCTACGGGTAGGAACTCTGAGAATTTCGTAGGACAGAGAAGGAAAGGAGAAAGGGCACGCGGTTTTCGTCAGGGCCCTGTCTTCGACGACTGGGATATTAGGAATTCGGTCGAGGATTTATAGCAACCAGGGATCGGTCGAGCGCCTGTGAGAGCGCGATCCCTCTGGTGGCGATCATGGGAGGCGACGCCACAATCACAATCGAAAGGTACATTTGATACTGTTTGATAATTCCAGACGCAAGACGTGTATTGTTGGAAAATTATCTCAGTATCAGATGTAATAAACAAAAGTATCGAATCTTCAATCGTTTAGTAGCAGCTGTTTCAGTCAATACGGTCGAATCACTTATTTTCTATCATACATTTACATACCATGATAGGTATGCACTCGCATACCTTTTGTATTTGGAACGTTTACAAATATCGACTATTATCACGGCTAGTACTCTAGAGTTGGTATTATACTTCTTTTAAACAGTCTTTTAGTTTTTCTAGAGGCCAAAATAAGACGAAAATCAAGAATACTAATTAGTTGATGGAAGTTTGTTAAAAAGTTATTAACGTTTAAAATTCCGCCGGAAATGAATTTTTTTCTCGAAAATGCGTAGGATTTCAGGGGTAATTGTAATGACCAAAAATGATTGTGATTAACCCCCGCGACCGAAAATAATTTTTCCAGAACAATTTGAAATTTTTTTTCGTCGAATTTAGGCACCTAATTAGATTTTCGGTAAGGAATTTTTTTCTCGAAAGTGCGTTGGATTTCAGGGGTAATTGTAATGACCAAAAATGATTGTAATGAACCTCCGCAAACGAAAATAATTTTTTTAGAACGATTTGAAATTTTTTTTTTCGTCGAATTTAGGCATCCAATTAGATTTTCGGTAAGGAATTTTTTTCTCGAAAATGCGTAGGAGTTCAGGGGTAATTGTAATGACCAAAAATGATTGTGATTAACCCCCGCAAACGAAAATAATTTTTTTAGAACGATTTGAAATTTTTTTTTTCGTTGAATTTAGGCACCTAATTAGATTTTCGATAAGGAATTTTTTTCTCGAAAATGCGTAGGAGTTCAGGGGTAATTGTAATGACCAAAAATGATTGTGATTAACCCCCGCAAACGAAAATAATTTTTTTAGAACGATTTGAAATTTTTTTTTTCGTTGAATTTAGGCACCTAATTAGATTTTCGGTAAGGAATTTTTTTCTCGAAAGTGCGTAGGATTTCAGGGGTAATTGTAATGACCAAAAATGATTGTAATGAACCTCCGCAAACGAAAATAATTTTTTTAGAACGTTTTGAAATTTTTTTTTTCGTCAAATTTAGGCACCTAATTAGATTTTCGGTAAGGAATTTTTTTCTTGAAAGTGCGTAGGATTTCAGGGGTAATTGTAATGACCAAAAATGATTGTGATTAACCCCCGCGACCGAAAATAATTTTTCCAGAACAATTTGAAATTTTTGTTTCGTCGAATTTAGGCACCTAATTAGATTTTCGGTAAGGAATTTTTTTCTTGAAAGTGCGTAGGATTTCAGGGGTAATTGTAATGACCAAAAATGATTGTAATTAACCTCCGCGACCGAAAATAATTTTTCCAGAACAATTTGAAATTTTTGTTTCGTCGAATTTAGGCACCTAATTAGATTTTCGGTAAGGAATTTTTTTCTTGAAAGTGCGTAGGATTTCAGGGGTAATTGTAATGACCAAAAATGATTGTAATTAACCTCCGCGACCGAAAATAATTTTTCCAGAACAATTTGAAATTTTTTTTCGTCGAATTTAGGCACCTAATTAGATTTTCGGTAAGGAATTTTTTTCTCGAAAGTGCGTTGGATTTCAGAGGTAATTGTAATGACCAAAGATGATTGTACTTGACCCCCGCAACCGAAAATAATTTTTCCAGAACAATTTGAAATTTTTTTTCGTCGAATTTAGGCACCTAATTAGATTTTCGGTAAGGAATTTTTTTCTCGAAAGTGCGTTGGATTTCAGGGGTAATTGTAATGACCAAAAATGATTGTGATTAACCCCCGCGACCGAAAATAATTTTTCCAGAACAATTTGAAATTTTTTTTCGTCGAATTTAGGCACCTAATTAGATTTTCGGTAAGGAATTTTTTTCTCGAAAGTGCGTTGGATTTCAGGGGTAATTGTAATGACCAAAAATGATTGTGATTAACCCCCGCAAACGAAAATAATTTTTTTAGAACGATTTGAAATTTTTTTTTTCGTTGAATTTAGGCACCTAATTAGATTTTCGGTAAGGAATTTTTTTCTCGAAAATGCGTAGGATTTCAGGGGTAATAGTAATGACCAAAGATGATTGTACTTGACCCCCGCAAACGAAAATAATTTTTCCAGAACGATTTGTAATTATTGAATTTAATTGTTAATAACTTTTCAACGAAACCTCCATCAACAAAGTATTTTTGATTCTCGTCTTATTATAATGCAAAATGAAGTATTAAATTGTTGTTTTTTGCCTGTCAGTATAAAGCATTTGTCTTTTAAAAAGGCTTGAATAGCGTTCGAAATTCATCATCTTCTAAAATTGCACGTTATTCAACCGTCGTTTAAATTTAAAAGGACAATCGAACGTAATTGTTAACCAGAAGCATGGCATAATGCTAGTTTAATTGTGCAACGTAAAATAAGAGTGAGCACAGTTGGTTCGATTTATTTCGTTGGGAAAAAAACAAATGTTCTTATGATTTTATTCGAATACCTGTTGCTGCGCGAAGCTTGGAACCAAAATGTCGGAAATGAAAGTAGCACGGTGGCTTTATGGACGATCAATAATCTCGAAGTACTCGGATGAATGCGTAGTTCTATCTGTTCCATCGTGAGAATCGTTTCGGACCTCGACCGCGAGCGTAATTTATTGGCATGATTGCTTCTCAAACCTTTTACCGTGTCGTGGTGTATTCGCTAAAAATTACGTGACAAATTTAGTGAAACTGTTAACAGCGAATGGGAATAACTTAAAGTTGGATTAAAAAAAAAAAAAGTTCAACAACGAAACGAAGATATTTAAAACTATCCAAAGGGTACCAAATTTTTGAATTCTAATTCTTTACATTCGTAGATCAGAAAGCCGCGAAATATATTATTTCGCAATAAATATTCCTTTGCTAAACAACGAAGCAGAAGGAGCTCGAACACAACAGTGAGAACAGTACTTGATATGTTATAAACATCGAAAAAGAAAATTTACAGCTCCTCGACTGTTTTGGTCGTTAGAATTTATGAACAGGATTGCGGTTGGAGGAACTAGGTACGTACGAATGCATTTTTATCGTCCGTATGCCGGTCGGTCTTAAACGTCAAACATAAACTGTATATTGGTAGCGCGAGCTGCACGTGTGTAACACAACTGTTGCTTTGCGTAACAGGTGTCGCGACACCTACGGCGAAAATGTCGCGCGAGTATGTCAGAAAAATTCCCATGGACACGGGTGTGCTTGAGAAATTGATTGTGCATTCTGACGAGGTACCGACAGACCAAGGGAATGCATTTCTTCTATCGTGCAAATTAACCAAAACGACATCTTCCATCATCGTATCGAAATACGTGAACAGACTGTAACTGCTGCAATATGGTCTGCGTTGTCCTTCCTGCAAAGGAAAGGGAAAACGGTTTCAAACTTACAATTTTCAATTCTTCTAATGTCTAAAATAAAATTAATCCGATATCTAAAAATATAGTATATCGCTAAATAGATTTCGAATACTATAATATTGCCACGTTTATAAATGTAGCGTTGTTCTCTGCGACTTCTCTGTTTCAAGTACATACGGGACTTTCTCCTTTCATGGCATAATTAGGTCACTACCATTGCATGTGCAACGTCTATGTAATCCTTGCTCCGTTATTTAGAATTAGATTTATTGCTGCCATTATAAATTATCTGCTCGGCTAAACGGTTTTCTTTCTATATTAACAAATATTATTTATTTATCATGAACTGTGCACTCTTTAAATTTTGTATGTATTATATTTATTCGTGATACGATATAAAAGAATTACGCATGCAGTATTCGGCGGGAAAATGAATTGGTAATTATATCAAGAACCAGCTTTATAAACATTAATTATAAAAGCTTAATCGAATCTTTCGTAATTAATTAAAATGCTTATTTATGATTATATTGCAATTTACTTCGATCGAATGTAACTTGTTTTTTCCAATTGTTGCAAATTGCAAATAAAGTACACCGCGGTCGATTTCCTCGCAATAAATCCGTAGAAAATTCCGTCGTTCGCGGTTTCTTTGGCCTTCGCGAGCCAGATTTCTTTGAGCTGCATTTGAAACCAGTAACCTTTCAGGAAACGATGGAGAGAAAGAAATCCTCGGGCGAGCCAACCAAGGATACCGAATACGGAACGTAAGCGTTGCATGTTTACAATACATACATGTATACATATACAGTTCACTCTAAAACAACAACGTAAAATTAAATTGAATGAAAAAAAAAAATCATTTTTTTCGTTTTTAGTATATTCCGCAGTTTTCGTCATGTTTCTAATAAACGAAAACGAAAAGAGACTTACGTTTTATATTAACCGAATATTTCTATATTTCACGCTATAATTCGTATAAATGTAAAGCGTTTTAGTAGACATTTGTTACTTTCTCATAGTTCGAAGCGTAATACTGAAAATATTCCAGCGTCAAATACAAAGATGAACTTATATCGTCCTGGATGTTCTGGAAAAAAAGAAGATATATAGTCGCTATATTGGCGTTTCTGGGATTCTTCACATCTTACATTCTGCGTGTCAATTTAAGCGTTGCGATTGTTGCAATGACCGCGAACGTTGAAAAACACGACGAACATGGAAATATTTATTATGTAAGTTTATAATGTTGGTATTCTATGATAAATCGTAAGTGAAGAATATCCGAGAAATTAATATACATAATTCGATGCGTTATCGTCTTATATCGAACGTAAATCCAATTAGTTTAACTCTTTGGGGCACGCTGGGATTAAATGTGCATGCCGCATGCGCGCGCATAGGTTTACATTTCAGTTGGTAATATCCTCAACAAATGTTACAAAATTCACTCGTGTTGGCAACATTCAACATACCGATACAGGTTCACCAATTGTTGCAAGCGGAAGGATTTAACATTATACCTTTATTAATTAAAATATACCAATTTTGTTTGATTCAAAACGCAATGAAATTTCTATGGAACATGGGTCTATTTTATTATCTGAAATCCTGTGCCTGCAAAGAGTTAAAGAAAAGTTGATGATACGTGCTTTTGATTTGTGTCTAGCAAATATTAACTATCGATGATAAATTCAAGATGAATTCAATAACATTGTACGAAAGCAGAATTATATTTCGAACGCATCCATTTTTAAATGCATTTAGAGCGTTACTTGCAGGAAAGAGAATTTGACTGGGATTCGAAGACCCAAGGACTGGTTTTGAGTTCCTTTTTCTACGGATACATAAGCACGCAACTGCTTGGAGGATGGCTTGGAGCTCGTATTGGTGGAAAAAGGGTGTTCGGTCTTGGGATTGCAGCTACAGCCTTATTCACGATTATCACACCGCCTCTGGCTAAAATAAGCGTCTACATTTTAATATTTTTACGAATAATTGAAGGAATTTGCGAGGTAAATGATGTTAAAACTGTTCCTCTATACCGGACACCCTGTTTAATTATAAATAAATAACTCATGAGCCATTAATTCAAATTCAGGGCGTGACATATCCTTGTATACACGCAATATGGGCGCAATGGGCACCTCCGTTGGAAAGGTCGAAATTAGCAACCATTGCATTCTCCGGAAGTTTCCTTGGAACAGTATTTGCCATGCCCGTTGCTGGCTTGATGGCCGAACACCTTGGTTGGTCCTCCATATTTTACGTATTCGGATCAATGGGCCTCGTGTGGTTCTTCCTCTGGTGGATAATCGTGAAGGACAAACCGGAGGACGATCCGTACATCTCCGAAGCTGAGCTTGAATATATTAAATGCAGCCTTGGAAAGACGAAGGAGGAGGAAGTGAGTTACTTCTTAAACAGTTAAATAAAATATTCTTACGGACAAATTCTGTTCTGCAGAAAATTAGCCATCCATGGAAAGCTATGATGACGTCCCCGCCAGTCTGGGCTATTGTTGCAGCTCACTTTAGCGAGAACTGGGGATTTTACACTATGCTCACTCAACTACCGACATTTATGAACGGTCAGTGGAATTACATATTCAACGAGGATCTTCGACAGCCATAAGTTCCACTTAACCAATTTATCTTTAGATGTATTCGACTTCAAGTTGGATAAAACTGGGTATTTATCTGCCCTACCGTATCTGGCTATGACTTTCGTCGTGCAATTTTCTGGTCACCTAGCAGATTATTTAAGAACAAAGAAAATTTTAACGACTACACAGGTTTGTTGCTATTCATAATAATTTCTACGGATATCTTCCTCATTTCGTTGACACATTTTTATCTTTGCCGCAGGTACGAAAGTTATTTAATTGCGGAGCATTTATATTCCAAACAATATTTATGACCTGTACAGGCTTCATCTCCACCGAGGCAGCAGTGATTATTTGTATTACTATAGCAGTTGGCCTTGGTGGCTTTGCTTGGTCCGGTTTCGGGTAAGTCTTTTCGTATTTCAAATATACGTATGTGGCGTTGCCTCCCATACTCGCCACGAGAGGGATCGCGCTCTCACAAGCGTTCGATCGACCTCTCGGTTGTTATATATATACACTTCTCGAACGACTCTCTAATATCCCAGTTGTCTAAGGCAGAGCCTGCTAGAAAGCCTTACTGATGAATCTACTAGCAGCCCCCTCCTTTCCTTTTCTGCCCTCCTGCGATTCTCACGAGTTCCTAACCCCGCCGCAGCAAGCAGCAGCAGCGCTCCCAACATATATACCTAAAAAAATACAAATACAATATAAGAACAAAGAAATATTGATGGTGTACGTTGTCAGAATAATTAATTTATCTAAGAATAAGAAATCATGAATTCTAATATTACATAATTCGTATGAATTAATGAACTAATTATAACATGAGAGTTTAAGGCGTTCGTGGACTGAATTTGTACTTGAGTTCATGGGTTCTGGGGGAAGCCCCATAAACTCGAGTAATTACAACATGTACAATACATTTAAGAAGTTTATTTTATCGTAATGTAAAAATAATTAGAATATTTGTATTTTTTAGAGTTAATCATTTAGACATAGCTCCTAAACATGCAAGCGTACTTATGGGAATAGGAAACACTATTGCCACTTTGCCTGGCATTGTTAGTCCAATTATCACTGGATATATTGTTCAGAACAAGGTCAGTTCATACTATAATCTATGTGCATATTTTTAGTTAACCTTTAAAGTCACAAAAAGAGATATAATTACAGAGTCCTGGAGAATGGCGCACAGTCTTTATAATTGCTGGCGCAGTATATTTACTAGGAGCTTTAATATATGGTTTGTATGCGTCTGGTGAGAAACAAAGTTGGGCAGACGATGATCAGAAAACAGAGGAAGACACAAAACGGTCTTACGACAATCCCGCGATGGAAATAGATAATTTATAACAAAAAGATCGAATTTTCTAACATTTGAACATTTATTCCAACAAGTACATATCATTTTCAATATGTACTTGGTTTACGCATAATTAGAATAAACTGTGAATAATATATTTACTAGGTATAAATATTTATACAAGACGTTTGTACACCTGTAATAAGTATATTTACATTAAATACAACACAATTTTAAACTATTTTAAATGTTTTTATGATGCGTACCTTTCACTGCCAGTTAAACATGGTTCTTGGAATGACATAATTTCCTGAAAACCGCCAAACCTTGTGCCACCTCCTCGGACATCGTGTGCTCCTGATACAAAATCTCAAAATTGGTCGAAAAGGTTAAAGTTTTCTTGCGAGATAGTACCGCCATCGTACGGCAAAACGTCCAAGTTTGTCGAGAAATAGACCAACGCATATAATTCATCTATCGTCTTTCCACGAGAAGAAGGCACAGCGTGTTTACATCCCCACTCTTGCTGCAGCCCGGTGATTGGCTGTCACCGATCTTCGTCACAGTTTTCGACCAATACCTGTGAGTCAGAGGACTGCAACAAGAGTGGGGATGTAAACACGCTGTGCCTTCTTCTCGTGGAA
The DNA here is from genome assembly GCF_013123115.1 of Colletes gigas. Lineage (NCBI taxonomy): Eukaryota > Metazoa > Arthropoda > Insecta > Hymenoptera > Colletidae > Colletes > Colletes gigas. Next base: position 208,826 of record NW_025106700.1, read on the forward strand.
GAACGGTACTTCACAACAAATTTTTCTTCTACTGGACACCCTCTCATATTGCCATAACTTTTAACTTTCAATAACGAAATTTTATTTAAAATAATGTATTACAAATATACTTACATAATATATCTATTATAAAATAGATTAAATTAATTTTCCTAACCCAGACCTAACCCCGCCGCAGCAAGCAGCAGCAGCGCTTCCACACATCTACCTAAAAAAATACAAATACAATATAAGAACAAAGAAATATTGATGGTGTACGTTGTCAGAATAATTAATTTATCTAAGAATAAGAAATCATGAATTCTAATATTACATAATTCGTATGAATTAATGAACTAATTATAACATGAGAGTTTAAGGCGTTCGTGGACTGAATTTGTACTTGAGTTCATGGGTTCTGGGGGAAGCCCCATAAACTCGAGTAATTACAACATGTACAATACATTTAAGAAGTTTATTTTATCGTAATGTAAAAATAATTAGAATATTTGTATTTTTTAGAGTTAATCATTTAGACATAGCTCCTAAACATGCAAGCGTACTTATGGGAATAGGAAACACTATTGCCACTTTGCCTGGCATTGTTAGTCCAATTATCACTGGATATATTGTTCAGAACAAGGTCAGTTCATACTATAATCTATGTGCATATTTTTAGTTAAACTTTAAAGTCACAAAAAGAGATATAATTACAGAGTCCTGGAGAATGGCGCACAGTCTTTATAATTGCTGGCGCAGTATATTTACTAGGAGCTTTAATATATGGTTTGTATGCGTCTGGTGAGAAACAAAGTTGGGCAGACGATGATCAGAAAACAGAGGAAGACACAAAACGGTCTTACGACAATCCCGCGATGGAAATAGATAATTTATAACAAAAAGATCGAATTTTCTAACATTTGAACATTTATTCCAACAAGTACATATCATTTTCAATATGTACTTGGTTTACGCATAATTAGAATAAACTGTGAATAATATATTTACTAGGTATAAATATTTATACAAAACGTTTGTACACCTGTAATAAGTATATTTACATTAAATACAACACAATTTTAAACTATTTTAAATGTTTTTATGATGCATACCTTTCACTGCCAGTTAAACATGGTTCTTGAAATGACATGATTTCCTGAAAACCGCCAAACCTTGTGCCACCTCCTCGGACATCGTGTGCTCCTGATACAAAATCTCAAAATTGGTCGAAAAGGTTAAAGTTTTCTTGCGAGATAGTACCGCCATCGTACGGCAAAACGTCCAAGTTTGTCGAGAAATAGACCAACGCATATAATTCATCTATCGTCTTTCCAGAAGAAGAAGGCACAGCGTGTTTACATCCCCACTCTTGCTGCAGCCCGGTGATTGGCTGTCACCGATCTTCGTCACAGTTTTCGACCAATACCTGCGAGTCAGAGGACTGCAACAAGAGTGGGGATGTAAACACGCTGTGCCTTCTTCTCGTGGAAGAACGGTACTTCACAACAAATTTTCCTTCTACCGGACACCCTCTCATATTGCCATAACTTTTAACTTTCAATAACGAAATTTTATTTAAAATAATGTATTACAAATATACTTACATAATATATCTATTATAAAATAGATTAAATTAATTTTCTATACTATCTATTGTGAAAACAACCGTTCCTCTTTTATCGTTATCTTCTTCATCGTGAACTTCATTTTCCTCATCTTCGGAACCAGACGATGAACTGGAGTCTTTTTCTTCCCGTATATGGTAGTTATCTATATTCTTGAGTGGAGGGCCAACACAATGTAAACCGAGTTGTTCAGCCAATCTTTCTGCTGCATGTTTGGCTTGAATTTGCTGATAAATAATATTGCAGTTCTCACCATACATATCTTATAGACAAGAATATTAAGTACAGAATTATTGGAGTTAATTACCTGAAGTTTCTCAGCGTGTTCCTTCTGTAGCTTTAGAGATTCATTTAAGTTTATAATCTTCGCTGCGCTATGAACAATTAGTGGAGGTGTAGCTGCCGTAACTTCCCAGTTCTTAGGTTGCTTCCTTTGTTTCTCTTTTTCAGGATCATGTACATTCGATTTGGTCGTCTTATATGGTTTGAATTGTTCCCTTCTCTGATTCGTTGTCTTCGGTGTGTTCTCTACTTTGTTAACAATATATTGTACATGTTCATCTGTAGATTCCGCTTTAAAAGATTCGATTTCCGCTACATCTTCTAATTTTATTAAATTTTCCTCCGGTGGTAGATGTATAATTTTCTTCTTATGAACACCAGAACCTGTAGGCTAATGGTAGCGAATATATCAATAAATTCTATCGAATAGGAAGTAATTTTCGTTAATATGAAACTGACTTGTGCCAATATTTTCAAAGGATCTTCTTCATCGCCACTATCGAGTTCGATAATTTTTATTGTACTTTTTGTTTCGTTATAATTGCCAGTCCATTCTAGTTCGTTCATAGCATCTTTACCCTCGGATGCTAGATTTAGTCTCGATAAAAGATTAGCTGCATTTTCAACTTCGTTTTTATGCTCGAGTTCTTTCGCTATTTTATCTCTAAAATATTTGATCTTCTTCCCTTTATCCGGTAATTTTGATAGAAATGTTCTAAAAGAAAATTAGAAATGACGCACTACGAACAATCCATCCGACGGAACATGTATTTTAGGTCTTACCTACTTATTAGCGAGAATCTTATTCTGCCTTTCTAACAGCTCTTCTAATTCAAATTTTTGCTTCTTTCCTAAATCGTCTATAAATCCTTGATTTTGGCTTTTAGGTGGATGTGGCAGCTCGCCTGGAATTTTGTTAACCACTCTCTTCTGATACATTTGTTTTTGTTCTGCATGTATGAACTTCTGAAATATAAAATTTAAAATATTTTACAAGACATCTGCAATGTCAAGTATCAAGACGTAATACACTGTTGTGCAAAGATTTAAGGTTCAGAAATATTTCACGAAACAAGTTTGTAAATATTTACAGAATTAAACAATATCTTCGTACATAAAAATATCTTTTACATATTTCATGTGACACAATACTGTATATTTCAACATATATTAGATAGTACTCATTATTTTATACGCACATTGAAATCACGCGAAATATAATTTATCGTAGAAATCACGTGAAATTAAATTTGTAACGACGTTTTGTTTAGCGAACAGAAGTTTACATGACTGTGTGGGGACAGAGTGTAAGTCCCTAGCCTGTTTTCTGCATAGTTTATGAACGCTCGATGTAGTTGCCATAGACACAGCCGACTCTAGTACTAGCCGTGCTGAAGGTAAAATGGCAACACCGCGGGAGTCCGGCTTCGATATACCTAGCCCAACCTACCGTAACAGCCTCCCACTACCCACCGGCCTCTGGGCTACATAGGCTCCATCTACCGGCCTTCCGGTCTCCCGCCTATCTTTCAAATGTTTCAAATATTAATGTACCGAAGTCCATTAAATGTGAGCAACGGAGCAATAATCCAGGTGTTTCATTTATTTATATTAACTCTACAGATCCTGATTTTGGTGTGTAGCACACTTATTTAATATAATCTATAGCATTTTTGGACATTCTGTTTTATATACATTTTTTTTATAAATTTCACATATTCATTAATAATGCCACGGCGTTGCTGTGTTCCCAATTGCAAGGGAAATTATGATAGTACCTTAAAAGATAATAATTACAATTCTATATTTTTATTCCCCAAAGATGAGGAATTGCGGGAGAAATGGAGGGTTGCTATTCCTCGTAAGAATTGGACACCATCAAAATATTCTGCCGTCTGTAGTTTGCATTTTGCAGAAACCGATATTGAAAGGTACCACGGTATTCTATCGCCCAATGGTGTACTGGAGAATGTTTTGTTGAGATGTCCAAGGCTTATAAGGAATGTAGTACCCTCCATTTTACAACCGAAAAATTAGAAAAACGATTTGGAAATTATAGACTTTTATCTGGTTGTAATTAACATGTGCCATATAACGAAATAATTCATGCAGAAAAAAAAATTAGAGTAAAACATATATTTACAAAATCGGCAAATTCGTTTTCTCTTACTGAAATCAAAAATAAATTTCGAATTTGTGATGACTAGACTGCGGATTTTTATGCAAATTCACATTTTTATTAATAGAATTAATGAAACGGAAGCTTCGCAGAGGGCTGTCTCAACCCCTAAATATAATAATTCGTATCTTACTTTAAGTATTTCTTATATTTTTGCATATTAAATGCATTCTGTAGTTTTTTGGGGATTAAAATTTCCCATAAATGCATAAATATCCGCAGTCTAGTGATGACAATAATAACGATCTTCATGATCTTCCCACTGATGTGACTTGTTTCTCAGGAATCTTCGATACCGAATACTTGTCCGATTGTGTTGTAGATGATTCCATTAAAATTTATATTTCTGGTTATGGGTCCCATTCTGTTGCTAAAAAATTAAATTGCAATATATGTCGTTTATTAGTTGTGGAGGATAAAGGTAAAACTGTAGGCGATCTATATTTTGATCACTTACAAAGAGAGGGCCTTTCTGTCCCCACTGAAGAAGCGATAGCCTCATTTATTCATATGTATGCAATAATGGAAGCCATAATAAATGATGGCAATTTAGAATCTCAATTTTTGCAATCTGGAAATCATAAACATATTTTATGTGAATTAACATATATTAGCATTCAATCAGACATACATTATTTAGCATTTTCAGATACATGCGTTTGTGGTCGAGCTTACCAAAGTATTTGGTTTAAATTATTATCAATTTTTTCAAATATTTTATTAAACGATTATGTGAAAACTGTAAATAATAGTCAGTTGGAAACACGTACAGACATCGCTTCTAAAAATCGTAAATTAAAAACTTTTAATAGGACCTAGATTTTCAATGATTTTTTTTTAATTTCATCTTTCTTAAAACATTAATTTTTATATATATTTAACTTACTCCTTTCAATATGTTTTAATACATTAATAGAGTTTTATTTACTTGCTTAGTATATTTTTATTATGAATACTATTTCGCAAGATTCAAAGTTTTATTAGTTGTATTTCAAGAGAATTTCAAAGTATGTTTTGATATGTTTTGTTATTAATATTATTCAAAATTATTTATTATTATTTCAAAATGTAATACTTTATTTCTTTAAGAACACAAAAGTTATGTTTTTGTTATGTTCTATTTAAAAATATTAATTTTATTTTAGAAAATGGGATGATATGGCTATTGGCGAACCACCCATTATAATAAAAAAAAAAAGGTAACGCGCCATGGTAAATACCCCTAGGGTGGTGAGGAAATATTTCACAATTATCATACTGTCCTCTAACACGATTTTATAATTAACTCCATAATTGTTCCATTCAATAGCTAATTATGCTAACCTCTTTTCCACGGGCACTTAACCTGTTTTGCTTCGTACCAATAATTTTGCCTATTTCAGGTCTCTAGTAACTTATACATACCTTTATCAATTTTTAAATCCTTCAGTTTGGTTCAAACATGGTTTTAACTTGTTTCACACTTCTATTTTCTTGAAATCTCTGTAAATATTTCAAATATAATGCATCACAACACCAAACTATTCCGACAGTCCACAAAATATATACCACATTTATAAATATTAATATACTTCTGTATTACTTCTACTTACTATAGTTATAATATTCATATATTCCTTATACATAATTAATAAAAAATACTGTATATTAGTATAATTTTATATCGCAAAATAACGTTGATTATAATCCTGAACACAAAACTCCACTATTGAAAATCGGACTCCCGAACCGCACATGAGCGGTGTTGCCACGTTCCATAGCACGGCTAGTACTAGAGTCGGCTGTGCCATAGGTTGACGACGCGGGTATTGCGCCATCTGCAGGAGGTAATCTATACTAGGCGCTCTCTTCAGCCTGGTGGCTAACACGTGTAACGCGTCACGATAGTGAATTGGAAAAGTCTTTTAATAAACGTTGTTATTGTTACAAACATTTAGTAATTTCCTTATATCACCTACAAATGCAATCGAAGGTTCTAAACACGTTCTAACCTGCGATTGGTAAAATGGACAACATCATCACACTTGACCAATCAGAACACTCCTAGCACCTTCCATTGCAATATGATTTTTTCTTACATCGACTTTACAGTCATAGCGTAAAGTTTTCTATGTCCTCGATCTGAAGTTGCATTAAATTTCAAACATTTTTGAATTAGTAAACAATACAAAAGTTCAAATGAAACATTTATTTTAGACTTGCATTGTAACATAAAATGGAAAACTCTATGCGAAATACTAATCGTACGATTAACACAACTAGAACGTCTCAAACAAGAGAAAGACAACGGTTTACTTTAACTTCTAATTATGTACCTGATGTAGAGGATCCTGATGACACTCTAGAAGGTAACTTTAGATATGTTATATTATACAGACTGTTTTAGAAACAGGTAACTAAATTTTCAAAGCGTTCCAACTCGCCATAAGCGATTTTTCTTAAAAATGTTCTTAAGTGTTTGTTATTCAGTTTGTTATTTAAAATACTGATATTGTTAAATAAAAATGTTTCAAGCATGCGGTCGTTAAATATTTCAACCGATATATTTTTATACTTCTCATCGACGAAATATAATATTAATATTTAATACAGTAAATTAAAGTCTAATATTAATGTTGCATACTTTGTAGAACTATTATATAAAACATGGACTATCTTTGGTGTATCTACTTTTTTCAATTTTCATCAAGACGAAGTTCATTTAAAACAGTATTCAAAACGATTAAGGGAGGAGGTTGCAATTACGTTAGCGCAAGAAGACGTCACGTACGATGCAAAAGTCTATGTTATGGACAATGTTGCGACTAGACCTAGTCCAATCGATCCACCGCCAATGAAGGTATTAGCATCGATCAGTAATATATGTTTGTCAAAAAGTAGTTTTAAATTTTGATACGTACTTTACGAGGAGACCTCATAATAATTATGTATTTAATACGTAACAAGTAAACGTTTGCAGGTCGAAGTTTATGCCAAAAAGTATAGTAACGATGAAACTGTAGAAAAATGTATTTACAATGGAGTGTTCTTATCTTGGGGAACTGCTAGAAAAGAATTAACTGTCCCTAATTGTATCAGGTTACCTCTCCTCTTATGTCGTGGTACAAAAAGTGGTATGAATACTGTTCACAACGTGTTAAGTCTGATGTTCGATTGTACGGTTGTTGCATTACCTGTATCGGAGGACGATTTAATATGGCTTATTCCTATTGTAATTACTCCGATTAATGAAGAAGGGCATCTAAAAAGCACAGATAAAATGTGCATGGAATATAAATTGACAAAACCGTCGGATACAGATACAATAACAGTACATTTTCAGATTTCGGATTTAATAAGAATGTTAACAGCGTATGTTCACAAATATTTGCTACTATCGATGCAAAAAATATATGTTGTACAGTATACGCAATAATAATGAATTCTTTATTTCGTATGAATTTTTGATTTTTTAGAATAATAAAGGATCAAAGCGATGAAACAAATATTGAGATTTCCATTAATTCGGAACATATAGAGAAATGTCGTCAAGCTTTGTACGATCAAATATTACAAATAGCTGGCTTACAAATGGGGCTATGTATGTTGTGCAAAATTAATCTTTCTGCGTTCACAATAATGGAAAACAAAGTAAATGAATGCATTTTTAAATTTTTATAAATATGTTGCGAATGCTTTTTTTTTTGTTTTCTTGTAAAATATTCGTTTTTTTTTCATTTTCAGATGAAAATAGCTAATTTGACCGTTATGAATCGTGTCCTATTGTATTTGAATAAAAAAGCTCTTGATATATTTCACACATTCAACTTTGAGATATTTAGAAATGTGTGATCTCGTACATAAAATTTCTGTACATACATACATACGTACAAATTTTATCAGATATAACCTAATTTAGTTTGTCTTTTTTTCTTTAAATATATTTGTAACATACATGTATATTTATTTCCATGTAATGTCAGTTTTTTTTTAAATCTTATGTATAGTATAAATATTGTTCTTACAGTCGACATTCATAACTACTTTTTGTAAAAGGAAGTTATATATGTATAAAATGTAGTATCATTAAAGTCCTAAATGTATTTTCATATTAATTAAATTTCACTTCTGTAAGGAGCTCGTTTGTACGTGTAAAACAAAATTTTACTTTTAAGAATTCTCACTCGCTGTATCCATCTATAACAAAAAAAAAATAAACCATCAACTTAATTGATTAATAAAGTGAGTTGTTTAAAAAATAATTGGACTTACTCGACTTTCTGACTTTTCCTTCCTTTTTTTAGCTCTACCGTTAAGAATATAACATTTAAAATCTATGTATCCATCAGGTTTTTCGTCAAACAGAGCTGGTACAAGAATACCAAGTACTTCAGATAACATAAAAGGTTTTAACCAGGTTACAAGTGGAGTACGACCTTTTGTGTACTGTCCATCACGATGATAAAATAGTAATCCATCCAAGGGATGTAAATTTGAAAGATTAGCTAACGCTGAACTTATGTCAGTATCGCAACTGATGTTTGGCAAAGATAATACTGGAAATGTATTTACATACGTATCTCTTTCTCGTAATTCTTTTATCTCCTGTAATTGTGATTGTAACCAGAAAAATCTAAATTCAGTCTACAATAAAAAGAAATTCTTCTTAGTTTGTAATTATAACGTTAGGTATAAAATTAATAGAAAATTTTGTTGAATGTAAAAGCTAGAAACCTTACATCGCAATTCATTAAAGATTGATTAGACCATGCGAGTACATCTAAAACGTAATATATCTTCTGCTGTTTCATCCAAATGCAATCAATAATAGTGCAACTGCCTCTGTGACCATACGGATTACCACCTGGAAGCGCCGAATAAAATTTACCAAGTCGATTACCCTGTTTACTATATGCTTTAGTTACACCCTACAAAATAATATAGTCTAATAAAGTAGGAGCATTTTATTCCTTCCTCCGAACGATATTATTTTCATTTTTAACATACTTTGCATGCGACTACTAAAGTTCTTTTGCCTTGCGGACAAGGAACTATAATCCATTTTTCTAAAAGATCTTGAGGTACGTCTAACATCCATTCGGACATCATTAATTGATTTGCATAATATTTATATCGTTTAGATAAATGATAGTTTTTTTCTTTGCTTTCGTCAATTTCCATATCGTCTTCGAATTCATCTTCTTCGGAATGAAAGGATTGCTCTAATATTCTTCGTCCATTATTAAATGTAATATCTCTACATCTAACGAATAATGTTATTAAAATTATTATTCCGATCATTTCTTATTAAATGTAACGGTAAATGTATATTAGAAATATGTATACTTTTTTTGAAACTGTAGCAAACGCAGACGTCTTATTTCTTGAGCAGTATCAATATTATCTACATCCAGGTTATAATTGTCCTTTTTAATAGGTTTTTTATAAAATATAGCACGTGGATTGCCATTTTCTCTTTCATTCATTCCTATCGAACGATCTTTTACTTCAGTTGCCATAACTGAATTTTTACTGAATCGTATATGAAAAATAAATATGTTAACATATTATTATATTCCAAAATAAAAGAAAATAATCAATTTATATGATTAATTAAAATTACTACTTCCAACTTTATATTGTATTACAGTTAATTTTTTAACTTATACGATCATTATAAAGAAATGTTATTTTCCTTTATGTAATAAAAAATGTATACAAACCTATTCACAATATTTTCTTATACAATGTTCTTATACATTTTATTCTGTTAATGATACGTATATGTCATCGTACCAAGAAGACGTATTTAAGCATAAACACTACGTTCATTCATACCTTATGACAATAATAGTCTCTTCGTATCAGTGTGGCCAGATCTGACATAATTGAGTGCATCGACGTCGACATTAGTAACGACGAACTTCCTTAGCGTTTAACGGAGTGGTGGGGATAGCAGGCATATACTACTGCACGAGCCACGTGTACGTGAGCTCGGCACTTCGGACAACTTCGGGAAATCGATAAAGAAAGCAAATATGAGCCTTTCTTTCTTGCTCTTGTAACAGCTGAAGTCGTCGATACTTACAAGGAACCATCGCGAACGGTCCGGCTTCGATTTTGATGAAACTTTGTACACTTATAAAGCAGCCAAAAATAATCGACACGTATTTTTTTTTAGCTGCGGTAACTCGAGTTTAAGGGGTGAAACCACCCCTTGAAGTTTTGGCTCGAAACTGCTATCTCGAAAACGGAAAGACATACAAAAAAATTGTTAATGAGGGAGGTTGATAGTCTCTTATGTACAATAACATGGTGTTAAAAAATTTAAAAAAATACAATTTGTTTATAACAAAAAAAAATTTATTAACTTAATTTTTCATTTTATTGAAATTTTCATAATGACAAAAAATGACGAGCATTTTATTCCAAATCCACTGGTATGCGATTTTTTAAAATTGCCTCCTACAGTTTTGCAGATTTTGATGATTTACATCTTGCGCGCACATCCATTATGGTAGTAGCCGTTTTAATTTTGATTTTAATGAAGCACTGTAGGCTTGCACTACTTCTAGAGGACAAAATCGGGAAAAATACATGAATACCAATTTGTTGATGGAGGCTTCGTTAAGAAATTATTAATGTTTAAAGTTCCGCCCGTACTGAATTTTTTTCTCCGAAATGCCCAAGATTTCGGGGGAATGTGTAATGACCAAAAATGATTGTAATCGACCCCTGAAACCGAAAATAATTTTTTCAGAATGGTTTGAAATTTTTTAATTTTGTTGAAAAATTTCACACATTCTCGAATTTTTTTCTCAAAAGTGCGTAGGATTTCGGGGGTATATATATTGACCAAAAATGATTGAAATTGACTCCCGCAATTGAGAATAATTTTTTTAGAACGATTTGAAATTTTTTTTTTTCGCTGAAAAATTTAGGCACCTACGCCCTGTCGATTTTTCTTAAAAATTCGTTTTTCATTTTTAATAATTTTGTTCGACGCTCTACAAAAAAGTTGGCCAATACTTTTTTGTAGGTACCTATGAGCTCTATTTCAGAAAAAAGTTTCATTGAAATATATTCACTATTGTAGGAATTATGGCTGTTTGAATATTGGACCATTTTTATGGGGTTTTTCTCATTTTGCGGGGTCAAGGATCAACTTTTTGCATATTTTTGCGATTTCTACGTATTCTTGATTAAAATACGCGTCGTTTGCATTTTTGAAAATTAAAATCCTTCAATCCGTTCAGAAGTTATGACATTTTAAAGATCCGCATTTCTGGCCATAAATTACATTTTCGATTAGGAATTTTTTTCTCGAAAGTGCGTAGGATTTCGTGGGTATATGTATTGACCAAAACATGATTGTAATTGGCCCCCGCAACCGAAAATAATTTTTTCCTGGAGGATTTGAAATTTTTTAATTTAATTTTTTAATAACTTTTTAGCGAAGCCTCCATCAACAAATTGGTATTCTTGTATTTTTCCCGATTTTGCCCTCTAGAAGTAGTGCAAGCCTACAGTGCTTCATTAAAATCAAAGTTAGAACGGCTACTACCATAATGGATGTGCGCGCAAGATGTAAATCATCAAAATGTAGGAGGCAATTTTAAAAAATCGCATACCAGTGGATTTGGAATAAAATGCTCGTCATTTTTTGTCATTATGAAAATTTCAATAAAATGAAAAATTAAGTTAATAAATTTTTTTTTGTTATAAACAAATTGTATTTTTTTAAATTTTTTAACACCATGTTATTGTACATAAGAAACCATCAACCTCGCCCATTAACAATTTTTTTGTATGTCTTTCCGTTTTCGAGATAGCCGTTTCGAGCCAAAACTTCAAGGGGTGGTTTCACCCCTTAAACTCGAGTTACCGCAGCTAAAAAAAAATACGTTCGATTATTTTTGGCTGCTTTATAAGTGTACAAAGTTTCATCAAAATCGAAGCCGGACCGTTCGCGATGGTTCCTTGTAAGTATCGACGACTTCAGCTGTTACAAGAGCAAGAAAGAAAGGCTCACATTTGCTTTCTCTATCAATTTCCCGAAGTTGTGCGAAGTGCAGAGCTGACATACACGTGGCTCGTGTAGTAGCATATGCTTGCTATCCCCACCACTCCGTTAAACGCTAAGGAAGTTCGTCGTTACTAATGTCGACGTCGATGCACTCAATTATGTCAGATCTGGCCACACTGTTTCGTATTTACTTTAAGTTATTCAATATTACAAAAAGTGTGTTGCAACTGTGTAACAATTTTGTTGCGTATAAATTCTTCTGCGGTAAATGATTGGTAACAATTGATAAAGAGCTGTTACCAACATGTATTTTCGAAAAAATAAAGTGCAATTTCTGTAAGTTTACAATAAAACTAACTAAAAGGGAAAGTAACACAAAGTAACTACACTTGCTCTAGTTCTACTTTATATGAAAACTACCATGAACGATTATCAGAGTGGTATTTTCGCACGATTCTTAAGGTAGTTGTACCAGAAAATAAATTAGAAAAGAATATTAATGAGTCGAATAGCGATGACAAAATTCGTGTCAGTTTATATACTAAATACATTATAAAGTAAGATTTTTAAAAGTATTCACGTTTGTTCGTGAAATTATTGTTCATGACAGAACATACACACCACTTTTTATGATATTATTAATACAGTTTTGATTGAAGATAACGATGGATGATCAACAATTGAACAATTTAATTAAATGGTTAGATACCTTTGATATTCAGGCACCTCACTCGTCAGTAGAGGACATAAGTGATGGAGTTGCTTTAGCAAATGTTTTGGCCCAAATTGCACCCGAATGGTTCACAGCTGCTTGGAGGTCAAAGATTAAGACTGATGTAGGTACTAACTGGCGGTTGAAAGTTAGTAATCTAAAGAAAATAATCGAAGCCGTAATGGAATATTACATAGAATGTTTGAATCAACAATTATCAGGTTATATTAAACCTGACGCAACTAAAATTGGCGAACATTGTGATAATTATGAATTACGCCGTTTATTACAATTGATTCTTGGGTGCGCTGTTAATTGTAATCAAAAGCAACAATATATAACAAGAATTATGGGTATGGAAGAAACCGTCCAGCAAGCTATTATGCAGAATATTCAAGAATTAGAAAGTAATATGAACGGTCCGAGATTAAGCTTAGGTACTAGTCTTAACTTTGAAACGTTGGATGTAGCTGATGGTGCTCAGCAAAGATTATTGGCGCAACTTCAATCGACTGTCGATATGAAAGAGCAGTTAGCCCAAAGGTGTCACGAACTTGATCAGCAGCTTTCGCTTCTGCAAGAAGAAAAAGCGGCGTTAGTGGCGGAAAATAAGAAACTCCAGGAAAAATTAGACGAATTTGATAATACGGAAGAATCTGGTTCTATTTTAGAGTATTCTGGCCTTAGGAAAGAAGTAGAAGCTCTTAAAGATGAATTATTTAAGGTAGAAACATCTAGAGATGATTATAGATTAAAGGTAGAGCTATTAGAAAAGGAAGTGTTAGAATTACAGTCCAAGCAAGAAGATTTACAAAAAGCAGCGGACGAGGCTAATCATTTAAAAGATGAAATAGATGCGTTGAGAGAAACTGCGGATAAAGTAGCTAAATACGAACTTACAATAGAATCGTACAAAAAGAAAATGGAGGACTTGAGTGATCTAAGACGGCAATTTAAAATATTGGAAGATAAGAACTTGGAGTATTTGCAATGCAAGATAGATTACGAAGAGGAATCGAAACGAACTATAATGCTGCGCAATCATTTAGAAGTCTGTAAACAACAACTCGCAGAGGTTCATCATAAATTAGACGAACAAACTAATAAGTGCGATAAACTTGAATTCGAAGGGAAAAAAATGGAAGCAAAGTTAAGTACTTTACAAAGAGAAAGAGACAGATTAATCGTTGAAAGGGATGCTTTAAAAGAAACAAACGAGGAATTAAAATGTACGCAATTACAGGCAGCAGAAAATATGGCAAAACCTAATGCCGATAGTACGGTCGGAAGTACAGAAATGATACCTCTTGAAATTAAAGAGAAGTTATTATGTTTACAACACGAAAATAAGATGTTGAAGCTTAAGCAAAAGGGAAACGATGATAAATTGCCCACAGTTCAAGCGCTGTTAGAAGATTTTGAAGGAAGATTGAATGTACTTAGAGGTCAGAATCGCAAAGCCAATCAAATAATAATCGAATTAGAAAATAGATTAGAAGAGGCATTAGGAAATCAAACAAACGGAGAAAATAAAGCTGACAATACCAATTTAGAGCAGAAAATAATACAGTTGGAGGATGAATTGAAAAGAGCGCATGGAGAAAAAGAACGTTTAATTCTTCAAATTGAAGAACGAGAAAATGCGCTTCAAGCACAAAAACAAAAAGCTTTCGCTCTGCAAGAGAAGTTATCGCGCCGAGAATATGATAATGCAGCGCTCGAGGAACGTTACCGAAAATATGTGGAGAAAGCAAAAAGTGTTATAAAAAGTTTAGATCCTAAACAGAATAATTCGTCTCCAAACGAAGTGGCTGTTTTGAGGAATCAAATTTTAGAACAGCGGAAGATTATGGAGGATATGGAACGGTCTTTGAAAGAATCGAAATTAATCAAAGAAATGGAAGAGAAATTAATGGTGTCTGCGTACTATCGATTAGGTTTGACATGTCACAGAGAAGCAATAGACCGGCGTCTTGCTGCCTTGAGTTCGGGTCAAGGGCAATCTTTTTTGGCAAGACAGAGGCAACCGTCAGCTAGACATCATCTGCCTTATAATTCTAAATAATATGTAATAAATTATCTATTTATATATATAGGCTTTATTTCAATTAGAATTAAAAATAGTGGCAACTATGCGGATAAAATAATTAACCAGTTAGCTGTGGCGCCCCCTTTCGAGTCAATCACAGCTAACTGGTTAAAGACTTTATAGAATTTAACTTGTTAGGACTTACACGATTTCACGCTGCAATATTAATCTTTATGCTTTGTAAAATGTATTGTTTTGGCAGGGTTTGAACCTGCAGAGCAGAAGAAGCTCGGAACTTGCAAGGAAATACCTTGTCATTCACGCCACGCTGGTTGTTTGCAAAATGTATTGTATACTTTATTATTCTTTTAATTGTTAACAGAAAATTTATCACCAATGAATTAGCAAAATTTCTGATTGCTTTTTTACAAAGCAGATATGGAATCATAATACAGTATGCAACTCGATGTATATATTGTACATGTTTCCTATTTTTATGCTTAAAACATAATAAATATGTATACACACGTTATATAAATATCGAAATATAAAAATACATAACTTCGTACGTTTCTGTTTAGTAGGAACTAGAATAATGAAATGTAATTGCTCTAATCTCTTCTCGACACGACTAAAGAACGATCTAAGAAACTGAGAGTCAGATACACCTTCCTTGATCACACTGTGCAAGTAGTTGTAGGAAGTGGGTATAACATTATTATAATATTTATTCAATAAACATACAATTGCACACATACAGTAGGAGATTTCTAAAATATTATTTTCCACGAAAAAGATTTATAAAGGAAAGACTGCTAAATATGGTATATAAAAATAATAAAAAGGTATTAGAGACGAGCCAAACATTTAGTATGCTGCGACAAATCTGAAATAATATAAAAGGAAATAAATATACATGAAGTTTTTTGTTATTTCTTTCAATATATATTTTATACATTAGACTCGTTTTGTAAAGGAATTCATACAGCAGAAAAATATGTATAATACATTTTTTTTTTTATAAGAATATAACGAGACTTACGAATGATTCATAATGTTCATATTTGTACAAATTTTAACAGCTTTATCAATTATAGAAAATGCAGAAAGAAATCTACTTTTGAAAACTATTTTTATATACATAATAAATGCAAAATTCTATAAAGCGACATAAATATACAATGCGGGATATTCAAATTTTTATCTAATAATAATATTATTCAAATATGCTATTTTAGTACGCTGTGTTTAAATGTTTCATGGATACAAACTTTCAAGTGCGATTTGTCTTTTATAATGTAATTTATCTATGTACGCCAACTGTCTACTATTTTGTATTATAGGCTTCACATTTTGTATCTTCGTTATCTTTTGTATATCGGAATAACATCTTTGATAATAAAATATTGCATTAAGAAACTCCCATACATTAAATTCTGGCCACAACACGTTAGTGAAATAAATGCATGTGTTCGAAATCTGAAATTTATATTGAAGAATTAAAAAATGGTACAGACAAGGGATTTTATTTTCAAACTTACTTGCCACATAAGAAAATCACTGAATCTGACTTCACCGGAAGTACGAATCAATAAATCCGGATTTGGTGAGTCGTTAGTGTACAAGCAATTGGAAATTAGATTTTCGTCTATGTCGTCTAGAAGAATATCACCGCATCGAACGCCCTCGATTACATCCTTAATGGCATGCGTGATTTCATCTCTTGCTAAAATATAGTATAAGAAAAGAATTTACAAAATTAATTTCTCTTTACGTTAAAATTGTTAAATACACTTACACGTGTAAGCAAATGCGATATTAAGAAACACTTTGGTATGATCTTTAGTGAAAATCATAGCCGAAGCTATTAATTCTTGTATGTTTTGAGGTAGCAAAGACAAATTACCAATTATGCGAACGCATAATCCATATTGTTTGGTTTTCTCTCTGTAACAAATATATTTATTATTTTCCGTTACGTTAACAAAGATTGAATAATAATTTGAAGCGTACTTTTCGTCTAGAAGATTTCTAAATCTTTGTTCAGCAAGATTTAGAAGTCCGTTCACTTCTTCTTGTTTTCTTTTGAAATTTTCAATGCTGAAAGCATAAAACGTCACCTCTTGTATGCCAAGATCTCTACACCATTGTAGAGTTTCCGCAAATTTGTCGAATCTAAAGATTAAAATTAACATTTAGTAGAAATTATATAAAACGAACGAAATGCATGTGAATATAGCGCGTCTCGTTAGTACATACCCTTTCGTATGCCCCTCTATTTTTTCCATTCCATTTTTACTTGCGTAACGTCTATTACCATCCATTATAAATGCCACATGCTTAGGAATATGCCCGGTTCTTAAAACTTTTATGGCCAAAAGTTGAAACCAGTTTAAAGTGCTATCTCTTATCCATGACATTGTTTAAAAATGTTTAAATATATAGACTCTAGAAATAGTATTTGGAACTTCGAACGATTTTTACGTTTAATTTAAACTCAGTTGTTAAAATTAACATTGAATTTTTCATATATTATTTTTTTTATCGTTTTGTGTACTTTCCCACCACACATAATACTAAGGTATAATGACACATTTATTAAAAAATATATATATTATTTCACGTACATTTCTAACTGTAGAATGTTTAGTAACAATACTGACAAGAGGTAATTTGCGACACGTCACTGTCTATAAAAAAAAAACTAACTAAAATAATTATTCTACTGACACGTCGACATTTAACCTTATCAACATTTTAAATACACGTTTATCATCTTCGGGGATTGTAATACTTCGTTTCATAACATCTTTATTTATACAATTGGTATGTTATTACATTTGATTATCGTTAAGTTCATTAACAATTTTTTTCAGAAACATAAAACCTTAGAAAAGTTAAGTACATACGAAGCATTACATATGTATATATATATTTCTATGCATATATATATATGTATCGTTACACATCGATATTTTGAGTTTTATTCGAGTTACTCAACGTCCATCTTGAATGTTGGCTTATCTGAAAAATTCTATTTGTTTTTATTCTTCACGAATGTATGCATACGCGCATTTAAACATTTGCAACAATAATTAGTCGAATATTTATTTTGTACAATTATAGAAATAAATTTAATCCATAATAATTTCCTCGATATTACAAAATAAATACGAACATTATTATGCTATAAAGCAATTTGTAAGATTGAAATTAAAAAATTAATCTACTTATATCATCAATTAAAATTACGTATAAAGTTTTTAACATAACAGTAGTAGGTAGCTATATAAAAATTTCTGTTTTTATTAATTATAATCTTTCTGATTCTAAGATCTGTATTGCACTGTTTTTGTATTACAAAAGTTTTCTTTTACTAAAAATGTATTTTAGTAAATTCAATCGTTGATTATACACACAGTCTTATAACCCTCTTTAATTTCTATTAATTTTAAAATCAAGACTACCCTGTTCGTTTATATTTCCTATAACTATAGTTTACTGTCTCTAAATTTTTAATTTCAATTACCCGTATACAGATGTTCATACGTATGTTTCATAATTACAGAAATTTACGAACGATAGGAATTGTAATGGGCGTTTAAAATATCGAAACTATTTGTCTAATTGTTTCTCAAAATGCTGTAGGAGAAATTTCCTCTTAAGGAGCACGATTTTAAGAAAATTGCGTAGGGTTCTTAAGTAACAAATTACGTTACTGCATAATACGGTACGTTGTGTCGACAATCGGGTATGGGGGGGACTACTTTCCGTTGAGGAGGTGAGCGTGCGTGTGCGTCTCGCGGTCGAGACCTCGCGAGAGAGAAAATGAAATCCGAAATGGTTATTGCCGCGCTATGACCCTAAAAAGTAAATGTTTCTCTTTGTCCGTGAGTGAATAATAAACGATTGGTCAGGCAGAATGGAGGGCAGCGTGTCCAAGAATGAGACTGCAATAACACCAGGTAAAGAATGGGAGCGATAAGCGCCCTTACCATCCGCAACGAAGCGAGGCGTGCGGTTCGTTCCTAAGCAGCGTTCTTTCTTACAGAGCTGTACTTCGTAATTGCCAAATTCTTAGCGGCGGGACCTTGTCGTGAGGCCGCACAGGTGAGCGTTTTCTGGTTAAAAACGACCGAGTTACGGTGGAACGTATCGTGACGAGATATGTACGTTTCAGGTGTTGAAGCGTGAATTGGAGCGAGCTAAGGTAAGACGATTGGTCTGAGTTGACGTTTTGCCGGGGTGACACTATACATACCCATCGGCTCCACATGGTTTGCACGTGGTTTCTGCTTGTCAAAACATTAGAATTTCAAGGTCGGCGACCTTGATGCTCGACAAATCATACCAATTTTATTTCGAGTGCAATTGATCGATCGATCGATCAATTTTTATGATTTTTACATTTTTTCGCAGGTTTTGCCGCAAAGGCTAGATTGGGAAGGGCGTGTACATAATCAAACATTCGAAGAGTTGGTAAGTAAATAAATTTTTTTCTTAAAAAATTTGTTGTTTAGCGTACAAATATTCTCGACTAATGACAGAATAAATAAGCTGCTTTTTAGAATACCATTACGGTAAATTTTGTTTTATTGTGTCGTAAAGTGACAGATGAATGCGGATATATGAAGTACCCCTATTAGAGTGCTACCCCTTTTCTATCCCACTCTTCAGCCCTTCTCCTCCATGGCTGTATGCTGTTGCACAAGATTCCCCCCACCCTATCACTTTCAGCCAATAAGCATTAACTTCCGGCCATCTTGCGCGAGCTGATCAATGAGTATATCTCATGCTCAGACCTTATTTATAGAAACTGGTATCGTGCGTGACGAGTGGGCTGTTCAGATTGGTCGCTTTTGTTTGTTCGTTCTCTGATTGGTTAAAGTCAGGGACTACTTTACATTAGTTAAATTTAAATTGCTTGCGCGAAAGAATATTTAGTAAAACAATTTCTTTATCATAACTAAACGTATTTTTTAATTTACGATATATATAATATCAAATAAAGGGCAAGAGAAACAAATTACGAATTGTAATATTTCAGGAAAAGAAGTATTCTCATATTGGACCAAATCATTTGTTACAAATATGTGCCAGAATTGGTCCAGTATTAGAAAAAGAGGTACCTCCATGTATACCAGGAGCAGTATCTCTTCTCGGAGCAGGCAGACAATCTTTGTTACGTACACACGAGGGTAAGATTGAAATTAATACGAAAGTATTTTAAAAATTATTGACATTAAATTTTTCCGTGAATATTCATAGATGTTTTACGTCAAGTACGCGGCATCGTTTCATATTCTGGAAGACTAGGTGGAAAACCATTTATGAAATCAACTTATAGTTTATCAGTGCCTAATACAGGTAAATTGGAAATTTGCAGAATAAACATTTTACGTACTCATTGAACGTTACACCAGTGTTATTTTTTATTTTTCTATAGTACGCGTACTTCAAGGAAGGGAGAATTCAGGTCCTTTGAGTCGTCGTGAAGCGATACCTACAAGGTTTTATCATAGAATGCAATTGTACAGACACACGTTGGGACATTTATCCGCAGTATATTGTGTTCTCTTCGATCGTACTGGGAAATATATAATAACTGGTGCAGACGATTTACTTGTTAAAGTATGGAGTTCTATCGATGGGCGATTACTAGCTACCTTTCGAGGAGCATCGGCTGAAATTATGGACATAGCAGTAAATTTTGATAACAGTTTACTCGCTGCTGGAAGCCTAGATCGCATATTGAGAGTTTGGTGTTTTCAAACAATGTCTCCCGTAAGTAATTAATGATATGAATTTCGATTGGTACGGAAAGTAAATTATTTTTATTTCATTCCGAACACTTCCAGGAATTTCAGATACTTTCGGGATCCACCTGCACATCCCTTGTAATTTTCGAATACAAATTTGTATCACTATGCGTTTATTTATATTTGTCAGGAATTTTCTGTCAAAGTTTATTAATTATTAGCACTCACAGAGATCATTTTAAACGCGTACATTTATTCTTAACAACACTTTAATTTTTACACTTCACTAGGCTACGAGAGTGAGCGACTCGCGCATTACAATTAAATGCAAATACAACTTCAACAATATTTCGTTATTTCTTCGTAGGTTGCAGTTCTGTCTGGGCACTCTGGTATGATAACGTCTGTGAATTTTTGTCCTATATCTTGCAACGGTGTCTACTACTTGGTTTCAACAAGTACAGACGGGTCTGTTGCATTTTGGTCTCATACAAGAAAGGGGAAAGAGAGAGCAGTGTTTCAGTTAGTTGAAATATTTATATATTCGAATAGTAGCTTCGTTCTTTAGACTACTACGATTACTGAGATTTTCTGAATATTTTTCTCTTTCTAACGGATGTTATATATTTATTTTCTATAGGCCGAAACCGATTCAGTACCATGAAAAGATGCGACCTGGCCAGGCACAAATGATTTGTGCTTCGTTCAGTCCTGGTGGGGCATTTATGGCAGCTGGTTCAGCCGATCATCATGTTAGAGTATACGCGATGTTGGGAGATGAAGGTCCACGTAGGGTTTTAGAGGTCGAAGCACATTCTGATACAGTTGATAGTATTCAATGGGCGCATAGCGGTTTGAGGTTCATTTCTGGTTCGAAAGATGGTACTGCAAATGTGTGGAATTTCGAGCAACAACAGTGGATACATAAACGTTTATTAATGACTACGAAACTTCCTGGGTAATTATTCGAAACGTACATTACGAAGCGATCATCAAATCTTTGCTTATTTAATAATAAATTTAATAATTCCGTTCTCCGTTTAATTATTTTTAGAGAATCAGAACCAGATGATGATTCTAACAAAAAAGCCAAGGTTACTATGGTTAGTTGGGATGTAAGTGATGAATGGGTCATCACAGCTGTAAATGACAGTTCGTTAAAAGTATGGAATGCAAAATCAGGTGAATTAGTAAAAGTTCTTCGTGGGCACAAAGATGAAGTCTTTGTGTTAGAATCCCATCCGATAGATCCTCGTGTAATATTGAGTGCTGGACACGACGGGCAACTTATAATTTGGGATGTATTAAATACAGAACCTATAGCCTGTTTTCAAAATTTTATTGAAGGTCAAGGTAATGGTGCTGTTTTTGATGCAAAATGGTCCCCAGATGGAACAATGTTGGCAGCAACAGATTCCCATGGACATCTTTTACTATATGGTTTCGGATCTGGTGTTCAGAAACTTAAAATAGTAAGTCTCATTGGTTCTTAATTTCGGCGTTTAATTTTGTATATAAAAACACATTGGTAAACATACATTTTCTTTGTCTAGATACCAAAAGAATTATTTTTCCATACGGATTATAGACCATTGATACGAGATGCAAATAATTATGTTTTGGATGAACAAACACAGACAGCGCCCCATTTAATGCCTCCGCCATTTTTGGTGGATGTCGATGGAAATCCTTATCCGCCAGCGCTGCAAAGATTGGTTCCCGGAAGAGAGAACTGTAGAGGGGAGCAGCTAGTACCAAACATTGCAGTAGGTGCTGGAGGTATGAAAATTAATTTGTGCATTCACTATACATATGTATACAGGGTGTTCGGGCAGCACTGGGAGAAATTTTAATGGGAGATTCTAGAGGCCGAAATAAAACGAAAATGAAGAATAGTAATTTTTTAATTGAGGCTTCGTTAAAAAGTTATTAACGTTTAAAGTTGCACATGTGAGACGGGAACCGCGCGCGCTGCACACTTAAACTTCAAACGTTAATAACTTTTTAACGAAGCCTCGATTCAAAAATTACTATTCTTGATTTTCGTCTTATTTTGGCCTCTAAAATCTCCCATTCAAATTTTTCCCATGAGTGGCCGAACACCCTGTATATGGATACAAAAAGTCCATTATTTTTACGTAATAAACGTATTTTTACATTTAATAGGAATGCAAGAAGTTATAGAAGGTCTTCCATCTCAAGAACCACGGTCCAATATTGACCAATTAATCGAAGCTCTTGCACAAAGGCAAAATATTAACGTCGAAGGAGAGGGTGGTGATGATAGGGAAGAAAATGTTATGGAACAACCAGTTCGTCAAATGGCTAGTCCTCGTGGGAGCAGATCGGGCTTGAGAAGAGCCGGTGATGTCGAAGGTGTTCGACAAAGTAGTGGTAATTGGCAAAGAGATAATACTACACCTTGGAATAAGCCTATACTTGCTCGATCTATGAATCCAGCTGTTAGAGAAACACAATACAAAGTTTTGTACGTTTTACCCAATTTAATGTATTAAAAATTTTTTGATCTTAACTCTTATTGATACTTCTATCAATTATTTAAGTTCAAAAATAAATCCAACAATATTTATAGACACGCAACAGCGGACATGGAACTTGAGAATTGGAGACGCGAAATGCGAAGAAGGCCACAACCAGTGTCAAGTACCGTCACTACTGAAGGCAATATAAGCAGTCGATTAGCGAATCGTAAACGTAATAGAACTGCTAGACACGGTTATAGAACCAGGGCTGCACGTGGCGAGGAACAGGAGGACGAAGAGTTTGAGGTATTCTTTAAATTAATTGAAATCATCCAAACACTTTGTGTTTCTAAACATAATATGTGTAATCGTACCAATGCTTTCAGAATCTTGATAATCCAGGAACAACAGGAAGTTCTGCCAGTAGCAACAGCAATGACTCTACTGCTCACGAGGAAGATTTGTGTTCCGATAGTTCCACTTCAGATTCTAGCACAGAATATTCAGATTGGATTGCTGACCATGGTTTGAATCTAGAACCACCAAAGAGAAGTAAACGCAAACCTGTAAAGAAGCGATCTCTTACTCCGCCAAGTGATCCGGACAGAAGACGTAGCAAACGCCCTAAGAAAAAGGTAAGTAAGCATTGTTCATACGTACATACAGTGTGGGGAAATTAAAAAAAACATTTGTACTTTTTTCATACGTAAAAATGTCTCTGATTTTTTATGTGTAACATCATACGACTCGTACCAGAATCTAAAAGAATGATGAGCTTTTACTGAAAATATATTAACCGTAGTTGGTTTTAAACCTAACAGTTAACAGTTGAGTCAAGTTGGAGATTCGGTATCAGCATGAATTTGAAAAAAAACAGCGGTGTTTACTGGGCACTGCTTATCAATGAAAGTAACGTTACGTCATTGCAACCTTATATCTATGATTCACTGTCGGAGATATCAAAGTTGTCTTATTGGAATTTTCGATGACAATGATTATAAGAAGTAAATTTTCGAGAAACAGGAAAAATCTCATTAACTGTTAGGTTTAGAATTTATGACCTAATCCTTCACTCATGAAAAAAGTTATATAATAAACTTTTTGTATACAACACAGAATTTACGAGTTATTTTAGGTGAGAATGTCAGGCCTGTATGTACTTAATTTTTTGTTTTTGAAATTTCTATTTCAATATCGTTCTTTTTTTTCCAGTCCGTGCCGGTACCTAATGGCATTGGGGAAGTCCCAGAAGCTTTTAGACCTTCCGAATGGCTCACTGAAGTAATACCAAGAAAAGCTCCTTACTATCCACAGATGGGCGACGAGATTGTGTATTTTCGGCAAGGGCATCAATTCTATTTAGATGCGGTTAGAAATAAAAAAGTGTATGAACTTGGTCCGCGATGTGAACCTTGGAATAAAGTTAATATAAGGGTAAGACACTTTAGGAGCATTTATTTTTATGAATGTTACAATTCAGAGAATAATAAATTTAATATTCTTGTAGGCTCAGGAATTTGTAAAAGTAGTAGGCATTAAGTACGAAATTCGTCCACCACGATTGTGTTGTTTAAAACTAGCATTGATGGATGAAGATGGCCGATTAACCGGAGAGAATTTCACTATTAAGTATCACGACATGGCCGATGTATTGGACTTCTTAGTTCTACGTCAAACGTTTGATACAGCCTTAGCGCGTAGTTGGTCCGAAGGTGATCGATTTCGTTGTATGATTGATGATGGATGGTGGATGGGTCAAATACAATCAATGGAACCTTTGGATGAAGATTTTCCAGAATCTTTTTTCATGTGTTTTCGCGTCAGGTGGGATAATGGTGAATACGAGAGAATGAGTCCTTGGGATCTGGAACCAGTTGATGAAAACAGTACGTATAAAATGTTTGGCAATTTCTAATATTGGTCTGTTCGTATTACTAAGCCTTGTTTAAAAATTAGTATTCGACTGTTACCATAATTTTTAAAATATTTGTTGCAGGACTTCCTGCGGAACTTGGCGGTGCAGTTCCTGTACTTCCGGAAGAAATACGAACGATATTGTATCAGCCCCAGGCAGAAGAATGGCCAATGGGTGATAGAGAAGCGACTTGTCGTAGGATTATACGTGGATTAGATCAAGTGATGAGTCTTGCAATTGCAGAGCCTTTTATGGCACCCGTCGATCTCAACATCTATCCAGCATATGCATTTGTCGTGGAATATCCAATTGATTTGTCGACTATAAAGGCTCGTTTTGAAAATCATTTCTATCGGAGGGTTACGTCGGCGCAGTTCGACGTTCGGTACTTGGCGACAAATGCAGAGCAATTCAACGAGCCACATAGTCAGATAGTAAAGCACGCAAGAATAGTTACCGACTTGTGTCTACGTATTATAAAGTAAGATTTTGTTTATCTATACAGAAACGTTTTACATCGTCTATATTTTGTGTATTTACTTCATCTTAATTTTAGTAAGGTATATTATTGTAAAACGGATTGTGTTTTATTTATCGTTCAGAGAAACTACGGAATTGGATGTGCCAGCTATTTACCATCAATTGGTCGATACGTACCATTCCTCCGAGTCAGAGGTCGAAGTGGAAGATGCAAAAGATAAACCTTCTACAAGTACCCAGAGAGCAACATCCAGTAGAAATTTACGATCACAAGAAATAGCAAATGATTGGAAACTATCATGCCGCCAATTATTAGAAACATTATGGCAATGCGAGGATTCTATTCCTTTCAGGTAGAACAAGTTAATATTGGCACATACCAAAACAAAGTTATTTTCAATATACAGAGTGCTCGGCCACCCTTGGGAAAAATTTTAATGGGAGATACTGGAGAACAAAATAAGACGAAAATCAAGAATGTCAATTTGTTGATCGAGGCTTCGTTAAAAAGTTATTAACGTTTAAAGTTGCGACTGTGAGACTGCAATCTGCGCACAGCTGCGTGCGCGTGATAGCGGTGCTCACTCACAAGACTCGCAACTTTAAACGATAATAACTTTTTAACGAAGCCTCAATTGAAAAATTACTATTCTTGATTTTCGTCTTATTTTGGTCTCTAGAATCTTTCATTAAAAATTTTCCCAGATGTGACTGAACACCCTGAAGACATACCAAAAGAAAATTATGGTCGATATACAGAGTGTTCAACAACCCCTGGGGGAAATTTTAATGCGAGATTCTGGAGATCAAAATAAGACGAAAATCAAGAATGTCAATTTGTTGATCGAGGCTTCGTTAAAAAGTTATTAACGTTTAAAGTTGCGACTGTGAGACTGCAATCTGCGCACAGCTGCGTGCGCGTGATAGTGGTGCTCACTCACAAGACTCGCAACTTTAAACGATAATAACTTTTTAACGAAGCCTCAATTGAAAAATTACTATTCTTGATTTTCGTCTTATTTTGGTCTCTAGAATCTTTCATTAAAAATTTTCCCAGATGTGACTGAACACCCTGAAGACATACCAAAAGAAAATTATGGTCGATGTACGGAGTGTTCAACAACCCCTGGGGGAAATTTTAATGCGAGATTCTGGAGATCAAAATAAGACGAAAATCAAGAATGTCAATTTGTTGATCGAGGCTTCGTTAAAAAGTTATTAACGTTTAAAGTTGCGACTGTGAGACGGCAATCTGCGCACAGCTGCGTGCGCGTGATAGTGGTGCTCACTCACAAGACTCGCAACTTTAAACGATAATAACTTTTTAACGAAGCCTCAATTGAAAAATTACTATTCTTGATTTTCGTCTTATTTTGGTCTCTAGAATCTTTCATTAAAAATTTTCCCAGATGTGACTGAACACCCTGAAGACATGCCAAAAGAAAATTATGGTCGATATACAGAGTGTTCAACAACCCCTGGGGGAAATTTTAATGGGAGATACTGGAGGCCAAAATAAGACGAAAATCAAGAATGTCAATTTGTTGATCGAGGCTTCGTTAAAAAGTTATTAACGTTTAAAGTTGCGTCTGTGAGACGGGAAACGCGCGCGCTGCACACTTTAACTTTAAACGTTAATAACTTTTTAACGGAGCCTCAATCAACAAATTGCTATTCTTGATTTTCGTCTTATTTTGGCCTCCAGGATCTCCTATTAAAATTTTTCCCAGATGTGACTGAACACCCTGAAGACATACCAAAAGAAAATTATGGTCGATGTACGGAGTGTTCAACCACCCCTGGGGGAAATTTTAATGCGAGATTCTGGAGATCAAAATAAGATGAAAATCAAGAATGTCAATTTGTTGATCGAGGCTTCGTTGAAAAGTTATTAACGTTTAAAGTTGCGACTGTGAGACTGCAATCTGCGCACAGCTGCGTGCGCGTGATAGTGGTGCTCACTCACAAGACTCGCAACTTTAAACGATAATAACTTTTTAACGAAGCCTCAATTGAAAAATTACTATTCTTGATTTTCGTCTTATTTTAGTCTCTAGAATCTCTCATTAAAAATTTCCCCAGATTTTACCGAACACCCTGTAGATATAACAGTCTTTATCTACAGATGGACAGTCTTGTAGTGATTGATTATCAGAATAATACGTAAATCAAAAATGATGAAATCACGTTTTGAGGCTTTATGTTTGAATTGCTAAAAATAAACGAAAAAGTTAACAGGCATACGTACAAACGTATTCTCATAACTAAAACGCGATTAGAGTGTCTTAAAACGTATTTTTCGGTAGAAAAATATTCTCTCAAAAGTATCGATTACAATATCTTATAAGTCGTAAAACAAAAATGCCTGAAACACGATTACGTTATTTTTAATTTTTTTTCTTATTTCAACACTCGGTTATCTAATGTTCTTTGACCAATGTTTTATAATGTAAGACAATTCAATTTTCATTTAACATTTTAAATTTTTTGACAGAGAACCGGTTGATAGATTAGAACATCCAGATTACCATCAAATCATAGATACACCAATGGATTTACGTACAGTAAAAGAAGATTTATTGGGTGGTAATTATGAAACACCCTTAGAATTTGCCAAAGATATGAGATTAATATTTACAAATAGCAAAAATTATAACACTAATAAACGTTCAAGGGTAGGTGATATTTATTGTGCGGAATATTTTAAAAAGACTAGGCAATATAAAAATTCCTCGTGCGAGGAGAAATCAAGAAATCCTGCGCCATTTTGCAACGTGAAACTTCATTGAGATATTAAAAGTTAAAATTTTTACATTTGTGAACGCATGAGCGTATTTCTTATATATTTCTTATGTCAACTGGAGTATATACAATCACATTGGTTAATTTTATTTTGTAATATTTCAAGATTAAAGCTACAGTTTGTAAAATGGCAAAGTGCTTATCGATTTCTCTTTGCATGAGATATTTATATGTTTCGACCTATTCAGTCATTCTGATACGTATATATATTAAATACATTTAAAGTACCTCAACAAAAATGTATTCTACTACCTGTTATTTTATAGATATATACAATGACAATAAGATTATCAGCTATGTTCGAGGAACATATGCGAAAAATAATTTCAAATTGGAAGTCTGCAAGAAGACGCAATAATAATAGAACAAATGCAAAAGGGAAAGGAAAAAAGGGTAAAGTTCGATTAACAAACGGCACAGGTACGTTTAATTTTATGGGCATTAATTACTCAGTGAAATGCCTTACGATGATAAGTAATATGGAAATATTTTTAAGTGCAAATGTTAAAGAATTTAAATGTATGTATAGGACCGCCGAAATCAAAATCTACTTGTACAGACGATGACGCAAATAGTGAGGATGACGACGAGGACTTAGATGAAGTACAAAAGAAGAAGAATTCTAATGTGTCCGCGCCAGGTATGCATTTTAGTTTCGATTCGTTAAATCATTTTAGCTACCATCCACGCATTCCTAATGTTTGCGTATCTTTTAGGACCGTCGCGTATGACAAACGGCCATACCAAACGTTCTTTTAATTCGTCACGAGTGTTAAAACTTCGAATTTCTAGATCCGTTATATCTAAAAAGACAAAAGAAAGTGAAAGTGAAGCGAGTGACTCGGAAGCTTCCATGGAAAGTGAAAGTAGTGGTAGTGTGCCTGTAAGAAGGACACGAGCAAGGAAAGCAGTACCGAGTGCTAGTACTGACAGTGATTCTGGAGATGTATATACACCCAGCGGCCGTGGAAAGCAAACAAAGAAAAATCGCGCGAAGAATAGTAAAAATAATAAGCAAGCAAAGTCAAAGTCGAAGGTATTCGTCGCTGCTGACGACGACGACGACGACGACGAGGAAGACGAAGACGATGAACAGTTTGTTGCGGTTGAGTCGTCGGACGAAGAAAGCGAAGAAGAAGTTATTAACAAAACTAGCACGAGATCGCGAAAATTACCTTCTGAACCTGTTACTAGCTTGAAGTGCATAACGAAGAATGGCAGAAATAATATTGAGAGTCAAAGCGAGGATGACGAAGATGAAGAAGAAGAAGAGGAGGAGGAGGAGGAGGAGGAGGAGGAGGAAGAGGTGGAGCAGTCTCAACACGAAACTAATAATCAAGATTCGGACAGCGAAGATTCGGATAAAATTTTTGCGCCGTCGAGGTCGCAACGAAGAGCTCGTGGATTAAGGGAAGTACAAATTCAAGAGACCACGCTGAACTCGAGAAGAAGTGGAAAACGTCCTCGTTACAACGAGGAAAGTGATGAAAGCAATACGATGCCAGTTAGAAACCGACGTAAAATTAAACGTCAGTCTTATGCAGAAAATAGCGACGAAAGTTTACCAGAACCTGAGAACGTGCTAGGCATTAGTATAAGTAGTAGAGGACGTGTACGAAAAATGACCGAACGAGCACGGGCTTTCCTTGGGAGTCTAGAATCACCCTAACAGCATCTTTCATGCTAGTAATAAAGAATGTAAATTATTGATCTTTCAAATGATTCTTACGAACGTTTAAGAATACTGTAAAAATTTTAAATGTTATTTGATAATGTTTGTTCTTTGAAACATGCGACTGTATCTATATTGTAGCATCACACTCAATTTGTGTATGCCAGGATATTATTGCCTGAGAATTTTAGTATAAGATCATAGATAGACTGTACGTATAAACACTTGAGATTGTCATAGCAATTCATGATAAACACTGCTGCAAAATACTTCCATTATTGTGAGGCACATGGGTAATTTTCTTTTACGTTCAAATGCATCGTCGAATTAGCAAACGAAAGATTTAGTCGCAAGCGGAAACAGTGAAACTTTATAATAACACTCGTTTGTTATATTGATGTAATAATGTTTAATTCGCTAACAAGAAAAAGGGTTATTTTCGTAAGAATATTTTTACTTTTTACACACGCTAACGTTTTAGACGCAATAACACTTAAATCGTTACGCGTTTCAACGAATTATTACTTTTACGGAATATTCCAAACTGTTATTAATGTACAGGTTATTAATGTTCGGCCACCCCGGGGGAAAAATTTTAATCGGGGCTTCTAGAGGCCAAAATAAGACGAAAATCAAGAATGTCAATTTGTCGATTGATGCGTCGTTAAAAGTTATTAACGTTTAAAGTTGCGCCTGTGAGACTGCAATCTACGCACAGCTGCGTGCGCGTTATAGTGGTTCTCACTCACAAGACTCGCGACTTTAAACGTTAATAACTTTTTAACGAAGCCTCAATTAAAAAATTACTATTCTTGATTTTCGTCTTATTTTGGTCTCCAGAATCTTTCATTAAAAATTTTCCCAGATGTGACTGAACACCCTGAAGACATACCAAAAGAAAATTATGGTCGGTATACAGAGTGTTCAACCACCCCTGGGGAAAATTTTAATGGGAGATTCTAGAGGCCAAAATAAGACGAAAATCAAGAATGTCAATTTATCGATTGATGCGTCGTTAAAAGTTATTAACGTTTAAAGTTGCGCCTGTGAGACTGCAATCTGCGCACAGCTGCGTGCGCGTGATAGTGGTTCTCACTCGCAAGACTCGCGACTTTAATCGTTAATAACTTTTTAACGAAGCCTCAATTAAAAAATTACTATTCTTGATTTTCGTCTTATTTTGGCCTCTAGAATCCCCCATTAAAATTTCTCCCAGGGGTGGCCGAACACCCTGTATAACTATTTAATCATGCGATAAAAAAGATCTTTACAAATTTTGAATTTCTATACGATAATAGTAACAAAAAATTAAATAGTATGTAATAATATTTGTATTACATTTGAAAATATGTTATTGTACCTGGAACGACATAAATAATGTCCATCATTTTCAGGGAATTAACTAAGATTAGCTTAAAAATATTAATGTTCTGCTTGTTTGAGCAAAGTCAATTGACAAGTGAAAAAGATACTTTCATGCTAAGGTCATAAGAATTTTAAAAGAAGCCATTACCTATTCATACACGCAAAAATAATCTGTATCAGTGTTTATGTTTGCATTTTGATGATATTACGATGAATTGTTTGCTTTGAAATTTATTTAATGACTTTAGCATTCGCAAATTTGTACATTTTTTAAATTAGATGATTCATATAAATAGGAGTACAATTAATTTGAGATCGTGAAATATTGAATTTTATATCATACACGTACATTTTAATGTTCGTTGATTATATCAAGTGTTTGTACATTGAACAGAAAAAACTGTACTTATCTTCCATATTTTGTAAATTCTATTAAATGAGGCAGTGCCTTTATGAATACGATTATTTATTTAAAAGACATAAGTAGCACATTTCTTTCTTTTTGCATCCTGAGATAGTATCAAGAATAAAAACGTGTTTCTTTCAATTAAATTAGTTTCATATTAATGGCACTGTTTTCGCTTTTTAAGACTATACTTAAAAATATAATGTTATTTGTAAATACAAATGAAATTTTTTTTTTTTTTTTTTTAATAATGTGTAAAAAAAAAAAAAAACGTGTGCTATACACGATCTGTGGTACGAAGTAGTAACTTTTTACATGTAATTTGTATGTCCATTAGAGAATTAAGAACCAATGCTCGTGCGATTTTAGCAATTTTTCATACATAGAAATAGACGTTTTTCAGATTTATATAGCATAAAAATTAATCCATTCATTATATAATAGGATACAAATTTTTTCAAGACAGTTACGCAACTGATGAATTAATATAACATAAAGATATGTGCACAAATATTGGAAGTCTTGACTGTCTCGAGTCATTGTGATATTAGTTTAAGAATATTAAATATACAATGATATAAATATTAATAATTAGAAGTATAACGAATATTTTTTTAATAATGCCTCGAATGAAAGAGTCGTATCATGCGGACTCAAGAAGTAGAATTTCTGATTATATTAATTTAATACAAATATTAACTTGGATCATTTAATTAATTATATTACAATTAACATGTTTCACGTTTTAATCTTCAGAATTAATATAATTTTCTGTATATAAATATTAATTAAATAACAAAACTTAATTAATACGACGGCGATAGTTTCAATTTTTGTAAAATTTGAAACTTCAGTTGTCACACTAATGTGCTCTGTTGCATACCTAGTTTATCAAAACCCACCGTCACCAATAAAAAAAAAGAAAAGAACTATTAAATTGTTTCATACATACTTGTTATTTATTTTGAAACCTACAATAATCTCGCAAGCAAATGACTCTCGTAAAATTATTTTTAAATAACGAATCGGGTAATCACCGTTACGCGAGAAATTGAATTTAATGTTTTATGTTCATGCTAGATAGCGTTGCTTTTCTATAGCTGTAGCCATCTTGTTGTATTTATAGCAATTACGGTATCTACATAGTAATATAAAAAATGGAAAATGGTTACATTTAATGTTATTAATATACTGAATTTCTATGGAATGATGTGATTATTAATTTTATAAAGAAATATAAATTATGTTAAGTACCGTGATTCCATGAGAAGAAGGCACAGCGTGTCCCCACTCCTGTTGCAGTCCGCTGTCTTATTATTGGTCGAAATCGGTGACAGCCAATCAGCGGACTGTAGCAAGAGTGGGGATGTAAACACGCTGTGCCTTCTTCTCGTGGAAGGACGATACACGTAACTTTTAAATTTCGTTCAGAGAATTAGTTTTTAATAATAATAATAAATTTATGCATAGATATTAGCTTATGAAATGTAAAATACCACGATTAACATGTATAGAAACTTTTACGGCGTTGTATAAGTAATTCGCTCTATACGGTTGCCACCACAACTCTATCTAGGGGTTTTCCCTAGGGGACTAAGCAAATGTCCCCAGTGTCCCCGTACACTAGTAAGAAAAACTATATAACGTTGGTTGCATTGATGAAGGTAGAAAGACGATAACTTCCGGTAAGAGGTCGCGCATTTCTCTACGCTCATGGACCCTTTTCCGGTAGGGTGACAAAATGACTGGCTTCAGTAATAAGGTGTGTACTTAAAGTTTTATTATTTTCGGCCGCGTAAGATAATTCGTATGTATAAAAGATACTCGTTTCGGTCAGTACGATACAGGTGAAAAATGAATAAATGTTGAGGATATCTGTTTGATATGGATTTATCAACGAAAATATACAACAATTGTATAGGTTGTATGTCGTGCACACGTGTTTTCTTGTAACAGTGGTTTGTTTTTTGTAACAAATAGAAACTATATATTTGACTATTATTTATTAGTCCAATAATATGTATTATGTGATATAATTGATTACCGATAAGTTTAACAAAAATTAATTTGACACGTGCTATGCATTATTGACAGTCTCTCAAAGAACCGAAAAAATTTTCTAAATTTTTCTTCGAAAAAATACATAAAGTATATAAATATTTATAATTGTGTGTTTCAGCCAATATTAATCGATGGCCGTGGCCATTTACTTGGCCGTTTGGCAGCAATTATTGCCAAAACGATTCTGCAAGGCAACAAAGTGATTGTTGTTCGCAGTGAACAACTTAACATTTCTGGTAACTTTTTCAGGTTTGTAACAAGTGTTTTTACTTTGATTTTAGATTAATTTTTACAATTCGTTCTTGCATATGTGATTTAATTATCGTTTTTACGTAACATGTTGTATTTAAATATGTTTCCGATCTTTAAGCGTTGCAGTTGATTTTATGTGAAATATTTATTATAGGAACAAGTTGAAATTCATGTCATTTTTACGTAAAAGATGTAACGTAAATCCAGCTCGTGGACCTTTCCATTTCCGTGCGCCTAGTAAAATACTATGGAAGACAGTTCGTGGTATGTTTAGGCATTGATTATTCGCAGAATTATACTTCTTATTAATCAATGATTATGTATACATCTTACCTACATTATTTGATAATTAAATGAAACAAATATTTTATATGAGATTGTTTAGTATAAAAGATTCAGGCATCTGTTGTATAAGTATAGAAGAATGAAAAAGAAGATTGATTTACAGGAATGATTCCACACAAAACACAAAGGGGAAAGGATGCTATAAGAAGGTTAAAGGTTTACGAAGGATGCCCACCACCGTACGATCGCAGGAAACGTGTTGTTGTACCAGGCGCAATGAGAGTTATGTGTCTAAAGCCTGGTAGGAAGGTGAGGCCGTATTTTGACTCGAATTATACTTTTAATTATAATTAGTATAATTATTTGTAATATATTAGTTCATTTCTTTACAATGATGGTATGGTAATTTGCGCCTGAGCATTATTTGCTTTATACATTGTGATGTTATATTTTTACTGAGTAAACATCAAAGTAAAGTTATCGTATACGTTAAAAATTTTGGTTTTACTAACCGCATTGCCTTGTTTTTAGTACTGTCACGTAGGTAGATTATCTCATGAAGTGGGATGGAAATATAAGGCTGTTGTACGCACATTGGAAAACAAGAGGCGTGTCAGAGCAATCGCCGAGGTTCAAAACAGGGACAAACTCAAGGTAACTTTCGGAAATAACATGTTGCTAGCATTGTACTATATACTCTTCTACGTTTGTTTTAGAAACTTACCAAACAAGCTGGGCAGACAGCTGTTAAAGCTACAAGACCATTCACTGAAATTATTAATAGTTTTGGATACAATTAATACGAAAATTGTAAAAATAATAAAATTCCATAAAGATTCTAAAGTCAGTTACTATTACGCCTTAGCACACTATACTTGTGGCCTATTTGGAAAAGCACTAAAGTAAATAATTGTCTAGGTAGTACAGTGAAAAACTCGATAAATGTCCTCGAGAGCTGTTTAGTAAATGATACATTTTTATTCCCACCACTAGGGGGATCTATTAAACCACCGAGGCGAAAATCTTAGGTAAAAATCTTTATTGATAGTAACGGATATTTAAACTGAGGCGATAAATCCGGTTTTCAGTCCCTCTTTCTTCTTTAGCTAGTGACTTTCTACGTTCGAGGCGTCGACAAACTACAAATTCGAAAAACGATTCTCCTATTCCATAAGTGTTCCTGACCGAACCCGGGAGTAGTGACATTTATCGAGTTTTTACTGTAGTTAGGCTATATATTACTCAATAAGTACTAGTAACAACAAAGTACAATGATTTGAATGATTCCCATCCTCGAAGGAGCCAGGAAAGGTAGCATGAAACCCTCGTTTTCCCTATGTGGGAACCCGGGTGGAAGCTCCTTCGAATGTGGGAAAATGTTATCCACGTATCTCCAGGAAGGGGACTCAGGATGATGAATGAATGAATATGTTTATTGGAAAATACATGGGACGCGTGGACACGTCTACACGCTACGAGACTCGGACAAAGAGTGGCTCGCCATGCGCCAGCGGCAGCTGCATGCGCATTGCGGCTTTGCGCCGAACGCAAGATGGCCGCTTCCCACACTCTCGCAGCTAGAGTAAAAGGGAAGACGTAATCCCCACAAATGGCACGTAGTTTTGAATTTAAAAAAATCTTATTAAATTAAGTTTATTAAATAGACTGACTACTGCTGCTACAAGAACTTCGTTTACACTTTAAAACGATTGAGCTTGAGATTTGTAAATGCATTAAAAATCTTATTTTGTATACGTTAAAGATACTTATTTCGTGAAACTTGTATGCTCCTTCGTTCATTTAAATTATAATCCATTTCATTACGTTTACGTTTCAAAAACTCATCTAAAATACAAAACTAGTTTCTGGTTACATTTCCGAACGTTACGAGAAATGGAACTTTCTGTATTTCTAAAGAAATTCAATCGAAATACGTCTAATAATTTCTTTATTTTATCATTCCTGTTGTTTTTTTACGATAAATACATTGGCGAAATTATTTTCGCGCTCAAACGGCGTTCTTAAATAACGTCCGTCATCGTAACTATCGTCTGTTATCACGTCCAAACACACGCCTAACCTGCAACTTTTACACGTTTCTTCCGACGACGTTGCACGCGTTTGCACTAAAGTGGTTTGTTTATTATCGCGCATCCGGTCAGAATGAAGTTCAAAACGTACACGGGCATTACTTGGTCCATTTTAGAACTCGCGGGCCTCCTCGAGGACGAAGACTCTCACGTTTATTTCGAGAGATTGAAGAAGCATTTTGGTTTGCATCCGTTTCATTTGACGAACCTAAATGCCGCGCTGAACGAAATCCTAAGTTCGAATTTAAATTTGCACGACGCCGAGTACGTACCAACTTTATTTTAATTCCATTTCGAGTATCTTATTTTAAAAAAAAGTTAAACGGTGTTATTCGTTTCGTTTTCACAATTGTATTTGTTACAGATTAAAAGGATTTCTGTTGGCTTACAAAAATCCTAAACTACTAACCTCGTTGGGCGAAATATTTTACGATACTTGTTTCATTCACGTTGACATCGAAGCAGATTTTTATATATTCAGGCCCAAAGTAGGATGTTCGTTGAAAGGTAAAATGTTCTGTTATTAAGCAAGTTTCGAAACTTTACTGTATTATTTACGAGCAATAAGTTACAGGAATTGTCAATAAAAAAGGAATAGACCACATCGGAGTTCTCGTACACAAAGCATTCAACGTATCGATACCAAAAATGGATAACGATGAGAATTGGCCCGGCGATAATCTTGAAATTGGCCAGGAAGTACGGTTTAAAGTAACTTCTCTCGACTTTGATAGTAAATTGCCTTTTATTCGTGGTATTTTAAATCCAGAGTAAGTAATATTTTGATTATTTTTATCGAAACGCTGCCCAATGTCACTTACGATTCTTTTTCTACCGTTCTAGCGATTATTTACAAGGATGTAAATTAATGGAAAAGACATCTAAGAGGACCCATTTTAATAACCATCGAACCAACGATGAAAGTATAGCGAGTAACGAATTGGAAACTAATTCCAAACAACACAGATTTTTTGCCACCGATTCTGAAAATAGTTCAGACGAAGGTGTAGCGAAAGTGAAGAAAGAAACACCTCCAGTAAAGAAATCAAAGAAGAAATTTGATAAAGAGAAACCAACGGAGAGCATTGAAATAAAGGAAGAAGACGAGAAACATGGTAAAAAATTTAAAAGAGTTAAAGAATCTATGCCCGAACCGATTAAGATAGAAGAGACAGTGGAACAATATACGAACAGTAATACCGTAAATGGTGAATTGGAAAGTGATCAGGAATTAAAACCAGTTTTAAAGAAGCGTGCAAGAAAAAAATCTAGGGACCATGGTTCGCAAAGTAGCTTGGACGAACAATACAACGAAAAGTCTGCGAAGTCTCCAAAAAGTGTGTCAAAAAGTTTATGTAACGAAGAGTCTAAAACTAAAATTAACAGAATTAAATTGGAACATGAAAGTAGTAGTTCCGAGCTGGTTGTGGAAGAAAGTGAACCTAAAAGCAAAGTCAAGTCCAAGAAACACTTTGCGAAGAGAAAGCTCCTGGACGAAACCGATAATTCTGCAGATGATTTTACTGTAGAGAAATATATAACGAGCAAAAAGAAATTGAAGATCAGATCGTCAGATTGTGATAATGTCTCTGTTAAAGCGGAGGAATCGTACGGAGCAAACGAAGAAGTAGAAGAAATTTCGATTCAGAAGCATCCTAAAAGACATAAACATCCTATAAAGTTAGAGTTCCCTGAAAGTGATGTAGATGGCAGTAGTAACGCTGAGAAGACTTCGGGAAGAAGACGTTCGAGAACGTCGAGTATAGCGGATTCCGAATTTGCATTTCACGATATAAACATTAAGAAGGAAAATCCGAATAGTAGTTCGGAAAATACAGAAAATGAGGATCGCGTAAAAGTTTGCAAAGCATCGACGGAAAAGCCTGACTTAAATACGTCTACGAACAGTTCTAATCACGATACGATGGGGGACAACGATACTTCGATCAAAAAGAAACGAAAAAAACACTCGAAGAAGAATAGCCTTTTAGACAGCGATGTAATTAAAATAGAGCCTGGTTTCGAGGATATAGTTAAAGTGGAAATATTTGACGACGATGTTTATACTCCGAACAAAAGTTCGACGAAAAAGAAGCACAAATTCGATTTGAATAGCGTCACCAGCGATACGGAAACGGATTTGAAAAGTAACGCGAGGCATTCGAAAAAGAAGAAAACATCGAACGATGAAGTAATTTGTCAGGATGTGAAGGTGAAGAAGGAGAAATTTGTAACGAACGTTGCGTCTGAAATTGATGAAGACGACGTAATAGAGAAGAAGCAAAGCAAAAAATTAAATAAGTCCAGAAAATTCGAATCGGAATTTGACTTTAGTGACGTTCAGGTTAAAACTGAGTACTGCGCTGACAGCTAGGACATTTGATAAATGTATTTTATAATGACGTGATTCGTGGTTAATGTACTTTTTTTTAAAAAAAGAACTCGATCTCGTGCATGAATCTAAGGCGCAGCGTGTTTGCATCTCCACGCCTGTTGCAATCCGCTGACTCGCAGGTATTGGTCGACGAAGATCGGTGACAGCCAATCAGCGAACAGCAGCAAGATTGGGGTTAGAAGTACGCTGCGCCCTCTACTCGTGGAAGGACACTACAAAATGCAGTGCTACACGTATGATGCATGCGCGCACGCAAAGTTTTACGGATCATAATACGCATAAATGTCTCCATACACAAAATCTTCAAATTTTATTTTACTACGTTAGTAACGAACTTGTAAATATTGCATGTATATAAATTACCACTGAACTTCCACAATTAGTTAACATTTTATTTTCCTTTCGTGTACGTTGAAATCAGTGTTATATAATTTCCATTTGTTATGCAACGGTGAATTATACGTATAAATAACAGATCAACGTTGCAATAAAATATTACTATTAAATACATTTATTGTTTCTATGCGTAGTATATAATCGACGAATAAAAGTACAAATATGACTTATAAAGATAGCGGTAATAAAAATTTTTACAAGCTATTGTGATTGTAATTGTAGCATAGCTTCCTCTTTTGTAATACATAGTAGTTTAAATAAAAAAATTTTACCTTTAGTACGTTACTTATAATCCCAGAAATATTTGTTAACTAAACAGGAACACGTATGCAGGTAATGATGAATCTTGGAAAATATAAAACCAAGTTTGTTGATACATACAATATTAATATTTTTTTATTTAAAACATGTTGTAAACATGTATATACATTAACTTGAGAGTAGTGATGCTCCCTGTGTATAAATTAAAGAAAGTGTCATCCATCGGTGGTACATGATTTGCACAGCCATCTACGGCAAAACGCTCAAGTTTGTCGTGGAATAGTTCGTTATTTCCAACGATAGATGGCGCTCATTTTCGACCTCGAACCCTCTGGTGCTAAAACGCCCAAGTTTGTCGTGGAATAGTTCGTTACCATCAACGCTAGGTGGCGCTTATTTCTCGACCTTGTGGCGACAGGTGCGTTTTCTGTCGCGAGGTTGAGCTCTACTTTACCGATTAAAGGGTTGAAGTTAGGGACAAGTTAATGTTAATGTTTTTTGTTTTTGATCGCTAGGAGACGGCTAGTAGTTTGTTTAAACAGTTATAAGAATAAACTCAGAGTTCTCCAGATATTCAAAAGAGTCATAAATATGTTGTAATTTATTACGGCTACAAGGTCGGTAAATAAGCGCCATCTAGCGTTGGAAGCGACGAACTATTCGGCGACAAACTTGGGCGTTCTAGCACCAGGGGGCCTGAGGTCGGTAAATAAGTGCCATCTACCGTTGAAAGCAACGAACTATTCCACGAGAAACTTGAGCGTTTTGTCGTAGATGGCTGTGCAAATCATGTACCACCGATGGATCACACTTTCTTTAACATATGCACAGGGTGCATCACCCTCCATTAATAAAGATCTTCCGTGACCAACGATCGTTGGTCGAAGAAGAAAGAAAGGAAAGTGCAGCCAATGAACGATGCACAACCAACGAAGAGAGTTGAAAGAATTTTCAAAAGAATTTTTTTTCTCGAAACTGGATAGGATTTCGTGGTTATGTCTGATCATTAAAAATGATTGCAATTGACCCCTGCAATCGAAAATAATTTTTCCAGAACGATTTGAAACTTTTCAATTTCGCCGAAAAAGTCCTCATTTCTGAATTTTTTTTCTCGTAAATGCGCTGGAATATGAGGGTATATGTATTGACCAAAAATAATTGCAACTGACCCCTATAATTGAAAATATTTTTTCCAAAATGATTTAAAATTTATTTTCCCGTCGAAAAATTTCACACTTCTCGAATTTTTTTTCTCGAAAATGCGTAGGATTTCGTGGTTATGTATATTGACCAAAAATGATTGCAATTGACCCCTGCAAACAAAAATAATTTTTCCATAGTGATTTGAATATTTTCAATTTCGCCGAAAAAGGGGAATACCCCCTGTCGATTTTCCTTAAAAATTCGTTTTCCATTTTCAACAAACTCAACAATGATTAACGTGGGAGTACAATTTACGAATAAAAAATAAAATATTATAAAATTGCTACGAGTTCTTCGTCGACTGTTTAGTATCGACATCATTACCGAATGTACTTGTTTTTGTCTAAAATACAATCCTTTGACATTGACCGAAGAATAGTCTGTATAAATGTGCCGGTCATTCGAGCATTCCGATTTAACGATTATTTTCTAACAATATGATAATTTCTATCTAAGAAGACGATTGATAAGATTAGAGGTACAGCGATCCTCTTATAAAGCACCGACGTTTAGGCGCGGTGTCTTTCGAAAGGTGATCGTCGTCGCGCGCGTGGTGTTTTTTCAAAGGTCTACCAAATTTCGTGGATTCGAAAGAAAGAAAACTAATAACTTGAAAAACGCAACGGAAATAGATCGTTACAAACTGTTGGGCGGTTGCGCGGTTCGAAAGAATGTCAGGTTTGCGGTTGCTGCCGTTGCTATTGCTCGTTGCAATAAGCGTACAGGCGGACAACAGCAAGTACAGATTACCAAAAGACACCGAACCTACGCGATACGAGATCACGCTCGAGCCAGATTTGGTAAATTTTAAATTCAATGGCATTGCCGTGATCACTTTCGATGTCCTAAACGATGTCGATGCTGTAACATTGAACCAAAAAAATCTCACGCTGGCAAAGGCAGATGTTACTTTGCCAAAATACACAGTGCGTAGTTTGGAAAAAGACGACGACTTCGAGCTACTGATCATCAGATTCAACGAGACACTAAAAAAGGGCACCTACACTCTTACCATAGAGTACAGTGGCGAATTGAACGATAAGAAGCGTGGATTCTACAGAAGCAGATATTTGGACAAGGATAACAAAATAAAGTAAGAGTTTTATTTGATTGTAAATTCGTGATTTCGTTTGGGGAAGAAGCATTAACGTTCGGCTGAAAGTTAGAGTCAAGAAGGGGGATTGACACTTTAATGGCCGCTAGGATCGTTGTCCCGTCGCCACTGATATTGTAGACCAAATTGAGTAATTTTGATTAACATAAAAAAAAACGTAATAAGTTGAATGTATGATGAAATGGTGGCTGATACAGTAGATCACGTATACGTGACAGCGGCCGTCAAAGTGTTGAAATGTTGCGTAGGAATCGTCATTCGTGTATTGGCCCATCGAGACTAGTGAATCCTATGGTATAACCGAATAAGGGGGTCAAATGTGACCCCAGACCGAATTGAACGAACGATGGGTCATTCGATAGCTCATCCAAAAGAAACCATGTGTGCCAATTTTCAACTCGAAATCTCGACCGTGGGGGGTAGTAATGGGGTGAAAACGAAAATCGTGTTTTTCTACAATTTCTCTCGACCTATCGGGTAAAAAAATGTAAAAAAATTCAGAGACATTTCGGGTACCGGGGCGCATATTTCGGGAGACTTTCAGATTTTTTGATCGAAGAACCAGGTAGTAAAAAATAAAAAACCGCAAAAAATGAAGAAAAATGTCGATTACGTATTGAAGGAGGTCCGGAACTGCTTTTATACTTTTACAGTAAACAGGTATTGCTATTGCCGTTATTCTCAATTTTTTTCAGATTTTTCATTTTGGTGAGTCGCGGTGAAAAAAAATAAAAACCGATTTTTTCCTCATTTTCTGCGTATTAGAGTTACTTATGCGTTGAATTTTTATGCATTCTTCGATATACGAGTGTTTTGTAGATTGTTTAATGTTTCTACAGTAAGCAGAATTACGTAACAATTGAAACAAATAAAATAAACTCAACCATTGGGCGCATATATTATAAAAAATCAGCGATTTTTTAATGGCGTTGATAGCGCATCGTTAGAGTGTCCGACTGTGAAACCGCTGGTAGTTTTTTTACCGTAGGTTCGAGACTCTCTTCTGGAATTACTATTTTTTTTTCTTCATAATTTTTTTTTTTCAAATTCAAACTATACAGTAATGTTTTATATTTACTTATAAATGTTCCAATAGCATTTTACAAATATTTTAAAGTGAAATATGTACAAATAAAACTTTGAAGCGTCTTTTGCGTCTTTATTTTTTCTGTTAACCATGATTATTGTTTAACATTTCACATTAATTTCATTGTAGGAGATGTTAAACAATAATCGTGGTTAACAAAAAAAAAATAAAGACACAAAAAACGTTCCAAAATTATATTTACACATATTTCAGGTTATGTTTCAAATTATATTTATACATATTTAACATTTCACATTAATTTCAGTGTAGGAGATGTTAAACAATAATCGTGGTTGACAAAATACAAATAAAGACACAAAACACGCTCCAAAATTATATTTACACATATTTCAGGTTATGTTTCAAATTATATTTATATATATTTAACATTTCACATTAATTTCAGTGTAGGAGATGTTAAACAATAATCGTGCTTGACAAAATACAAATAAAGACACAAAACACGCTCCAAAATTATATTTACACATATTTCAGGTTATGTTTCAAATTATATTTACACATATTTAAGATTTCACATTAATTTCAGTGTAGGAGATGTTAAACAATAATCGTGGTTGACAAAATACAAATAAAGACACAAAACACGCTCCAAAATTATATTTACACATATTTCAGGTTATGTTTCAAATTATATTTATACATATTTAAGATTTCACATTAATTTCAGTGTAGGAGATGTTAAACAATAATCGTGGTTGACAAAATACAAATAAAGACACAAAACACGCTCCAAAATTATATTTACACATATTTCAGGTTATGTTTCAAATTATATTTACACATATTTAACATTTTCACATTAATTTCAGTGTAGGAGATGTTAAACAATAATCGTGGTTGACAAAAAAAAAATTAAGACACAAAAGACGCTCCAAAATTATATTTACACATATTTCAGGTTATGTTTCAAATTATATTTATACATATTTAACATTTCACATTAATTTCAGTGTAGGAGATGTTAAACAATAATCGTGGTTGACAAAACAAAAAATAAAGACACAAAAAACGTTCCAAAATTATATTTACACATATTTCAGGTTATGTTTCAAATTATATTTACACATATTTAACATTTTCACATTAATTTCAGTGTAGGAGATGTTAAACAATAATCGTGGTTGACAAAAAAAAAAATAAAGACACAAAACACGATCCAAAATTATATTTACACATATTTCAGGTTAAAATATTTGTAAATTACTTTTGGAACATTTATAAATAAATATAAAACATTGTTAAATAGTTAGAATTTGATACTGGGGGGATGAGGAAGAGAGGAGATGTAGGGTATGTGGTTGGGAGGAGGAGACATGGGAGCACGTTTTGGTGAGATGTACGGGGGATGAGGCAGAGGG
Organism: Colletes gigas; assembly: GCF_013123115.1. Lineage (NCBI taxonomy): Eukaryota > Metazoa > Arthropoda > Insecta > Hymenoptera > Colletidae > Colletes > Colletes gigas. The sequence goes on from NW_025106700.1 coordinate 253,042, forward strand.
GAAGGGGATCGGGGAAAGGATAAGGGAGATTTTGGACGAGGGAGGGGGAGGGGAGGGGTGGATAAAGAGGCTGGAGGTCAGGAGGAAAGAGAAAGAGGTGGAGAGGGGGAAGGGGGGGATGAGGGGAGGAGTGAATGAAGGAATGGAATGCAAGGGCGGAAATGGAAGTCGACGGCGGGGAGGGCGAGCGGGGGTGGAGGAGTGGGAGAGAAGGGAGGAGGGAGAGAGGGAGAGAGCGAGTAGCGTAAGGTTAGGCTAAGAGCGTGCGGCGAAGGGAGATGAGAGAGAGAGAGAGAGAGAGCGAGTAGCGTAGGATTAGGATAAGAGCGTGCGGCGAAAGGAAATGAGAGAGAGGGGAAAAGCGGCGGGGGGAGGATGTAAGGGCAGTGAGGAGTAGAGTAAGAGTAGAATAAGTAGGATAAGTAGGATAAGTTAGGTTAAGGGAGAGATGGAAATGTAAGGTGGGGAGGAAGTGTAACCCTAAGGGGAAGCAGGAAATAAATCTATCTATCTATCTAGTTAGAATTTGAAAAAAATAAATAATGAAGAAAAAAAATAATAGGTCCAGAAGAGAGACTCGAACCTATGATAAAAAGACTACCAGCAGTTCCACAGTCGGACACTATAACGCTGCGCCATTAACGCTACTAAAAAACACGCTGATTTTTTATTATATATGCGCCCAATGGTTGACTTTATTTTATTTGTTTCAATTGTTACGTAATTCTGCTTACTGTAGAAACATTAAACAGTCTACAGAACACTCATATATCGAAGAATGCATAATAATTGAACGCATAAGTAACTCTAATACGCAGAAAATGAGGAAAAAATCGGTTTTTATTTTTTTTCACTGCGACGCACCAAAATGAAAAATCTGAAAAAAATTGAGAATAACGGTAATAGCAATGCCTGTTTACTATAAAAGTATAAAAGCAGTTCCGGACCTCCTTCAATACGTAATCGACATTTTTCTTCATTTTTTGCGGTTTTTTATTTTTTACTACCTGGTTCTTCGATGAAAAAATCTGAAAGTCTCCCGAAATATGCGCCCCATAACCCGAAATGTCTCTGAATTTTTTTACATTTTTTTACTCGATAGGTCGAGAGAAATTGTAGAAAAACACGATTTTCGTTTTCACCCCATTACTACCCCCCACGGTCGAGATTTCAAGTTGAAAATTGGCACACAGGGTTTCTTTTGGATAAGCTATCGAATGACCCATCGTTCGTTCAATTCGGTCTGGGGTCACATTTGACCCCCTTATTCGGCTACACCCTTTCGTTTAACGTTTCACAAATTAGCCTTGGAGTGAAAAGTCCAATCGAACTGTTAACGAAAGATCGTTTTCGCGTTGCAGGTACATCGCGACGACTCACTTCGAGCCAACAGGAGCACGACTGGCGTTCCCATGCTGGGACGAGCCAGAGTACAAAGCAATCTTTAAAATTATCTTGAAACATGACTCTAAATACAAAGCTGTCATCTCCAATATGGACCTTGAAAAAGCCCCTGTGGAAGACCCAAAGACCAATGTGACTACTACCACGTTTAAAGACAGCAAACTCATCTCCAGCTACCTCGTAGCGTTTGTGGTCTCCGACTACGACAAAAAGGAGAATGAGAAGAAAACGTTCAGAGTTTACACGAAACCTCATGCGCTGGAGCAAACGACGTACGCGTTGGAGTTTGGCCAGAAAGTGATCTCGAAATTGGACGAGTATACGGGCATTCAATATTTGGATACAATGCCGAAAATGGACCAGATTTCCATCAAGGATTTCTCAGCAGGTGCTATGGAGAACTGGGGCCTCGTTACTTACAGGTAAACAATAATAATAATAATAATAATAATAATAGAGGTGAATTGCAGAGTATAGAAAATCAATTATCCTGTTTGTAAAAATTTTCCGTTGAAAAAAAGAATGATCGATATTAACACTAGAACTACTGAATCAGTCAAAATGACACCTTCGTAATTTCTAATAAAACTTGTAAAAAAATTGCTTAACGAATTTTTGAAAATTTTAATTTTTAATTTCTAATTTAGTAATTTTATTTTATTTTAAAATTCGTAATTTTCTATGAGAGAATATTTCGATTTCTTTGTTGCAAATAAACACAGAGTTTTCGATAAATATCCGCGGAAATTTGTTTGAATGGCAGTGAAATTTGATTTTTCGTTTTTAAAGGGAGACCGCCCTTCTTTACGAACAAAACGTGACCACGACTCGTTCGAAACAGAGCATAGCAACGGTCATAGCGCACGAGTTTGCGCACCAGTGGTTCGGGAACCTGGTCAGTCCAAAATGGTGGGAGTACATATGGCTGAACGAAGGTTTCGCCAATTACTTTCAATATTTCATCACGAATCAAGTGAGTAAAAACGACTTTGGTTTCGATTTATCTTGCACAATTAAGATTAACGGAAAATCGATCGAACTTACCGGACTGATCGGTTTATCGGAATTATCTTTAATTGGAGTGGCGAACAGAAGAAGTGTATGATAGCTTCGATCGAATGGACGAAAGGTTATTTTTACGATTGAAACCTGATCATGATTATTATCGAAGCATAGAAAAACATTTTAATTTGATACTGATTCGATTTTTTATAAAACAAAATTGAAAAGTTTTTGATATCATTGAAGTTTAATTGTGATTATTATTGAAGCATGGAAAAATATTTTAATTTGAAATTTATATTGATACGATTTCTTATTAAACAAAATTGAAATGTTTTTGATATCATTGAAGACTAATCATGATTATTATCGAAGCACAGAAAAACATTTTAGTTTGATACTGATTCGATTTTTTATAAAACAAAATTGAAAAGTTTTTGATATCATTGAAGTTTAATTGTGATTATTATTGAAGCATGGAAAAATATTTTAATTTGAAATTTATATTGATACGATTTCTTATTAAACAAAATTGAAATGTTTTTGATATCATTGAAGACTAATCATGATTATTATCGAAGCACAGAAAAACATTTTAATTTGATACTGATTCGATTTTTTATAAAACAAAATTGAAAAGTTTTTGATATCATTGAAGTTTAATTGTGATTATTATTGAAGCATAGAAAAATATTTTAATTTGAAATTTATATTGATACGATTTTTTATTAAACAAAATTGAAATGTTTTTGATATCATTGAAGACTAATCATGATTATTATCGAAGCACAGAAAAACATTTTAATTTGATACTGATTCGATTTTTTATAAAACAAAATTGAAAAGTTTTTGATATCATTGAAGTTTAATTGTGATTATTATTGAAGCATGGAAAAATATTTTAATTTGAAATTTATATTGATACGATTTCTTATTAAACAAAATTGAAATGTTTTTGATATCATTGAAGACTAATCATGATTATTATCGAAGCACAGAAAAACATTTTAATTTGATACTGATTCGATTTTTTATAAAACAAAATTGAAAAGTTTTTGATATCAATGAAGTTTAATTGTGATTATTATTGAAGCATGGAAAAATATTTTAATTTGAAATTTATATTGATACGATTTCTTATTAAACAAAATTGAAATGTTTTTGATATCATTGAAGACTAATCATGATTATTATCGAAGCACAGAAAAACATTTTAGTTTGATACTGATTCGATTTTTTATAAAACAAAATTGAAAAGTTTTTGATATCATTGAAGTTTAATTGTGATTATTATTGAAGCATAGAAAAATATTTTAATTTGAAATTTATATTGATACGATTTTTTATTAAACAAAATTGAAATGTTTTTGATATCATTGAAGACTAATCATGATTATTATCGAAGCACAGAAAAACATTTTAGTTTGATACTGATTCGATTTTTTATAAAACAAAATTGAAAAGTTTTTGATATCATTGAAGTTTAATTGTGATTATTATTGAAGCATAGAAAAACATTTTAATTTGAAATTAAATTTATACAGGGTGTTCGGCCACACCTGGGAAAATTTTTAATGGGAGGTTCTACAGGTCAAAATAATACGAAAATCAAGAATATCAATTTGTTGATGGAGGCTTTGTTAAAAAGTTATTAACGTTTAATGTTCCGCCCGTAATGAATTTTTTTCTCGAAAATGCGCAGGATTTCGGGGGTACATCTATTCATAAAAAATAATTGTAATTGACCCCCGCCAACGAAAATAATTTTTCCAGGACTATTTGACATTTTTTAATTTCGTCGAAAAATTTCAAACATTCTCGAATTTTTTTCTCGAAAGTGGGTAAGATTTTGGGGGAATGTCTATTCACCAAAAATGATTGTACTTGACCCCTGCAAACGAAAATAATTTTTCCAGCACGATTTGAAATTTCTTTTTTTCGTTGAAAAATTTAGGCACCTAATTAGATTTTCAGTAAGGAATTTTTTTCTCAAAAATGCGTAGGATTTCGGGGGAATGTCTATTCACCAAAAATTATTGTAATTGACCCCTGCAGCCAAAAATAATTTTTTTAGAACGATTTGAAAAATTTTTTTTTCCCCGAAAAAGGGGACTACCCGCTGTCGACTTTTCTTAAAAATACGTTTTTGATTTTTAGTTATTTTGTTTGACGCCCTACAAAAAAGTTGTCTAATACTTTTTTGGAGGTACTTATGAGCTCTACTTCAGAAAAAAGTTTCATCGAAATATACTCACTATTGTAAGAGTTATGGCTGTTTGAAAATTGGACCATTTTTATGTGGTTTTTTTCATTTTTCAGGGTTAAGAATCAACTTTTTCAATATTGCTAGAATTTCTACATATTCTTCGCTAAAATAGGCGTTATTTGCATTTTGAAACATTAAAATCGCTTAATCTGTTCAGAAGTTATGATGTTTTAAACATTCGATTTGAATTTTTTAAATTTAATTGTTAATAACTTTTTAACGAAGCCTCAATCAACAAATTGTTATTCCTGATTTTCGTCTTATTTTGGCCTCTAGAATCCCTCATTAAAATTTTTCCCAGGATTGGCAGAACACCCTGTATATTGATTTGATTTTTTATTAAACAATAATGAAAATTGATGTCATTGAAGTCTAATCATGATTATTATTAAACCCCAGAAAAACATTTTAATTTGAAATTTATAGATTCGATTTTTCATTAAACAACAACGAAAAGTCTATTTTCGAACAAATATTTATAAATTTAGTAGATGCAACTAAAGTAGCTAATATTATTATATTTAAAATTACAAAAACGTTTGTTCGTCAAACGACCCAAAATGGTCGTCGAGTTTTCTCCATTACAGTTTCGAATTGTTTTCACACTAGCATTGTCCTGATTCTTCCACTTGTAATTCTATCATAGATTAAACAAGAATGTGTTAGAGTCAAGCATAGATATGTATGTAGATTCCTTCTTTTATAATAGAGAATCGTTACAAAACGCTAATTGTCTTTCAGTTAGAAGCATCATGGCGTCTGATGTCATTGAAGTCTAATCATGATTATTATTAAACCCCAGAAAAACATTTTAATTTGAAATTTATAGATTCGATTTTTCATTAAACAACAACGAAAAGTCTATTTTCGAACAAATATTTATAAATTTAGTAGATGCAACTAAAGTAGCTAATATTATTATATTTAAAATTACAAAAACGTTTGTTCGTCAAACGACCCAAAATGGTCGTCGTATTTTCTCCATTACAGTTTCGAATTGTTTTCACACTAGCATTGTCCTGATTCTTCCACTTGTAATTCTATCAGAGATTAAACAAGAATGTGTTAGAGTCAAGCATAGATATGTATGTAAGTTTCTTCTTTTATCATAGAGAATCGTTACAAAACGCTAATTGTCTTTCAGTTAGAAGCATCATGGCGTCTGATGTCATTGAAGTCTAATGATGATTATTATTAAACCCCAGAAAAACATTTTAATTTGAAATTTATAGATTCGATTTTTCATTAAACAACAACGAAAAGTCTATTTTCGAACAAATATTTATAAATTTAGTAGATGCAACTAAAGTAGCTAATATTATTATATTTAAAATTACAAAAACGTTTGTTCGTCAAACGACCCAAAATGGTCGTCGTATTTTCTCCATTACAGTTTCGAATTGTTTTCACACTAGCATTGTCCTGATTCTTCCACTTGTAATTCTATCAGAGATTAAACAAGAATGTGTTAGAGTCAAGCATAGATATGTATGTAAGTTTCTTCTTTTATCATAGAGAATCGTTACAAAACGCTAATTGTCTTTCAGTTAGAAGCATCATGGCGTCTGATGTCATTGAAGTCTAATGATGATTATTATTAAACCCCAGAAAAACATTTTAATTTGAAATTTATAGATTCGATTTTTCATTAAACAACAACGAAAAGTCTATTTTCGAACAAATATTTATAAATTTAGTAGATGCAACTAAAGTAGCTAATATTATTATATTTAAAATTACAAAAACGTTTGTTCGTCAAACGACCCAAAATGGTCGTCGAGTTTTCTCCATTACAGTTTCGAATTGTTTTCACACTAGCATTGTCCTGATTCTTCCACTTGTAATTCTATCAGAGATTAAACAAGAATGTGTTAGAGTCAAGCATAGATATGTATGTAAGTTCCTTCTTTTATCATAGAGAATCGTTACAAAACGCTAATTGTCTTTCAGTTGGAAGAATCATGGCGTCTGATGGAAGTGTACGCAGTGGAAGCTCTGCAAGGAACAGCATTCGCTTCAGACGCGAGGGAAAATACTCGTCCCATGAACAAGGCGGTGGTCAGCCCTAGTGAAATATCGAATCTGTTCGACAGTATCGCGTATCAAAAAGGTGAGGTGACAAACAGAGTATTATCGTGTATTTAGAAATGTTATTTTTCATTTGGACCGATCGATGCCCGATAACACCGATACACCGGATAAGTTACTATCGTACCAATTATTTATTACCTAATACCAATGTCAGAATACGTTTTAAATGCACGTAGTCACGTAGCCGCGTGAAAAAGCTGTAATCCTATCGATCATTCTGTTATTCCGTGGCTATTAATATTATCAGCACGTAGATAACATCTAAGACTTTTGATGTCGAAAAATTCGAGATTTTATCGATCGACGCGAGTAATAAGAGATTGCAATACCGGCGATTACGAGTCGAAATGCACGCCGATTAATTTTAAACGACGAAATTGATTTTCCAACAAATGTAACATGACTAATTTCCGTAGCTGGATCGGTCATTCGAATGATGTCGAGCATTCTGACGGAAAAGGTCTTCCAAGAAAGGCTACAAAACTATCTGAAGGACTAGTAAGTCTAACAAAAGATTTAAACGATTTTATTTGGTAAAAGATTCGGGACAAAACTGGCACGATTAGTTTTCGTTGTGTTTTCCACCAAATGAGATCATTCGCGAAACGTATTTTATAATCAGTACTTTATTATATTAAGTAAACACATTGTATAATAGTTATTTTCGCGTGACGGTTACGTCTCCCACGTGCACCCTGGAAGCACAGACACGCGAGAGCGCCAGGAGGCGCCAGATGGCGCCGTTGTCGGCAATCGCGGACCTATTTAATTTGGGCCCGGAGTTCGCCCGTTATTGACTTTCTATTTTTCTTAACGAACAAAATATACCTATGCGATTCTATCGGAGAAAAACCATTACTGCATCTATACTTTGATCGATCAAACTCTGATCACAATTTCTGATGCTTCTGTATAATTATCGAGGTTTCACGGTACTAACAACGATGGTTTACAGTTCGTTGAAAGTCGCCGAGTCGAAGAACCTGATCGATCACCTTCAAGCCGATGGGAAGGAGACGTGGGGGGGTCAAAAGTTCGAGACGATTATGGACGAATGGATAAACAAACCAGGATACCCGGTGGTCACCGTGAACAGGACCGATAACGGAGTTGAGCTGAGTCAAGAACGATTCATGCTGTACGGGTCCAGCAACGATATAAAATGGTGGATACCCATTACGTACGTTCTGCACCCCGACGTCAATTTCAACAACACCACGCCAACGTTATGGTTGAGCAAAACAGAGAATTTGACCATTTCCAACGTTACACGCGACAACTGGATTATCATCAACACTCAACAAACAGGTGACCAGCCTTGAATACGGGTAACCCCCCCTATAACACGGTAGATAGGTTAGAAAATGTCGTGTTCAGTGAAACCGTGTTATATGAGACCCAAAGCCAGTATAAAAAGGGGGGTAACGTTCCGAAAACTTATTAAAAACAAATAGTTGTTTTTAATTCTATACAAGCATATTATTTTAATTAAACGCAACCTTAATTTGATAAATTATAATTTGTTTGTGCAGGGTGTTAAAAAAATTTTAATGGGAGACTCTAGAGGTCAAAATAAGACGAAAATCAAGAATATCAATTTCTTGATCGAGGCTTCGTTAAAAAGTTATTAACGTTTATAGTTGCGTCTGTGAGACGGGAACCGTGCGCGCTGCACACTTTAACTTTAAACGTTAATAACTTTTTAATGAAGCCTTAATCAACAAATTGGTATTCTTGATTTTCGTCTTATTTTGGCCTCTAGTACCTCCTGTTAAAATTTTTCCCAGGGTTGGCCGAGCACCCTGTATAAATTAAACATAATTTAATTAAACGTAGAGATTACATTGTTTAATAAAAAATCAAATCAATATACAGGGTGTTCGGCCAATCCTGGGAAAAATTTTAATGAGGGATTCTACAGGCCAAAATAAGACGAAAATCAGGAATAACAATTTCGTGACCGAGGCTTCGTTGAAAAATTATTAAAAAATTAAATTAAAAAATTTCAAATCGTTCTGGAGAAATTATTTTTGGTGCAGAGGTCGATTACAATCATTTTTGGCCATTACACATACCCCCGAAATTCTACGCACCTTCGAGAAAAAAATTCCTGACCGAAAATGTCATAACTTTTGAACGGATTGGGGGATTTTAATGTTTCGAACGTGTAGAAATTCTAAAAATATTGAAAGAATTGTTCCTTGATCGCGCAAAATGCGAAAAACCCCCTAAAAATGGTCCAATTTTTAAATAACCATAGCTCCTACAATAGTGTATATATTTTAATGTAACTTTTTTCTGAGATAGAGCTCATGGGTACCTACAAAAATGTATCAGACAACTTTTCTGTAGAGCGTCAAACAAAATTACTAAAAATCAAAAACGAATTTTTAAATTCAAAAATTTCAAATCACTCTGGAAAAATTATTTTCGGCTGCAGGGGTCAATTACAATCACTTTTTATGAATACACATACCTCTGAAATCCTATCCACTATCGAGAAAAAAATTCGAGTAGGTACTGTTACTTACTTATACTTTTATACATATTTTTATAAAATATGATAAAAAATTTTGTTCGTTAAACACGTCCAAATAAATTCTCAGTTATTTAACGAACATTGAATGTTTCTCTAGGTTACTATCGCGTCAACTATGATGTGCACACCTGGGAACTGCTGCAAAAGTTCCTGTTGACGAAGAACTACGGCAACATACACGCGGTGAACCGCGCTCAACTGATCGACGACGCTCTAGCAATGGCGCGAACGAGTCGCTTGAATTACACGGTCGCATTGTCGCTCAGCCTCTACCTGCACCAAGAAACTGATTACATTCCGTGGATCACAGCCAACAGACATTTGAACTTCTTCCAGAATATGCTGTACACTTCTAAGCACTATACCATGTACAAGGTATAACAGAGTTACAACAGAGATTATGATTTCCCTCTCGTTTATACCGAAAAGACATGATTCATTTAATTCGAATACTGTAAACTACGCGTAGGTTTAAGCAAAGAATGTTCATTTCCATTTACCGGGGCCATTACAATTGCTCGTTGCTCGTTTCAGTCCTACGTCCGATACTTACTAGAGGCTGTGGTGAAAGATGTCAAGTATGAGCCACAAAAAGATGACAAGCATACCACTAAAATTCACAGAGCAATCGTTATGAAGTTGGCCTGCATAGCTGAAGAAAAGGAATGCTTGAAATACGCCGAAAAGGAATTCGAAGCATGGCTCAAGGAACCTGAAAAATATCAGTAAATAACAACATATACACAGTAAAAATTTCAACGGGAGATTCTGGAGGGCAAAATAAGACGAAAATGAAGAATACCAATTTGTCGATCGAGGCATCGTTAAAAAGTTATTAACCTTTAAAGTTCCGCCTGTGGAACGGCAATCTGCGCACAGCTGCGTGCGCGTGATAGTGTTTCTCGCTCACAAGACTCGCAACTTTAAACGTTAATAACTTTTTAACGAAGCCTCGATCAACAAATTGGTATTCTTCATTTTCGTCTTATTTTGGCCTCTAGAATCTCACCTTAAAATTTTTGATAGGGTTAGCCAAAACACTGAGTATATGTATATGTTTAATATAAAATTTCTCTTTCTTCGATGCCCAATAAAATATCTTTCTTGCCTAGAATTGAACGATTGTCGATCTTTCCGCAGATTGGATGCCGATTTGAAGAGCAATATACTCTGTTACGGATTAAGATCCGCCGATGAAACGAAATGGCAAACGACTAAGGACCTACTGTCGAAAACTACAGCTGACGAGGATGAATTGAACACTGTGCTCGCGGTTATGGGTTGCTCAAAATCCCCGCCGATTCTCAAGAAATTATTAGAGCAATCCCTTCAGAACAACTCGTCGATCGACTTCGACGTCGCTGTACAGTCTGTGCTGGCCAATAATCCACTGGAAGGATTCGACCTCGTTCTAAACACGATTTCTAACAATCACGAAGCCATCAAACAGCTGTAATTAACTATGACAACGAATCATATCGTGTTTAGAAAGATCGTAAATCGGTTGTTAAAAGTCTGCTCGTTTGTTTTTAGAAAAAATTCCGAGGACAAGATTAAATCGTGCATCGATAACCTTGGAAACATAGTCGTCACCCCGGACCAATTCCTACAGGTAGGACAATCTTTTTCACATACATTTTTAAATCAGTCTCGAGCAAAGATATAAATCTGAATCGATTGTAAAGTTGCTCCAAAATTTTAGTTTCTTAATCCATGAAGGGAACCGAGAAACTCGTATGAAACTACTTTTATCTGTTTCAGCTGAGCATGTTGAGCACCAAGGTAGGCGCCAAGGCAGATACCGTGCAGAGTACGGTGCAAAAGTCAACGAGAAACATTAATTGGGTCGGTATGCATGGAGATGTTGTTGAGAATTGGTTGCGCAAGAACGAACAGCTGTTTAATTCAGCAGGAAGCACCATTATACTCACTTCGTTCCTCCTCGTCCTTTCGTTCCTCTTTACGCGATTCTATTAAGAGATTCGTCATGAAAACCGCCAACTTGCTAATGTTATTGTAAATAATTAAAATGCATTCGGTAACTATGTAGAAATCGCGTAAACGTGTGTGTGTGTGTGTGTTCTTCTACGAGTCAAAAGATACGAAAATAAATCAATGATCGAATCAACGAGCCCAGTTATTATTCCAATATTTAATAATTAAATCCGTCTGCAATCCTCAGAGTGAACGCCAGGTTTTCGATAAATACCCTTGAACCAAATTTTACATAGGATGGATTCATAGCGCATCAGAAAAAAACATTCTGTGCCAAATTTTAACCCTCTATCTTGTTCGGAAGGGTAGTTATTGGAAAAATCCGGATTAGCGAATTAGTGCCTATTTCCCCTATTTAAATGAGTACGAAAATTATGAAAAAAAATCTGGTGCATTGTGGTTATCGAGATACGTGTTTGAGAATTTTTCCCGATTTTTCGATTCCAAATCCTAGGTGTGAAAAATTAAAAACGCAGAAAAGTACCGATTTTGTATCAAAGCTTTCCAGACACTAGATTTATATAATTATTGTAAATGCGTATTGTCGTTGGTTATGTCCCTGAATTTTTTCAGATTTTTTGGCAGGGTGCACCGTAGTAACAAAAATCAAAAACCGATTTTTTTGGCGTTTTTTCGCGTGAAAAAGCAACTTATACTTTGAATTTTTCTATTTCCTTTAATGGATAATTATATTCTATGGTTTAAAACAATTCTATGTTGATTAGAACAGTGTATAGAATAGAAAAACAATAAGTCACCAAATTATAGGTGTTATGTGCTTTATATCTAGAAATATCAACTGTATTTTCACGAGATGCCATGATGCAGTGATTAAGATGCTTGACTGTGAATCCGTTGCAAACTTTTTGACGCTGGTTCGCGCCCAGTTTAAAGCACATCTGTTTTTTTATTTTATTAATTACATATTTTCTCAATTTTGAACTATATAACAATGAAAATCTATTTAAAATATTTGAAAATATTTTTTTTTTGTAAGAAAAAATTGTCCTACCCGTAGGAATTGGTCCGGGGTGACGACTATGTTTCCAAGGTTATCGATGCACGATTTAATCTTGACCTCGGAATTTTTTCTAAAAGCAAACGATCAGACTTTTAACACTTTACCGACCGGTAGCGGTTGATGAATCGGCTATCGGTCGGTAAGCGTTGGTCGGTAAAAAAGTTCATTAATACGCTATCGGTCGGTAAGCGTTGGTCGGTAAAAAAGTCGATTAATAGGCTATCGGTCGGTAATGTGTTAACAACCGATTTACGATCTTTCTAAACACGATATTATTCGTTGTCATAGTTAATTACAGCTGTTTGATGATTTCGTAATTGTCAGAAATCGTGTTTAGAACGAGGTCGAATCCTTCCAGTGGATTATTGGCCAGCACAGACTGTACAGCGACGTCGAAGTCGATCGACGAGTTCTTCTGAAGGGATTGCTCTAATAATTTCTTGAGAATCGGCGGGGAATTTGAGCAACCCATAACCGCGAGCACAGTGTTCAATTCATCCCCGTCAGCTGTGGTGTTCGACAGTAGTTCCTTAGTCTTTTGCCATTTCGTTTCATCGGCGGATCTTAATCCGTAACAGAGTATATTGCTCTTCAAATCGGCATCCAATCTGCGGAAAGATCGACAATCGTTCAATTCTAGGCAAGAAAGATATTTTATTGGGCATCGAAGAAAGAGAAATTTTATATTAAACATATACATATACTCAGTGTTTTGGCTAACCCTATCAAAAATTTTAAGGGGAGATTCTAGAGGCCAAAATAAGACGAAAATGAAGAATACCAATTTGTTGATCGAGGCTTCGTTAAAAAGTTATTAACGTTTAAAGTTGCGAGTCTTGTGAGCGAGAAACACTATCACGCGCACGCAGCTGTGCGCAGATTGCCGTTCCACAGGCGGAACTTTAAAGGTTAATAACTTTTTAACGATGCCTCGATCGACAAATTGGTATTCTTCATTTTCGTCTTATTTTGCCCTCCAGAATCTCCCGTTGAAATTTTTACTGTGTATATGTTGTTATTTACTGATATTTTTCAGGTTCCTTGAGCCATGCTTCGAATTCCTTTTCGGCGTATTTCAAGCATTCCTTTTCTTCAGCTATGCAGGCCCACTTCATAACGTTTGCTCTGTGAATTTTAGTGGTATGCTTGTCATCTTTTTGTGGCCCATATTTGACATCATTCACCACAGCCTCTAGTAAGTATCGGACGTAGGACTGAAACGAGCAACGAGCAATTGTAATGGCCCCGGTAAATGGAAATGAACATTCTTTGCTTAAACCTACGCGTAGTTTACAGTATTCGAATTAAATGAATCATGTCTTTTCGGTATAAACGAGAGGGAAATCATAATCTCTGTTGTAACTCTGTTATACCTTGTACATGGTATAGTGCTTAGAAGTGTACAGCATATTCTGGAAGAAGTTCAAATGTCTGTTGGCTGTGATCCACGGAATGTAATCAGTTTCTTGGTGCAGGTAGAGGCTGAGCGACAATGCGACCGTGTAATTCAAGCGACTCGTTCGCGCCATTGCTAGAGCGTCGTCGATCAGTTGAGCGAGAACCACTATCATGCGCACGCAGCTATGCGCAGATTGCCGTTCGACAGACGGAACTTTAAAGTTTAATAACTTTTTAACGAAGCCTTAATCAACAAATTGGTATTCTTCATTTTCGTCTTATTTTGGCCTCTAGAATCTACCCTTAAAATTTTTCCTAGGGGTAGCCATAACACTCTGTATATAAATAAAATTTTTCTTTTTTATTTTTGTTTTTCTATTCTATACACCGTTCTATTCAACATAGAATTGTTTAAAACCATATTCTATGGTTACCCATTAAAGGGAATACAAAAATTCAAAGAATAAGTTGCTTTTTCACCCGAAAAACGCCAAAAAAATCGGTTTTTGATTTTTGCTACTACAACGCACCTTGCCAAAAAATCTGAAAAAATTCAGAGACATAACCAACGACAATATGCATTTACAGTAATTATATAAATCTAGTGTCTCGAAAGCTTCGATACGAAATCGGTACTTTTCTGCGTTTTTAATTTTTCATTCCTACGATTTGGAATCGTAAAATCGGTAAAAATTCTCAAACACGTGTCTCAATAACCACAATGCACCAGATTTTTTTCATAATTTTCGTACTCATTTAAATAGCGGAAATAGGCCGAAATTCGCTAATCCGAATTTTCCCAATATCTACCCTTCCGAACAAGATAGAGGGTTGAAATTTGGCACAGAATATTTTTTTCTGTTGCTCTATGGGTCCATCGTATGTAAAATTTCGTTCAAGGGCTTGACCCCCTCATTCGACTATACCCTTTTCGAGTCTTTTTTAAAACCGTTTCTTGCGTATGCATTTATATGCGACGTTGCATAACGCAGGGCATTGGTCAATCGTATAAATTATACGTTTTGTTCCCGTTTCCATTAATATTCACTGTTTGTAACAGCGATGCTCGATTATGCTACAATTTACTTTTTCCATTCGTACGTTTGGTCGATCACAATAGTCGGCACGAAATCGTTGCGCAATATTCTAAAGGGGAAATTGATATATACATATTTATATCTTAAACAGTGAAATTATCATCGATTATTCGCAGGTTGCGAATATTTCCATTATTAAATAACATTCTCACACGTTTCTCTTAATTAAACGTAATTTTCTGTCCATCTAGAATATCGAACCAACCGAAAGGAACCATGATTTCTCGAAGTTTAACCATAAGGTTCAATCTCTTTCTAAATATCATCATTCTCGCCAATATCCTGCAAGCGGAGACCAATGAAAACGTCACAAAAACTCCAGTAAACAACTATCGTCTGCCCGACGACGCTATACCGACACACTACAACATAAAATTGGAATTAACCGAACTAAAGAGCATAATTTTCAACGGGGAAACGGAAATTGATCTGAAAGTGAGGAGACCAACACCTGACATCGTCTTAAATTCGAAGGAGCTCACGATAGACAAATCGTCGACCAGCCTGAAACACGGGAACAACACTCTGAGACCAAACGAACACATTTACGACATCGAGAGAGAAATGTTGCGACTTCGATTCGAGGACACTTTGCAACCGGGAGTATACACTTTGTACTTGAAATTCGTCGGTGTGTATGGCGCCGACATTTGCGGAATGTTCAAATCATTCTACGAGGACGAGCAGGGCCACGAGGCGTGAGTAAGCAAATTAAAAGAGTTTAGAGAGAAATGGGGATCGAGATGATCGTGTTCTAGGTCGGTGGTTGGGACCCATTTTCAAAAAACCTCAGCTCGAAGCGCGTTCCCTTGCTGGGACGAGCCAGCTCTGAAATCGACGTTCAACGTCTCCGTGAAACACCTGTCGAATCACACTGCACTCTCCAACATGCCAGCATATCTGATAGAACCTGACGAGAGGAACGAACAGGTCTGGACGCATTTCGAAACGACGCCAGTCATGTCGACCAACATTCTGGCGGTGGTCGTCGTCTCCGACTTCCGTCACATTTCCAGCCCCGATGGCAGTGTTCGAGTGTGGACCAGGGCGGAGAGGATCCACGAGGCTGGATATTTCCTGGAGATCGCGGAGAGAGCGATGGAAGAGCTGACGCGATACTTCAACAGCACCGTTCGTGTCCCGAAAATGGACCACGTGGCTCTCCCCATGTATTCCGCGGCAGCCAGCGAAAACTGGGGCCTGATCGTCTACAAGTACAGCTACAGATTCGATATTTAACAGACATCTTAAAATAGAGAGATAACGCGACCAAAAGGCCAAGGTTGCAAGAGGAGTTTTTTCTTTTTTCCTTATCGATTCGCTGAAATCTTTGTTCAGATTACAGACCCCGAATCACGATTCTGTTTATCTAAGAATCAATTGAGAATTTCGATTGCTTAATGGAGAAATGCTCTCTAGAGTGGAGCATGGTATTTGAGGGGGGAGGCAAAACCACTGTAAACGCCCGAAACAAAGCGTTTTTTTGCGGCCATTTTCTAGATGGATGTTTAAATAAGACGATCTCAAGTGTTCAAAAAGAATTATTCAAAAATAGTGCGAAATAACGACGCTGGAGCCCCTCTCGCGAGGCGCTTGAGCTAAAGGCTCTCTCTATCACGCTGCGTAACTCACGTAAATTTGAATCTGGATAAAAACAAACAATTCCCTCTCAATCTAGACTACTATAGCTAGAGAAGACCGCAAGGGATTTTTGAAAGATCAATTTTTGAGCGATTGGCGAGCACTTTTGCCTCTAGCCTCGTAACGTTGTTATTTCCCATCCAAAAAAACGCTTTATTTCAGGCTTCTCGGTGGTTTTGCCCCCCCCCAAAAACGGTTCTAGTCTTTAACAGTATACTGTTTAACCGTTAAGAGAAGCTGCAGCCCCGTACAACACCACGGAACACGTTGAGTCGAGAATGTTTAATACGATGACTGTCGCTCACGAGATCACTCATCAATGGTTCGGGAATTTAGTTAGCCCGTCATGGTGGAAGTATTATTGGATGAGCGAGGGTGCAGCCACGTATTTTAGGTATTATATCACCGATAAGGTAAACCCACACGCATACACGTACATACACAGATCGTGCAGTGATTTTCAGACGATTATTTCTGTAACGTTTGCTCCAGATGTTCAAAAGCTGGAGATTGATGGAGAATATAATATTCGATCAAATGAGAGCGTTTTCGATCGATGATAGCTCGGATGCTCATAAAATAAACAACGATTTTATCGATCGTCGTTACACCAGAAACATCTACTCCATCACTTATACAAAAAGTAAGGATAATAAGGAGAATATTCAATATTAAAGCGTAAAATGACTGTGTTCGTACTTTCAGCTGCTGTCATTCTTTGGATGATGTCTCACATGATGGGCGAGGAGGTTTTCAGGAATGGATTGCTCAAATACATCGATGCACAGTTAGTAATTTTAACGTTTCTACTTAAACTCGGCTTAAATATTTCTTGTATTCTTCGCACGGGAAGGTTCTTTCCAAGTTTTGCACGATTAAAGTCTAATCGTGATCAGAATCGTATCATAATTAATCGTGTGATCGTTGCGTTGGAAAACATTTTAATTCAAAATTGAATTTGCATATTAATTCGAATTTTTTGTTAAACGTTGAAAAATTTCGAACTAATATTTATGAATTTAATTAATGTAAATAAAATGATGATAGTAATATTGTTTATTTAATGTTTGTTCGTTAAATGGAGAAAAATGGTAATTTTGTGGAATTTTTTCTGTTATTTGAAATGATTTTCAGCGAGTATGGCAGCGTCATGTCGGACGACTTATGGGAGGCGATGCAGAGTGCGTTGAATGAGACAGATTACGCGAATATTGAAGTGAAAGAGGTGATGGATAGTTGGATAGAACAAACCGGATATCCTCTAGTGACAGTGACGAGAAATTACACGACTGGCGACGCGACGATACGCCAAGAACCGTCGCCATTTTCTCGCGACAGAACGTCGAGAAAATGGTGGATTCCCATAAACTATGCGACCAAATCAGAACCAGACTTTTCAAAAACCAAACCTACTCATTGGTTACGACCCAGTGACGAGAATATAACGATTAAAGGAATCGAGGTCGACGATTGGTTAATTGTGAATTTGCAACACACTGGTGAGTGGGTAAAGTATTAATTATTATTGAGGAAGTATTGTTAGACTGTAGGTGTACAATGATATAGGTTACTATCGCGTGAACTATGACGTGACCAATTGGAATAAAATTCTGGAATACTTGAATTCGGACAATTATACGAAAATACACGTTGGGAATCGTATTCAATTAATTGGGACTGCTTGGAGCCTGGTGAACTTGAAGCAATTACATTCTTCTGTTTTTGTGGAGCTTATTAATTACTTGCATCGTGAAACTGACCCCGTCGTATGGAAGTATGTTTTCATCCATTTTGTTAATATGGGTAATTATTTGAGAACCACCGATGGAACAAATATTTTAAAAGTGAGTTGAAATGTTTTGATAATTGCAAGATTATTCTTTAAGCTTTTTACATATAGAATCGATTTTATTATACAGGGTGTTAGGTCAATGCTGGGAAAAATTTTATTGGGAGATTTTAGAGGCAAAAATAAGACGAAAATTAAGAATTCTAATTTTTTGATTGAAGCTTCGTTAAATAGTTATTAACAAAATTGTTCATAAAATTTGTCCACCTTCACGAATTTTTTTCTCGAAAGTGCGTAGGATTTTGAGGGTTTGTCTAATGACCAAAAATGATAGTAATTGACCCCTGCAACTGAAAATAATTTTTTTAGAACGATGTCAAATTTTTTAATTTCACCGAAACATTTAGGCTACTCGAATTTTTTTCTCGATAATGGTTAGGATTTTGAGGATTTGTCTATTGACCAAAAATGATTATAATTGACCCCTGAAATCGAAAATAATTTTTTTAGAACGATTTCAAATTTTTTAATTTCACCGAAAAATTTAGGCTACTCGAATTTTTTTCTCGATAATGGTTAGGATTTTGAGAGTTTCTCTATTGACCAAAAATGATAGTAATTGACCCCTGAAATCGAAAATAATTTTTTTAGAACGATTTCAAATTTTTTAATTTCACCGACAAATTTAGGCTACTCGAATTTTTTTCTCGATAATGGTTGAGATTTTGAGGATTTGTGTATTGACCAAAAATGATTGCAATTGACCCCTGCAAACGAAAATAATTTTTTTAGAACGATTTAAAATTTTTTAATTTCACCGAAACATTTAGGCTACTCGAATTTTTTTCTCGATAATGGTTAGGATTTTGAGGGTTTGTCTATTGACCAAAAATGATTATAATTGACCCCTGAAATCGAAAATAATTTTTTTAGAACGATTTCAAATTTTTTAATTTCACCGAAAAATTTAGGCTACTCGAATTTTTTTCTCGATAATGGTTAGGATTTCGATGGTTTGTCTATTGATAAAAAAATGATAGTAATTAACCACTGTAAACGAAAATAATTTTTTTAGAATGATTTGAAATTTTTTAATTTCGCCGAAAAATTTAGGCTACTCGAATTTTTTTCTCGATAATGGTTGGGATTTTGAGGGTTTGTTTATTCACCAAAAATGATTGTAATTGATCCCTGCAATCGAAAATAATTTTTTCAGAATGATTTGAACCTTTTAATTTCGCCGAAAAAAGGCACCTTGTCGATTTTTCTTGAAGATTCGTTTTTGATCTTTAATAAATTTGTTTGACGTCTTACGGAAATTTTGTTTAGTACTTTTTTGTAGGTATCGACGACCTCTACTTTCATACTAAATTTCATTGAGATACGTTCATTATTGTAGAAGTTATGGACGTTTGAAAATTGGACCATTTTCATAGGGTTTTTCTCACTTTACGAGGTCAAGGAATAACTTCTTCAATATTGTTACAATATCTACATATTCTTCACTAAAATATGCGTTATTTGCACTTGAAACATTAAATTTATGACGTCTTAAAAAGAAACTTGAAATTTTAGAGTGACATTTCTGGGTTGAAAGTATATTTTCGAAAAGGAATTTTTTTCTTGATAATGGTTAGGATTTCGAGGGTTTGTCTAATGACCAAAAATGATAGTAATTGACCCCTGCAAACGAAAATAATTTTTTTAGAATGATTTGAAATTTTTTAATTTCGCCGAAAAATTTAGGCTACTCGAATTTTTTTCTCGAAAATGGTTAGGATTTCGAGGGTTTGTCTAATGACCAAAAATGATAGTAATTGACCCCTGTAAACGAAAATAATTTTTTTAGAACGATTTCAAATTTTTTAATTTTACCGAAACATTTAGGCTACTCGAATTTTTTTCTCGATAATGGTTGGGATTTTGAGGAATTGTTTATTCACCAAAAATGATTGTAATTGATCCCTGCAATCGAAAATAATTTTTTCAGAATGATTTGAAACTTTTTAATTTCGCCGAAAAAAGGCACCTTGTCGATTTTTCTTGAAGATTCGTTTTTGATCTTTAATAAATTTGTTTGACGTCTTACGGAAATTTTGTTTAGTACTTTTTTGTAGGTATCGACGACCTCTACTTTCATACTAAATTTCATTGAGATACGTTCATTATTGTAGAAGTTATGGACGTTTGAAAATTGGACCATTTTCATAGGGTTTTTCTCACTTTACGAGGTCAAGGAATAACTTCTTCAATATTGTTACAATATCTACATATTCTTCACTAAAATATGCGTTATTTGCACTTGAAACATTAAATTTATGACGTCTTAAAAAGAAACTTGAAATTTTAGAGTGACATTTCTGGGTTGAAAGTATATTTTCGAAAAGGAATTTTTTTCTTGATAATGGTTAGGATTTCGAGGGTTTGTCTAATGACCAAAAATGATAGTAATTGACCCCTGCAAACGAAAATAATTTTTTTAGAATGATTTGAAATTTTTTAATTTCGCCGAAAAATTTAGGCTACTCGAATTTTTTTCTCGAAAATGGTTAGGATTTCGAGGGTTTGTCTAATGACCAAAAATGATAGTAATTGACCCCTGTAAACGAAAATAATTTTTTTAGAACGATTTCAAATTTTTTAATTTTACCGAAACATTTAGGCTACTCGAATTTTTTTCTCGATAATGGTTGGGATTTTGAGGAATTGTTTATTCACCAAAAATGATTGTAATTGATCCCTGCAATCGAAAATAATTTTTTCAGAATGATTTGAAACTTTTTAATTTCGCCGAAAAAAGGCACCTTGTCGATTTTTCTTGAAGATTCGTTTTTGATCTTTAATAAATTTGTTTGACGTCTTACGGAAATTTTGTTTAGTACTTTTTTGTAGGTATCGACGACCTCTACTTTCATACTAAATTTCATTGAGATACGTTCATTATTGTAGAAGTTATGGACGTTTGAAAATTGGACCATTTTCATAGGGTTTTTCTCACTTTACGAGGTCAAGGAATAACTTCTTCAATATTGTTACAATATCTACATATTCTTCACTAAAATATGCGTTATTTGCACTTGAAACATTAAATTTATGACGTCTTAAAAAGAAACTTGAAATTTTAGAGTGACATTTCTGGGTTGAAAGTATATTTTCGAAAAGGAATTTTTTTCTTGATAATGGTTAGGATTTCGAGGGTTTGTCTAATGACCAAAAATGATAGTAATTGACCCCTGCAAACGAAAATAATTTTTTTAGAACGATTTCAAATTTTTTAATTTCACCGAAAAGTTTAGGCTACTCGAATTTTTTTCTCGATAATGGTTAGGATTTTGAGGGTTTGTCTATTGACCAAAAATGATTATAAATGACCCCTGCATTCGAAAATAATTTTTCCATAATGATTTGAAATTTTTTAATTTTGCCAAAAAAGGCACCTTGTCGATTTTTCTTGAACTCTCGTTTTTCATTTTTAATAAATTTGTTTGACGTCTTACGGAAATTTTGTTTAGTACTTTTTTGTAGGTATCTATGAGCTCAACTTCCATACTAAATTTCATTGAGATACTTTCATTATTGTAGAAGTTATGGGCGTTTGAAAATTGGACCATTTTTTATGGGGGTTTTCTCACTTTACGGAATTAAGAAACAACTTTTCAGATATTCTTAGAATGTCGACGTATTCTACATTAAAATATGCGTTATTTGCCTTTTGAAACATAAAAATCCTTCAATTTGTTCAGAAGTTATGACGTTTTAAAGATTTGCATGAAATTTTAGAGTGACATTTCTGGCCAGAAATTATATTTTCTGTAAAGAATTTTTTTCTCGAAAGTGCGTAGGATTTCGAGAGTTTGTCTATTGACCAAAGATGATTGTAATTGATCCCTGCAATCGAAAATAATTTTTTCATAATGATTTGAAATTTTTTAATTTCAGCGAAAAATTTAGGCTCCTTCTCGAATTTTTTTCTGGAAAGTGCGTAGGATTTCGGGGGTATGTGTATTGAGCAAAAATAATTGTAATTGACTCCTCTAGCTAAAAATAATTTTTTTAGAAAGATTCGAAATTTTTCAATTTCGCCGAAAAATTTCAATACCTATTCGAATTTTTTTCTCGAAAGTGCGTAGGATTTCGAGTGTATGTGTATTGAGCAAAAATAATTGTAATTGACTGCCCTAGCTAAAAATAATTTTTTTAGAAAGATTCGAAATTTTTTAATAACGAAGCCTCAATCACCGAATTAGTATTCTTAATTTTCGTCTTATTTTGGCATCTAGAATCTCTCATTAAAATTTTTTCGTGTCGAACATCCTGTATACAACTTCTTTCTACCGTAATATTGATCCTCTCAAACATTCACTATTACAAGCGGTTCATTTAATACTTATTTATTAACACTAGGACTACCAACAATTATAGTGTGTTTATTTGTACCAAAGAAATTGAAGATACGCGAAGAAATATATAATGCAATGGAAATAAGTGTTTATATATTGTTGGAAATGCGGCCAATGTCGGCATGGTTGCCGGGCCTGCCAACCGTTGGGTAGCCAGGGGGAATGGGGTTTCCCCGTTCGTGAGCGCTCTTATGTTGTTTCCTGGCCATGAGGCGACTTGTAATATTCCATAACCTATGATATTGTTATTAATCAGTTTTGTTATAATTTGGTATAATTATCTTTATACACGTGTTCATTTGTAACCTCTAATATATATTCTCTTATAAAAAATTACGATAAATTTTTCAAAAATTCTTTACAAGTTTCATTAGAAACTACGAATAGGTTATTTTTACTGGTTTGCTAGTTCTAGTGTTAAATATTCACTCAGAACCTGGAATAACTTTCGTATATACATTTTCGAAATGGATAATTCTAATTGTTATTTTGCAAACGCTTTCTAGCCGCGTATTCGCGATCTGATGAAGAATTTTATTGAAACTATCGGCTACGAACAATCTCCCAGCGACGACGATTTCGTGAAGGTTATAAAAATGATTGCTTTAGATTGGGCTTGCGCGGTTGGTGATCCCGAATGCAAACAACGAGCAACAGAACGATTAATTGCATACATCGAGGATCCATTAGCAAACAGGCGAGTAGAAAGATTCAAAATTCCTCGAACGAGAAGAAAAAATGATAATAATATCATTTAAAACTGTTTCAGAGTGCCAGGGAACGCGGAATCTTGGGTATTTTGCATGGGTATGAAAAGTGCAAATCGATCGATATGGGACGCGTTGTCTCGCGATCGATCGAGATTCGAGGATCAGAATGTGTACCAATTGTTAAACCATCTAAGTTGCACGGAGGATCCAGAGATCATTGGACATTATTTAAACATGTCCCTGACACCGGGCACAACCATATCCGAATTCACGGATCCCATAAACATCTTACGACACATCGACGCTGACGTGCCAGAGAATATAAACGCAGAAATAGATTTTATTGTAAACAATTTCGACAGGATCTCTAACGCGTAACTATATTTATTATTTATAATTCTCAATTGTTGAGTCGATAAACCAGAAAGTACCATCCGTAAAACATACGAAAATGTTGAGTAAAATTTTAATGGCGGATTCTAGAGGCCAAAATAGTACGAAAATCAAGAATACCAATTTGTTGATGGAGGCTTCGTTAAAAAGTTATTAACGTTTAAAGTTCCGACAATACTGAATTTTTTTCTAGAAAGTGGGTAGGATTTCGGGGGTATGTCTATTCACCAAAAATGATAGTAATTGATCCCTGTTATCGAAAATATTTTTTCCAGAACGATTTGAAATTTTTTTTTCCGTCGAAAAAGGGGGTCTCCCTTGTCAATTTTTCTTGAGACTTCGTTTTTGATTTTTAGTAATTTTGTTTGACGTCCTATAGAAAAGTTGTCTAATACTTTCCTGTAGGTACCCATGAGCTCTACTTTAGAAAAAAGTTTCAATGAGATACGTTCACTATTGTAGGAGTTATGGCAGTTTGAAAATTGGACCACTTTTATGGGGTTTTTCTCATTTCAAGATGTCAAGGAACAGCTTTTCGAATATTTTTGGAATTTCTACATATTCTTCACTAAAATACGCGTCATTTACAATTTGCAACATTAAAATCCTTCGATCCCTTCAGGAGTTACGATTTTTTAAACATATGCATGAAATTTCAGGGAAACATTTCTAACCTCACATTATATTTTCGGGAAAGAATTTTTTTCTCGAAAGCCCGTAGGATTTCGGTGGTACGTATATTAACCAAAAATGATTGCAATTGACGCCTGCAAACAAAAATAATTTTTCCAGAACGATTGCAAATTTTTTAATTTTGTCGAATTTGTCCACCTACTCGAATTTGTTTCTCGAAAGTGTGTAGAATTTCGGGGGTTTGTCTATTGACCAAAAATGATTGTAAGTGACTCCTGTAATCGAAAATAATTTTTCCAGAGAGATCTGAAATTTGTCAATTTCGGCGAAAAATTTAAGCACGTCGATGTTTCTTAGAAATTAGTTTTTTATTTTTAGTAATTTTGTTTGACGCTCTGCAGAAAAGTTGTTTAATACTTTTTTGTAGGTATCCATGAACTCCATTTCCTCTCAAAATTTTAATGCAATGTATTGATTAGTCTAGGAGTTATGGCTATTTGAAAATTGGATCATTTTTATGGGGGTTTTCTCGCTTCACGGGGTTAATGAACCATATTTGGAATATTGTTAGAATTTCTACATATTCTTCACCGAAATACGCGTTGTTTGCCTTTTGAAACATTGAAATCCTCCAATCCGTTCAGGAATAATGATTTTTTAAAGATACGCTTGAAATTTTGAAGTGACATTTCTGGCTTGAAATTATATTTTGGGTAAGAAATTTTTTTCTCGAAAATGGTTAGGATTTCGAGTGTATGTCTATTGACGCAAAATGGTTGTAATTGACCCCCACAACCGAGAATAATTTTTTCATAACGATTTTAAATTTTTCAATTTCGGGGAAAAAATTATCCACCTACATGAATTTTTTTCTCGAAATTGGGTGTAATTTTGTGGGTATATGTATTGACCAAAAATAATTGTAATTGGCTCCCCTAGCTAAAAATAATTTTTCCAAAATGATTTGAATTTTTTTTTTCCGTCGAAAAATTTCACACCTTCTCGAATTTTTTTCTCGAAAGTGGATAGGATTTCGGGGGTATATGTATTGACCAAAAATGATTGTAACTGACCACTGCAACCTAAAATAATTTTTTCATAACGATTTGAAATTTTCCAATTTCGGGGAATTTGTCCACCTACACGAATTTTTTTCTCGAAATTGGGTGAAATTTTGTGGGTATATGTATTGACCAAACATAATTGTAATTGGCTCCCCTAGCTAAAAGTAATTTTTTTTAGAACTATTTGAAATTTTTTTTTCGCCAAAAAAGGGGACTACCCTCTGACGATTTATCTTGGAGATTCGTTTTTCATTTTTAATAAATTTATTTGACGTTCTACGGAAATTTTGTTTAATACTTTTTTTATAGATATCGATGAGCTCTACTTTCATACTAAATTTCATTGAGATACATTCACTATTATAGAAGTTATGGACGTTTGAAAATTGGACTAGTTTTAGGGGGTTTCTCTGGCCTCATATTGGATTTTCGGTAAAGAATTTTTTTCTCGAAAATGCGTAGGATTTCGGGGGTATGTGTAATGACCGAAACTGATTGTAATTGACTCCCGCAACCGAAAATAATTTTTTTAGAGCAATTTAAAAAATTTTTTTTCCGTCAAAAAATTTCACACCTTCTCGAATTTTTTTCTCGAAAGTGGATAGGATTTCGTTGGTATATGTATTGACAAAAAATAATTGTAATTGGCTCCCCTAGCTGAAAATAATTTTTCCGGAACGATTTGAAATTTTTGAATTTAATTGTTAATAACTTTTTAACGAAGCCTTCATCAACAAATTGGTATTCTTGATTTTCGTCTTATTTTGGCCTCTAGAACCTCCCATTAAAATTTTTCCCTGGTATCGACTAACACCCTGTACACACATCTCTCTCTTTTATCGACCAATTCAATTGCACCTATAGAAGAATCAAATTTTTCAATTTGCTGTTCTTTCGCAGCACAAGCGAAACGGATACTATTCTGGACAATCTTATCTGGAAAATCAGCAGGCAGAGCCAGATAAACAAGGTTCAACGCCATTGATAACAGCTTAAGCTCTTCACCGTAAATGGATTAAACAAGTAGTAATTTATTAACCGTTAATTCCGTTTTCTTTTTTCAGTTAAAGACGTTTTTACAAACTAAAGGCATCAATCGGGACTCTGACATACACTACCGCGAAAGGAGTTTGAATGAAACCAACGAAAAAGTCACCGAAATTTTAAGCTGGTTTGGAACAAAATTGAATACAGACGCAATTAAACAGCAACAAAGGCGTCGATGAAATAAACTTTGCGTACAAAAGCGATTGTAGTCAAAAATAAAAGTGAAAATTCTATTGTTCTGTTAATCGAATGTAATTACAAATGTTCTATATCGAACGATTAACCGATTTACTTGTATAGACGATAAGAAGATAGTAATAAATAGTAAATGGTTTAAATATTCTTAAGATATTGAGTTGCAGGAAAAAGTAATTTATACGATTAGTATAGAATTGTCTTTCGTATCTCGGTGATATTAAATATCGCTAATAAAAGTCATCAGTTTGGTATTAATGGATCGACGGCGATAAAAATTGTATCATTTTATCGTATAAATGTTACTAAATTTCATTAGTTGTGTTTTTGTACGAACGCTCGCAAGGTACGACCATTTATCACGAATGTTATTAACTTCCTTAGAGATAACGATGCAGAATTACGTTCGACTTCGTAAGTCTTGTCAAGATAAGTCTCTTTTATTTCGTTTTTTATTGCAATATTCCGGCCGCGTCAATAATGACGTCTGTGTTTATATTTGCTTGGCTTAAAAGCAATACTCGGTTTACAATGTACCGGGCAGAAATATCATAATCTGCACTTAAGTTGTTCCAGAAGGGAACAATCGTGATATCGCGGTATCGTGATTCATTCGATCGGTTCTGAAATCATAAATTAAACGATGGAAAATGTTTCTTTGATAAACGACGTTAAGACAACATGAAAATCGTTTTTGGAAGAAATTGCACACGAAACGAAGGGGGCTTTGTAGATTACAATTTATGAAACAACGAACGAAATATAATACGGGTAATCCTCTTATAATATGGTAGATAGGTTCCTAGAAAATACCGTGTTCCGTGAAACCGTGTTATATGAGACCTAAAGCCAGTAGAAATAGGGGGGTTATGTTTTTGAAAATTTATTAAAAACGAGTTTTTTTAATTCTATATAAGCATGTTATTTTAATTTAACGCAAGCTTAAATTAATGAATTATAATGGCAGATTTTAGAGGCCAAAATAAGACGAAAATCGAGAATATCAATTTCTTGACTGAGGCTTCGTTAAAAAATTATTAAAAAATTTCAAATCGTTCTGGAAAAATTATTTTTGGTTGTGGGGGTTAATTACAAATATTTTTAGTGAATAGACATACCCCCGAAATCCTACCCAGTTTTGAGAAAAAAATTTGGATAGATGATGAAATTTTTCGGCGGAAAAAATTTTTTCAAATCGATTCTAAAAAAATTATTTCCGGTTGCAGAGGACGATTACAATCATTTTTGGTCATTACACGTACCCCCGAAATCCTGCGCACTTTTGAGAAAAAAATTCCTAACCGAAAATCTAATGTGAGGCACCCCCGAAATTTCATGCGAATCTTTAAAATGTCATAACTTCTGAACGGATTGGGGGATTTTAATGTTTCGAGCGGCAAACAACGCGTATTTTGGCGAAGAGTATGTAGAAATTTTAAAAATATTGAAAAAGTTGTCACTTGACCGCGCGAAATGAAAAAAAAACCCCCTAAAAATGGTCCAATTTTCAAATAACCATAACTTCTACAATAGTGAATATATTTCAATGAAACTTTTTTCTGAGATGGAGCTCATGGGTACCTACAAAAATGTGTTAGACAACTTTCCTATAGGGCGTCAAACAAAATGACTAAAAATCAAAAACAAATTCTTCAGAAAAATTGACATTGTCCCCCTTTTCGGGAAAATTAAACAATTTCAAATCGTTCTAAAAAAATTATTTTTAGCTAGGGGAGCCAATTACAATGATATTTGGTCAATACATATACCCACGAAATCCTAGACAGACTCGAGAAAAAAATTCAATAAGAGGACAAATTTTTCGCCAAAATTGAAAAATTTCAAATCGTTATGAAAAAATTACTTTCGATTACAGGGATTAATTACAATCATTTTTGGTGAATAGATATATTCTCGAAATCCTACGCATTTTCTAGAAAAAAATTCAATAAGTGGACAAATTTTTCGGGAAAATTAAAAAATTTCAAACCGTACTAAAAAAATTATTTTTAGCTAGAGGAGCCAATTACACTTATTTTTGGTCGATACATATACCCACGAAATCCTACATACTTTCGAGAAAAAAATTTAATAAGTGGACAAATTTTTCGCTGAAATTGAAAAATTTCAAATCGATATGAAAAAATTATTTTCGGTTGCGGGGGTCAATTACAATCATTTTTGGTGAATAGACATACCTTCGAAATTCTAACCATTTTCGAGAAAAAAATTCCTTACCCAAAATATAATTTCACGCCAGAAATGTTACTCCAAAGTTTCATGCGTATCTTTAAAACATCATAACTCCTGAACGGATTGGAGGATTTTAATGTTTCAAAAGGCAAACAACGCGTATTTTGGTGAAGAATATGTAGAAATTCTAACAATATTCCAAATATCGTTCGTTAACCCCGTGAAGCGAGAAAACCCCCATAAAAATGATCCAATTTTCAAACGGCCATAACTCCTAGACTAATCAATACATTGCATTGAAATTTTGAGAGGAAATGGAGTTCATGGATACCCACAAAAAAGTATTAGACAACTTTTCTGTAGAGCGTCAAACAAAATTACTAAAAATGAAAAACGAATTTTTAAGAAACATCGACGTGCTTAAATTTTTCGCCGAAATTGACAAATTTCAGATCTCTCTGGAAAAATTATTTTCGATTACAGGGGTCACTTACAATCATTTTTGGTCAATAGACGAACCCCCGAAATTCTACAGACTTTCGAGAAACAAATTCGAGTAGGTGGACAAATTCGACAAAATTAAAAAATTTGCAATCGTTCCGGAAAAATTATTTTTGTTTGCAGGCGTCAATTGCAATCATTTTTGGTTGATATACATACCACCAAAATCCTACGGGCTTTCGAGAAAAAAATTCTTTTCCGAAAATATAATGTGAGGTTAGAAATGTTTCCCTGAAATGTCATGCATATGTTTAAAAAATCATAACTCCTGAAGGGATTGAAGGATTTTAATGCCCCAAATTGCAAATGTCGCGTATTTTAGTGAAGAATATGTAGAAATTCCAAAAATATTCGAAAAGCTGTTCCTTGACATCTTAAAATGAGGAAAACCCCATAAAAGTGGTCCAATTTTCAAACGGCCGTAACTCCTACAATAGTGAACGTATCTCATTGAAACTTTTTTCTAAAATAGAGCTCATGGGTACCTACAGGAAAGTATTAGACTACTTTTCTATAGGACGTCAAACAAAATTACTAAAAATCAAAAACGAAGTCTCAAGAAAAATCGACAGAGGGGAGTCCCCTTTTTCGACGAAAAAAAAAAATTTCAAATCGTTCTGGAAAAATTATTTTCGATAACAGGGGTCACTTACAATCATTTTTGGTCAATAGACAGACCCCCGAAATTCTACACACTTTCGAGAAACAAATTCGAGTAGGTGGACAAATTCGACAAAATTAAAAAATTTGCAATCGTTCCGGAAAAATTATTTTTGTTTGCAGGCGTCAATTGCAATCATTTTTGGTTAATATACATACCACCAAAATCCTACGGGCTTTCGAGAAAAAAATTCTTTTCCGAAAATATAATGTGAGGTTAGAAATGTTTCCCTGAAATGTCATGCATATGTTTAAAAAATCATAACTCCTGAAGGGATTGAAGGATTTTAATGCCCCAAATTGCAAATGTCGCGTATTTTAGTGAAGAATATGTAGAAATTCCAAAAATATTCGAAAAGCTGTTCCTTGACATCTTAAAATGAGGAAAACCCCATAAAAGTGGTCCAATTTTCAAACGGCCGTAACTCCTACAATAGTGAACGTATTTCATTGAAACTTTTTTCTAAAATAGAGCTCATGGGTACCTACAGGAAAGAATTAGACTACTTTTCTATAGGACGTCAAACAAAATTACTAAAAATCAAAAACGAAGTCTCAAGAAAAATCGACAGAGGGGTGTCCCCTTTTTCGACGGAAAAAAAAAATTTCAAATCGTTCTGGAAAAATTATTTTCGATAACAGGGGTCACTTACAATCATTTTTGGTCAATAGACAGACCCCCGAAATTCTACACACTTTCGAGAAACAAATTCGAGTAGGTGGACAAATTCGACAAAATTAAAAAATTTGCAATCGTTCCGGAAAAATTATTT
Organism: Colletes gigas; assembly: GCF_013123115.1. Taxonomy (NCBI): domain Eukaryota; kingdom Metazoa; phylum Arthropoda; class Insecta; order Hymenoptera; family Colletidae; genus Colletes; species Colletes gigas. The sequence goes on from NW_025106700.1 coordinate 283,854, forward strand.
TTGTTTGCAGGCGTCAATTGCAATCATTTTTGGTTAATATACATACCACCAAAATCCTACGGGCTTTCGAGAAAAAAATTCTTTTCCGAAAATATAATGTGAGGTTAGAAATGTTTCCCTGAAATGTCATGCATATGTTTAAAAAATCATAACTCCTGAAGGGATTGAAGGATTTTAATGCCCCAAATTGCAAATGTCGCGTATTTTAGTGAAGAATATGTAGAAATTCCAAAAATATTCGAAAAGCTGTTCCTTGACATCTTAAAATGAGGAAAACCCCATAAAAGTGGTCCAATTTTCAAACGGCCGTAACTCCTACAATAGTGAACGTATCTCATTGAAACTTTTTTCTAAAATAGAGCTCATGGGTACCTACAGGAAAGTATTAGACTACTTTTCTATAGGACGTCAAACAAAATTACTAAAAATCAAAAACGAAGTCTCAAGAAAAATCGACAGAGGGGAGTCCCCTTTTTCGACGGAAAAAAAAAATTTCAAATCGTTCTGGAAAAATTATTTTCGATAACAGGGGTCACTTACAATCATTTTTGGTCAATAAACATACCCTCGAAATCCTACCCACTTTCTAGAAAAAAATTCAGTATTGTCGGAACTCTAAACTTTAATAACTTTTTAACGAAGCCTCCATCAACAAATTGGTATTCTTGACTTTCGTCCTATTTTGGCCTCTAGAATCGCTCATTACAATTTTTTCCAGGGTTTACCGAACACCCTGTACATTTTCATGTAAAGCCACTATAGTTCTCTATTCCTTCGCGACATTATTTCAAGGTAATTTAGTTTTTAAATATGTTAAGCAAAAATCATGCTATCCAGTGCTGTAAAAAGTACAATGTTGTACAAAGGATCTTCCAATTTTTTTATCGTGTTATAGGTGGGCTACCTGTATATACAAGTGATGTTATGAATCGATCAAGAATTGCTGTTTATTCGTAAATAAAATTTCCAAAGCCTAAGCCAATAGATAACACCAATCGAAAAGGTGCACGCGCGCCGAACGGGACAAACGATCCCCGTGAAATGTAAATCCACGCCATTAGCTGGTGATAGATTACCAAGTTCCATTGTCAAACGTACAAAGTTTCGTTCCGTTGGTCCCCTGTCTATTTGTACGAGACACCGTCGTCGATTGATTGCCCGTAAGAACGTATTTGAATAGTTCCCAGATATGCATCCATCATACGAAGGCTACAACACTCTTATCTCCGTTTCGATAAAGTCGATGCAATGAAATGTGGCTGTGCTTCGAAAGAAAAAGAAACGAGACGTCCGTATCGAACAATGGCCGTATAGTCGATAAGACGGTTGATAATAACAGACAAATATGCACAGTGACAAGGAGTCTTTTGGGTGGGAAAAAAAGTAATTAGTTTAGTGAGTCGCGAGCCGATAAACGGGACGGGACTGGACAGGTTTCACAGAACTTAGTGTCGGAATTACTTTGGTTGGATGACCAGTGGAGCGAGGAATCGTTTCGATAATTGTTTCGATAACTGTGCCCGATCGTGATGCGATCAGAGTGATCCGTGACCGTGAAACAATCATGACACGCATTATTTTATCGATAATAAAACTTTCACTACCGAACTGTTGCTCCTCATTATAGTAACAGCGATTAATCCGCGAAGAATACGTCCAACTATGAAGACACGCGGTAACATATGATACGACTGAGACCTTTTACCAGAGTGAGTTACAATTCGAACGACTTAACCGAAACGTTCTAATAAAATTAATTAAATACGATGAATCGATATTTCTTAATATTTAATTGCAAGCGATATGAATTTCCAATTTGTTCCAATTGAATTTAAGCTCTTAATTAAAATTATGTTTAGAAATTGTTTCGATATATCCACAGGGCGTTTACCTACAAGCTGACTGTTTTTTTTTTTTATCTCATTTCTTATCTATCGGAGCAAATAAAAAGTTTGTCGAGTTTTAAATAGAAAATACACTTCGACATTTGTTCAAAACATTTTATAGAATTTTTAAAGATAATGTTAATGAGGTGACAATGAAATTTTGATATTCCAATCGCGATTACGTTTTCAAAATTTCAATGGATTGTGATATTATGCAATTTAGTCGATAATATTTTCAGTACCAGAAAATTGAATGCAACAGAGATAGAAGATTTATTTGGAATGCGATTTGAAATGTTTCATTCGTTAAAATCATTTGTATATGTATATTAGTGGGAAATGAAATGGAAAGTGCATTGAAAATGTACAAAGTTTAATTAATAAAACTAATACTGGAACATTGTTACCGAAATTTCTTAACAAATACACATATATTTCTGTTTTTTTTAATTACTGTTGCAATAATTATACTGGGTATTCGGTCATACCTTAGAAAAATTTTAATGAGAGATTCTAGAGGCCAAAATAAGACGAAAAGCAAGAATACCAATTTGTTGATGGAGGCTTCGTTAAAAAGTTATTAAAGTTTAAAGTTCCGACAATACTGAATTTTTTTCTAGAAAGTGGGCAGGATTTCGGGGTATGTTTATTGACCAAAAATGATTGTAATTGACCGCTGTTATCGAAAATAATTTTTCCAGAACGATTTGAAATTTTTTTTTCCCGTCGAAAAAGGGGATCCCCTCTGTCGATTTTTCTTGAGACTTCGTTTTTGATTTTTAGTAATTTTGTTTGACGTCCTATAGAAAAGTTGTCTAATACTTTCCTGTAGGTATCCATGAGCTCTACTTTAGAAAAAAGTTTTAATTTGATACGTTCACTATTGTAGAAGTTATGGCCGCTTGAAAATTGGACCACTTTTATGGGGTTTTCCTCATTTTAAGATGTCAAGGAACAGCTTTTCGAATATTTTTGGAATTTCTACATATTCTTCACTAAAATACGCGACATTTGCAATTTGGGACATTAAAATCCTTCGATCCCTTCAGGAGTTATGATTTTTTAAACATATGCATGAAATTTCAGAGAAACATTTTCTAACCTCACATTATATTTTAGGGAAAGAATTTTTTTCTTGAAAGCCCGTAGGATTTCGGTGGTATGTATATTAACCAAAAATGATTGCAATTGACGCCTATAAACAAAAATAATTTTTCCAGAACGATTACAAATTTTTTAATTTTGTCGAATTTGTCCACCTACTCGAAGTTGTTTCTCGAAAGTGTGTAGAATTTCGGGGGTTTGTCTATTGACCAAAAATGATTGTAAGTGACCCCTGTAATCGAAAATAATTTTTCCAAAGAGATCTGAAATTTGTCAATTTCGGCAAAAATTTAAGCACGTCGATGTTTCTTAGAAATTCGTTTTTTATTTTTAGTAATTTTGTTTGACGCTCTACAGAAAAGTTGTTTAATACTTTTTTGTAGGTATCCATGAACTCCATTTCCTCTCAAAATTTCAATGCAATGTATTGATTAGTCTAGGAGTTATGGCCGTTTGAAAATTGGATCATTTTTATGGGGGTTTTCTCGCTTCACGGGGTTAACGAACGATATTTGGAATATTGTTAGAATTTCTACATATTCTTCACCGAAATACGCGTTGTTTGCCTTTTGAAACATTAAAATCCTCCAATCCGTTCAGAAGTTATGATGTTTTAAAGATACGCATGAAACTTTGGAGTGACGTTTCTGGCCTGAAATTATATTTTGGGTAAAGAATTTTTTTCCCGAAAATGGTTAGGATTTCGAAGGTATGTCTATTCACCAAAAATGATTGTAATTGACCCCCGCAACCGAAAATAATTTTTTCATATCGATTTGAAATTTTTCAATTTCAGCGAAAAATTTGTCCACTTATTAAATTTTTTTCTCGAAACTATGTAGGATTTCGTGGGTATATGTATCGACCAAAAATAAGTGTAATTGGCTCCCCCAGCTAAAAATAATTTTTTTATAACGGTTTGAAATTTTTTAATTTTCCCGAAAAATTTGTCCACTTATTGAATTTTTTTCTAGAAAATGCGTAGGATTTCGAAAATACATCTATTCACCAAAAATGATTGTAATTAATCCCTGCAATCGAAAGTAATTTTTTCATAACGATTTGAAATTTTACAATTTCAGCGAAAAATTTGTCACTTATTGAATTTTTTTCTCCAAATTGGGTAGGAATTCATGGGTATATGTATTGACCAAAAATAATTGTAATTGGCTTCCCTAGCTAAACATAATTATTTTAGAACGATTTGAAATTTTTTAATTTTCCCGAAAAATTTCTCCACCTACTGAATTTTTTTCTCGAAAATGCGTAGGATTTCGAGGATATGTCTATTCACCAAAAATGGTTGTAATTAGCTCCCCTAGGTAAAAGTAATTTTTTTAGAGCGATTTGAAATTTTTTATTTTTCCCGAAAAATTTCTCCACCTACTGAATTTTTTTCCCGAAAATGCGTAGGATTTCGAGGATATGTCTATTCACCAAAAATGATTGTAATCTACCTCCGCAACTAAAAACAATTTTTTCAGAATGATTTGAAATTTTTGAATTTAATTTTTTAATAACTTTTTAACAAATCGTCAATCAAGAAATTTTCTTAATTGTCGTCTTATTTTGGTCTCTACAATCTCCCATTACAATTTTCCCCAAGGGTGGGCAAACACCTTCTATTACCTTACTTTTTCCTATTTCAATAATCATTCATTATTTCGTTCTTTGTTTAATATCAAAAATATTTCTTAATATACTAGAATAATCACACCAACGTCATGGATACTTTCCGCGCTGGCGTTTTAATCATTTTCATTCTACTGTTCGGTGAAAATCGAGCTATATATCGGGACATCGACACGATCAGAGGTAATCAAAACTCCTCTAATCAACTGATCACTCTAAATCAATATTCTATCAAAATTGTATTTCGAAGATGCAGAAACGTTCGTTGAAAATGGCGGAAATTGCTCGACCGTCGACTATCGACTACCAAAAACGATTGTTCCCACAAACTATGAGATTATACTAATACCATCTTACGAGGGTGACTTCAAGTTCGAAGGAACAGTGCATATAAAGGCCCTCGTGCAACAAGACACGGACACCATAACGCTCCATCATGGACGAATTAGCATAACAGGGATGAGCGTGAATTACGAGAACAACACAATCGGTATTTCAGCCACGTGCTACGACAACAAGACAGAGCAATTTCAACTGAAACTAAAAAGTGTTTTGGAAAAAGGGATGAACATTGTCATAAATTTCCAGTACACTGGTACACTGAGAGACGACATGATTGGATTTTACAAAAGCCTGTACTTCGACTCCAATGGAAAAATTAGGTGAGCTTGACTATCTTGTGAAGACGTTCCGTGTAAACCAATCGAATTTCAGATGGCTGGCCTCCACGCAATTCCAAACCACCCACGCGAGGCACGCTTTCCCCTGCTTCGACGAGCCTAGTCTCAAAGCAACGTTCCAGCTGAGAATTCTAAAAAAACAGGATTACACTTGCCTGAGCAACATGCCGCTGGCAAGAAGCATAGCTGTACCCGAGTAAGTGAAATAATTAAAATTAACGATCGCGTAAGAAAGTTACTAGATGAAGTTCGATTGCAGAGAAAAGAACACATACTGGGAGGATTTTGGCCAGAGTATCCCAATGTCGACGTACTTGGTGGCGTTCATGATTTCGGACTTCAAGTATTTGGGGGGTAATAGCTTCAAGGTCTGGGCAAGACCTGACGCCATCGATCAAGCGAGGTACGCTATGAGCATCGGGCCAAAGGCTCTGGACCACCTCTCGAAATTGTTCAAACAAGAGTACCAGATCCCCAAGATGGACATGGTGGCCGTGCCAGACTTCTCTGCTGGCGCGATGGAGAACTGGGGTCTGGTCACCTATCGCGAGAGTCGACTCCTCTACGACGGGAACACCACCTCCGACGCCGCGAAACAGTCGATCGCGTCGGTGATCGTCCACGAGCTGACGCACATGTGGTTTGGGAACATGATCACGTTCGAATGGTGGAGCTACTTGTGGCTCAGCGAGGCGTTCGCCAGATACTATCAATATTTCGGCACTGCACAGGTAACTGAAACATTCATTTCGTTAGTTATTATCATTAAAAGATCAGTTGACACGTTAACTACCAGTCTGAAATAGTTTGCAAGACCAAAACTTTGATTTCAGTCAATTTTCAAATTTTAAATTAATTTTCAATTGCTGAAACTTCTTTAGGTGTATAGCATCAAAGTAAATATCGAAATAAACATAGAAGATGGCAGAAACTATAGTAGGTGATGTGTTCATTGGATAGAGGATGAAATACCCTTTAAAATGAGCGTTCGTACGAGTCGATAGCGTAATTAGTTCCGGAGATATGGCGATTTTAGTTTCGAGTCGATAGGACAGCTGGTTACGGAGCGTTTGTTTACATCGTCGCGAGGCGAATGACCTCGAGCGCGTGAATGGTAAACAGTGCGCGCGCACGCCACGCCAGTCACGCCTCTCGTGCGAGAGAGAGACTCGACGCGACGCGTTAGACGGAGACAGAGACAGTCGAGTTACATAAATTACCCCTCAACATAAATTGCGATATCTCCGAAACGAAAAGTCGGATCGACAAAAACCAAAAATCATTTTAAAGGGGGGTCCTTGCTACTTCCAACAGTAGCTCAATCATAAAGAAAAGACTGATAGTGTCTCTCCTTTCGTCCTTGCTATTTATTTCCTATTCAGATTGAAAGCTAACTAGAATTTGATAGTTGAAATAAAAATCACCGCATTCGCTACCCTAGTTGCATGTTCAGTAGTTGGTACCCCTGTCTGGACGACACATGGGGGGTCACCGCGTGTGTGCTCCCCCTTTTCCTCTTCCGGAATGTTTCATCGCGAACCGTTGTGTAAAATGGACAAAAGTTCTTGGATACATTTAAAATTATAAATCTTCAGTATTAATATAGCGTTTACTTAATATACCACGATCACACGCCACGCAAATCTCGCCAGTTAATAGATACCAAATTTTGTCTGATTTTTTTCGTTTGTAAAAATGAATTTCGTTCAAACGATCATGATAGGTTTACTGTTAAATAAAATCATTATTCCAGATTGAAACATCATGGAACATGGAGGACCAATTTGTCGTAGAACAGCATCAAACCGCTCTAGCAGCGGATGGACTTGAAACATCCAAACCAATGACCAGACAAATTTTAAATTCTGTGGACGTGTCTGGAGCTGGAGACACTATCACGTATAACAAAGGAGCTAGCGTACTACGTATGATGAATGCTATTTTCGGACAGGATGTTTTCGAAGCTGTATTGCAAAATTACCTCAAGAACAAGTAACAACCGAATTCCCTAAAAAATCTTCCTAATTGATGTTATCGTATTATATTGGCTGTTTGTTTTAGTAAAGAAAATAAAGTAGCACGTCCGGAGAATCTGTGGAGCGAGTTTCAAGCAGAGATCGATCGTCGAGCAATAAAACTAGCTTCCTCTGTGAATAATGTAATGACCACGTGGACAGAACAACCCGGATATCCAGTGTTGCACGTCTCCGTTAAAAACGGAGTCGCGACCGTGCAGCAGAAGCGTTTCCTTTTGAGAAACTTAAAATCCACAGCAACGAATCTGACGTGGTGGGTGCCCATTACGTGGGCCAGTAAAGACGAGCCTAATTTCAACGATATGAAAGTAAAACATTGGCTGAATAGAAACGAAAGTGAAGTTAAATTAAACACAAATTCAGGATGGGTGATATTTAACGTCCAATCAACCGGTCAGTGTATTAAACAGTTCGATAAGCAAACAAGATAAAACAGTTAAAAGAGTATATTTGAACATTAAACGAATCTAATTTTGTTAGGTTTTTATCGAGTGAACTACGATAATAATTCTTGGTACCGTATAATCGACGTTTTAAATAGCGAAGACTATCAACAAATACACGTCCTTAATCGAGCCGCCTTGGTCGATGATTTGTTGAACTTAGCGAGAGCTGGTTTACTCGATTACGCGACAGCTTTAAATGGCGTACGATACATAAAAAAAGAAACAAATTATTTGCCCTTTAAGTCTGCGTTTACTGGGCTCAATTACCTAGATCAACGTTTTTCTGGAAACGATGAACATTACCAGCTTTTCAAGGTAAGTTTAAGTGCATACGTAATTATAATTTTACGTTACAATTAAACAAAATTATTATAAATGCTTTCTTAAGAAGTTATAAGAAAAATGTGATGTTTTTCTATTTACTAAAATTTTGTTCAAAGAGAACAGCCGCTAGTTGAGGCAAGAAAAAATATTTTTATCAGAGTTCAGTTCCTATCGTTCATCTTGGGCGATGAAATATTCTTTCTCATTTCGATGTTCTGAATCTCAACCGAGCTTCACAGTTCATATTTTTGTTATTTCTTAACAAAGCATTTATGGATTTTTTGTTGTATAACATGTTAGTCTTAGTTTTACTTGTGGAACACTTGTATTCTATGAGAATAGTTGCTTTCATTAATCGAGGGGGATTGATTATCGTTCCAGAGATTTGTTCTGAGTCTTATCCAAGATATATATGAAAACCTCGGGTACCTAGATCGTGTCAACGACGACAGATTGACGGTACTATTGAGAAGCGAACTGAACAAATGGGCTTGCAATTATGGCCACGAAGAATGCATAGAAACTTTCACCACGATGTTCAAAAAATGGAGGACAACCAATGTCCCAACGTAAGAAGCGACAAGGGAATTCTATAATTTTTCTTTTTATCGATGAGTTATAAAAATTCCTTTTTCTAGAATCAAACCAAACCAACGTGAAGCAGCATACTGCACGGCAATTAAACACGGATCGCAGGAAGATTGGGAATTCTTATGGAAGGAATATTCGAATTCAAACTCGGCTACCGAACAATCGGTTATACTGCAAGCTCTCGGTTGCACCCAAGACAATGCTATAAGAGAAAGGTAATAATTATCGAATAATCGTCTTCACGACGCACTCTTACCATCTTATTGTTTCAGATACCTTTTATATGCACTCCAAAGTTTCGAAACAAGCAAAATTCGCAGACAAGACAGCACTGCTGTGTTTTCTGCGGTGTCCAGTTCCAGTTTATCCGGTGCAGAATTTCTATTAAACTTCATCGACAAATACCACGCCAAAATGACGGAATAGTACGTTCACACTGCAAAAGAGAAATATTTGAAGGAGGATGTTAAAAAAGTGCCAAACTTGTACTGCGGGGCACCTAAAATAACTATAAGGCATCATTCTACGGATTCTGTGGTAAAATTTGTGTAAATGTGGTTGAAGTTGACGATGCTATGAAAGACGAGTCATAACTTTCTCACTTTAAATGACTATAATTTTGAAGTGAATGCATGGAACGTAACAACACTCCGCTACACTTTGGCCTATTTTACACTCGCAAGTATGTCCAATATTTGCAGCGAGTGCAACCTTTTAACGAACTCTGTAAACTGCAACCAAAGATGCCCCCTTTTCTTGACAAACGACTTCTGTCAATGTTCAGAAACACTTTTGAACTCTGGCTGCTGCTTCACAAAGCAAATCTACTTCTGAAAAAGTGCTGTCACCTATTGACATTTCTGCTTCGACAGCATCCCACACAATACCAATTGTCATTGCACTTCAGGTGTTTCGAGCTAACTTTGCAAGCGACTTGTTACAAATAATACAGTTTCTCTCCATTTGGCACTATAACTTGTGCTACGATATACTACAAGAATTACATTAGGCTACAAAGTGCATTACACAAGTCGCACTGGATAGTATCTCATATAAGACAGTGGTCCAATTCCAGACGAAAGAAAAAGTATCGTGGAAAGCCATAGTGGTGTTATCGTCTCCAGATAAACACCTCTACAAGAATGTAACGAACCAACAGAACCATCTGAACTATAAACACTTCAGATCGCACGATAGCAACCATATCGTATACATTGCGAACGTCATGGTTAATGTTCAATTCACTTAGAAATTATGATCCAAAGAAGAAGGGGATGAAATCTAATAACAGTCTTTCATATCGAATGCATTTAATTCCATTCTAGGAAAGAGTTATACCATTAAACATATTTTGAGGAATATTTGCGTCCTGATACATCATCTTAATCTCTTGCGTCTTATTGTTACCGACCAACAATCTAGGCAACATTTCCATGCGTATTATATAAATATTGACTTTTCTTTACAAAATAGCGTCGGGATTGTTAGGTTCTATGCATTCGCTTCGAAGTTGTAGTCATTTGAAGACAAAAAGTTATGATTCGTCAGACCTAACCTAGACCTAACCCCAACGACATTTTTCACGACTTTCACATCGCATTAGCTATAAACAATTGTGCAGAACCTTAGAATGATGCCTTATAGTTATTTTAGGTGCCTGGCGGGGTACAAATTTGTTACTTTTGTAACACTTTGACGGCCGCTGTCACGTATACGTGACTTCGCTAGCTAGCAGACGTTGGCCATTGTCACGCGTGCGTGATCTACTGTGTCAGTCACCATTTCATCGTACATTCAACTTATTACGTTTGTTGAGGGTACATATAATATTCCTAGCATCTCACTTTGGTCTACAACATCAGTGACGATGGACAACGGTCTTCGCGGCCATTAAAGTGTCAACATCCCCCTTCAGTTTAAAAATATAAAAATACGAGTGTTTGTTTCAGTTACGAGGGGCCAAGCACGATCGCTACCATACTATCGTCAGCTTCCCAGCGTTTATCGACACGGAAGTCAGTCGACGGATTCGCAAATTTAATCCAAAAGCATGCAACGCCTTTCGATAGCATTTTGAGTTCCTTGAGAAACTCCCTGGACATAGCAGAATACGAATTAAAGAATTTTGGAAGTTTCAGCGACCAGATTGCATCTTGGATGACCGACAACACTATAGATTATTATCGTCTGCCTGAAAACATAATTCCTGTTGATTATTTAATCGACGTGACGCCGCATATCGAAACCTTTACATTCGATGGAGAAGTGACCATACAGGCGCAGGTCGCAACGAAGACGAACAAAATCGTTTTGCACTCGTCGGAAATAAAACATGACAAGATCACCGTTTCTCTAGAGGGAAAATTGCTAAACATTGACCGTAGCTATACTACCGAAAAGTATGATTTTCTCACGATCGTGTTATCGGAACAATTACCACTTGGAAGTAAAATAACTATTGCGATTAAATATTCGGGATCCCTGAACGAAGAAATGCGTGGATTTTATAGGAGTTCCTACACGACCAGCAATGGCGACACAAGGTACTTGAAGGGGTTTATCGATTTTTTATCATACAGGAACAATCGAGCACCGATCACACCCCATTTTAATTTAAACGAACATACTTTTCAACGGAGAAACATTTAAAATAATTAAATAAAATGAATCTTAATATGTACTAGGAATTTTGTAGAAATTCCATTTACATTAGTTACACTATATTTTAAACAAATGTCGAGGATGTCGGTGCTAATTTATTAAAAACCTATTAAAATTAAACTAGACTTAACCCATCGAACGTTCTATTTATTAGTAAATGAATGTAATTCTTTTTGTCTGATAGATGGTTAGCAGCTACTCATTTGGAACCAGTCGGAGCTAGGAAGTTATTCCCCTGTTTCGACGAGCCAGCAATGAAGGCCAATTTCACGATGCAAGTTACATTAGAGAAAGGATACAATGCCATCAGCAATATGCCAATAGAGAAATCAACTACAATCGGGTATGTTACAATTTTCATGAAATAAGCAACGCGATATTAACACATTACCGACCGATAGCCTATTAATCGACTTTTTTTACCGGCCAACACTTACCGACCGATAGCGTATTAAAACTTTTTTACCGATCAACGCTTACCGACCGATAGCCGATCGGTAAAGTGTTAAAATTGTCAGTACCGTGTCTGGAAAGATGACAAATGGAAAGAACGTGGGTTTGGCCGGGGTTACATTGATGATTTTTTTTAAATATTTACTACGATTTCTATCTAGGACGTATTAAACTCTTATTTGTCAATTAGTCTGGTTTTTTTTTTATACAGAGTGCTCAGCCACCCCTGGAAGATTCTAGAGGCCACAATAAGACGAAAATCAAGAATATTAATTTGTTGATTGAGCCTTCGTTAAAAAGTTATAGATACGTTTCCGGCCACAGAGTATATTTTCGGTACAGAATTTTTTTCTCGAAAGTGTGTAAGATTTCGAGGGTACGTGTATTGACCAAAGATGATTGTAATTGACCGCTACAATTGAAAATAATTTTTTTAGAACGATTTTAAATTTTTTAATTTTGTCGAAAAAATTCAGCACCTATTTGAATTTTTTTCTCGAAAATGCGTAGGATTTCGGGGGTGTGTCTATTCACTAAAAATGATTGTAATTGACCCCTGCAACCGAAAGTAATTTTTCCAGAAAGATTTGAAATTTTTTAATTTCGCGCAAAAATTTCAGCACCTAATCGAATTTTTTTCTCGAAAATGGTTAGGATTATGAGGGTTTGTCTATTGATAAAAAATGATTGTAATTGACCCCCGCAACCGAAAATAATTTTTCTAGAACGATTTTTTTATCCCCTGTCGATTTTTTTTTTAAATTCGTTTTTGATTTTTAGTATTTCTGTTTGACGCCCTATAGAAAAGTTGTTTAATACTTTTGCGTAGATACTCATAAGCTCTACTGCAGAAAAAAGTTTCATCGAAATATATTCACTATTATGGGAGTTATGATCGTTTGAAAATTAAGCCATCTTTATGGGGTTTTTCTCATTTTACGGGGTCAAGGATCAACTTTTCAAATATTTTTGGAATTTCTACACATTCTTCACAAAAATTCGCGTCGTTTGCCTTTTTAAACATTAAAATCGTCGAATCCGTTCTGAAGTTATAAGATTTTAAACATACACATGAAATTTCAGGCCAACATTTCTAACCTCACATTATATTTTCGGAAAAGAATTTTTTTCTCGAAAGTGTGTAAGATTTCGAGGGCACGTGTATTGACCAAAGATGATTGTAATTGACCCCCATTATCGAAAATAATTTTTCCAGAACGATTTGAAATATTTTTTTTCGCCCAAAAAGGGGACTTCCCCCTGTCGATTTTTCTTAAGAATTCGATTTTGATTTTTAGTAATTATGTTTGACGTCCTACAGAAAAATTGTCTAATACCTTTTTGTAGGTACTTATGAGCTCTACTTCAGAAAAAAGTTTCATTGAAATATACTCACTATTGTAAGAGTTATGGCTGTTTGAAGATGGGGCCATTTTTATGTGATTTTTCTTATTTTTCGGAGCTAAGAATCAACTCTTTCAATATTGCTAGAATTTCTACATATTCTTCGCTAAAATATGCGTTGTTCACCTTTTTAAACATTAAAATCCTCCAATCCGTTCAGAAATTATAATGTTTTAAACATACACATGAAATTTCAGGGCATCATTTCTAACCTCACGTTATATTTGTGGAAAAGAATTTTTTTCTCGACAGTACGTAGGATTTTGGTGGTATGTGTATTAACCAAAAATGATTGCAATTGACCCTCGCAAACAACAATAATTTTTCCAGCACGATTTGAAATTTTTTAATTTTGTCGAAAGATTTGTCCACCTACTCGAATTTTTTTCTCGAAAATGGTTAGGATTTCGAGGGTATGTCTATTGACAAAAAATGATTGGAATTAACTCCCGCAACTGAAAATAATTTTTCCGTGAATGATTTGAAATTTTTTAATAACCTCTTAACGAAGCCTCAATCAACAAATTGGTATTCTTGATTTTCGTCTTATTTTGGCCTCTAGAATCTCCCATTGGCCGAACACCCTGTATAATCGAAACGTGGAGGAAAATGAAGCTTACTTTAATAGGGGGATTGATAAATTGATGATTTGAATAGAGTTTGGGGCTCCATATCACGATCATATTCGCGACGTTACTTAATTCCTCCCTGTAATTCACGTAGACGTCGTTCACTTCGATACTTCCTCGTAACAGTAACCGCACCTTGGAACAGAAAATAACTAATTAGACAGGCAGCAATAAACTATATAAAAAATAACAGATGATAACGTTGTTGAAAAGCGACTGCTAGACCTGAAAAAAGAAAAGAAAAGAAATAATTATTGCTCATTAATTCAAAAAATAATTAAAAATTTAAACCGTTGCAGAAACGGAGGGCTCGGAATAAAATTCCAGGAAACGCCTAAAATGTCCACGTACCTGGTGGCTTTGGTAGTCTCTGATTTTAATTACATCGTTTATAACGACATTTACAAAGTGTGGTCGAGACCGGACGCCATCAACCAAGGAACGTACGCTTTGTCCATTATGGAAAGCTTAGTGAAGTATTACGAGAATGTATTGAACATTCCTTACAAACTACCGAAACTCGACATGGTGGCGTTGCCTGATTTTGCGTCAGGCGCGATGGAGAATTGGGGTCTATTGACCTACAAGGAAAGAAACGTGTTGTACAGTGACAAAGAATCGACCACTGCGACCAAACAAAGCATAGCTAACGTCATATCCCACGAAATCAGTCACCAATGGTTTGGAAATCTGGTCAGTCCACTCTGGTGGAAGTACCTATGGCTGAACGAAGGCTTCGCTAGATATTACCAGTACTTTGGAACGGACAATGTACGCGCACAAACGTTCTATTTAAAAAGGGATCTCGTATTTGTTTCACCGTAACGTGAAAAAAACTTTGTTCCTCAGGTGGAGAAAGACTGGTCGCTGGTACCCCAATTTGTGGTAGAACAGCTTCACTCGGCCCTTGAGACTGACAGTTACGCGTCCAGTCACGCCATGACGCACAACGTGTACAGTCCAACGGAGATCAGGGGAATCTTTGACACAATATCTTATGCAAAAGGCGCCAGCGTGATACGAATGCTGAGGGAGCTGTTCGGTGCCAACGTGTTCCATAAATCTCTTCACAATTATCTAACCAAATTGTGAGTAAAGTCCCCGGACTGTAGGAACAGATGAAAAATACGACTTTAATTTTTCAGACAATACGACGTGGCCACTCCCAACGACCTGTTCGATGCTTTCAAAGAACAAATTACCGATAACGACACTCGAGATTCCTTCGACAACATTATGAACACATGGACCACTCAGCCTGGGTATCCCGTTGTTCGTTTCACCATTAAAAGTAATAGCTTGCACCTCAAACAAGAGCGCTTCTTAATCGAACGAAGCAAGGACGCATCTAGCGAAAAGCCTCTGTGGTACGTTCCAATCACTTGGACATCTCCCAACAAACCGTCCACTAACGCATCATGGTTGTACTGGTTCTACAAGGCGGAGGACAACGTTCCGTTGTCAGGCTGTGACACAGATTTATGCATCTTTAACGACAAACAGGCTGGTAAGTGAACAAAATAACAATCGTACAAGTTACGTACACTTAACAAAATGGGAACGATCACATCAGGCTTTTATCGTACGAATTACGAGGATGATCACTGGCGACGAATAATCACCTTCCTGAAAACCAAGTCGTACGACAAGATCAACGAGATCAACCGTGCAACGATCATCGACGATCTGATGAATTTCGCTAGATCGGGATACGTGGATTATGAGATCGCGTTATCGGCGACACAGTATCTCGTGAACGAGAGAAATTACGTTCCGTGGCGGGCGTTCTTCAACAGCCTAACCTATCTGCGCAGACAGTTTCAAGGAAGAGACGCTTTCGACGCATACAAGGTACAGTAACAGTAGACTCACAGAAACACTAACTTAGTTACGCCTATAATCGTACATTTTCGAAGTTTCAACTAAGTGCATTCCGAAGACAATTATTTCACGTTACAGAGATACCTAACTGCACTTCTGACGCCGATATACGATGAGTTAAAGTTCGAAGACCAGAAAAGTGACAAACACGAAAGGTTGCTATTGAGAATGTACGTTCGCAAATGGGCTTGCGAGCTGGGAGTCTCTGATTGCGAGGCTAACGCCACCTTGTACTTCAAGACGTGGTACGGTGACCAGACACAAAAGTAAGTATCGATTCCTCTTGTGTCCGCGCGATGGCGCTCACGTTCGAGGCCCCTAAAAATCCCCGAGAAAAAAGGGGTGCGCCAACTTAAATCCAATACTACCAACTAGTGACTTAGATCTTACTAAAACTAGGGACTTAACTAGATGGCGCTTGCTACGCTCGTGACATTATCCACCATAATAATGATCGACCGTAGGGGAACCCCCCCCAAAGCGAGGCTCTCGAATTCTCGTGCTTGATTTTTTACTTTTCAGTCAAGTTGTACCAACTTTATGAATAAAATTAACCCCGTTGGAATCGTTTTACAGTTTCCCGGCAAATTATCGCGGGGTATCCTATTGTGCAATTGCCAGAACAAGTCCATCTGATTACTGGGACATTTTGTGGTCGCTTTATATGAACACTACGGTCGCCTCGCACAAATCGGTGATTCTACAGTCCCTGGCCTGCACCACACAACCGACTTATCTGAACAAGTAATTCTATTTCTATTGATTTTCAAACGTTCGACATTGAATGTTTCTATACATATTATTTTCCATCGAAGGCTATTGAACAAAGCTATAACGAAGAATTCTGGAATACGATTCGAAGACAGTCCCAGTGTATTTTCGAACGTTATCGATGCTAGCTTAGAAGGTGTTGACTATGTAATTGATTTCGTTAAAACTAATTACAACGAAATCAACAAGTAGTAAGTAATAAAGTTTCTCCAACTCGATTCCTGTACATGCATATGCTAACTCTGTGGTTTAATTTCAACAGTTATAGAGGCGATGTTTCTAAAATCAAAAGCATCGTGCTCGCTCTTGCAAGGAGGCTGTCTACGGAGAAACTCTACGCCAAGGTAATTAATAGTTTTCCTTACTAGATGCGTGTGTATCCCTGGAATGTTATCCTCACGTAAATCTTTCATCGATTGCAGTACATGAATTTGATTGCTTGGCTGGAGGAGAAGGAATTCTCGTCTTTTGGAAGCTCCTTGAATACTTACAAGAATCGTGCAGCTTACGAGTTAACCTGGGCAGAAAGTTATATTCCAAAGTTACACGAATGGATGGAGACGAACTATCCAGACACCGATTATCGTTTACCAAAATTACACTCTCCGTTGAAGTACAACATTTCACTTTCTCCACACTTCCAAGAGAGAAATTTCACGTTCACCGGAAGGGTTCAAATATCCACAAGATGTCTCAGAAACACCTCACGAATAGTCCTCAACAGTCACCAGCTAAAAATAAACAAAGTATCAATCTACAAAAGCGACTCGACATACATAGGTGAAGAATTAAACGTCAACAGCATTATGACGACAGAGAATACTCAAAAGCTCACTGTATTCATGAAAAACATTATAAGGAACGATGAAATACTTATTGACATTGAGTTCGAGGGAGTTCTGAACGACAAAATGGAAGGCTTTTATCGAAGCTATTATTTCAACAATGTTATGAACATTAGGTCGGTAAAACAAACAATTCTCTTTAAATATAGACTCCCTACATATGACGGAGAAAGGTTAACTACGGTGCTAATGAAAAAATGAGTTCAATGACACACGTTAACACAAAAAATTTCTCAAAAGTATCAAACTAACACCCTATACATGAACGAAATGTACAATTTCTAATATTTCGAGTTTGGTGTTTTTCAGCTGGTTGGCGACAACTCAATTCGAACCTACTCACGCTAGAAAAGCATTCCCTTGCTTCGATGAACCAGCCCTTAAAGCTACATTCGTAGTCAACATCGAAAGACCTGAGAAGTATGTTGCGCTAAGCAATATGCCCAGTAAAAAGACATCACCGATGTGAGTATATACATAAAAGACGATGGATTATTAAATTACATTATTCTAATGATATTATAATTTCAGTGTCGCAGGTCGCGTGTGGGAGACGTTCGACGAAACTCCAACAATGTCGACGTACTTGATCGCGTTTGTTGTTAGCGATTTCGAAACAGTCAGAAATTCGTACGTAACAGTAAATATATGGGGTAGACCGAGCATCGCGCCGAGCGGCGATTACGCTCAAATCGCTGCTCCGCGAATGCTGGAAATTCTCGCAACGAAAACGAATCAAGAGTACACTTTACCGAAACTGGACTTAATAGGAATCCCAGACTTTTCGATGGGTGCTATGGAAAACTGGGGTCTAGCCACATTTAGGTGAGCGCAAAGATATTGATACGCTCTATTCCACGTATCATCCTTCCACGAGAAGAAGCGTGTTTACATCCCCATCCTGTGAGTCAATAGACTGCAACAGGAATGGGGATGTAAACACGCTGTAAGCACGGTACAAATGTTGATGGCGTCTAAACCAGAAGCGAGGGAACCTGAAACTGAAAAATCATAACGTTAAACAAACTTCGTAACTGTTGCAAAATACCAACCGTTAAAAGCAACGTTATTTTACAATATTTCTGGCTCTTTTATTACTAAATTTATGAATACTTTGCAGAGAGTATGGACTGTTCTACAACGAGAAGGTAACGACGGCCAAGTACGCAGACTACATACTCACTATAATAGCACACGAGCTCGCTCACATGTGGTATGGAAATTTGGTCACGTGCGACTGGTGGGAACACATTTGGCTCAACGAAGGTTTCGCAGAATACATGCAATGGCAGGTGGCACAATCGGTGAGTTTAAATCTAATAATTTTATCTCCTCACTGTACGATGCAACTAGTCCGACTCGAGTTATTTACGATAAGTTAGCGTTATTAATGTTTTCGTCTAAAAAAAAATGTGACTGGTTGAAACCAAATAACCAAGAGTTTACCGTACATTAAAATCAATACACTTTCACATTCGCGTAAATTTTTAAAATACCCGGTTCTTTAGTAAGCATTGCACGTATGAAAAAGCTTTAACAGAATTAAATTATAGTTGTACAAGAGATCTAACCTCCACTAAAACGATACGAATCTGTTATAGTTCAAACCTGGTCATAATTTCGAAGATCTTTTTGTCGTCGACGAGTTGCAAGTTGCGATGAAGAACGATGACTATGTTTCGTCGCATCCCATGAACAATCCCGTTAGCAAACCATCCGAAATCGCCAATGTATTCGACAGTATTGCGTACGGAAAATGTAAGTAACTAAAAATTTACACGCAATCGCAACAATTAACACTAATATTCAATTATTCGAGCAAAATACGAGACAGTATCGAACGCGTAGTCACTCACAGTCGCGTCGTTCCGCCATATTGCTTTTTTCCCCCTCCTTAATTCACACTTCCAGCGTCCAGGTGGCGCATCTGTCTCGCGATAATGGCGGGCTTTTGTACAACTGTTTTAAAAATAAATAGTACTTACGAATTTTCTTCGAAAAATATTTGGATCGAATTCGGTTCTCATGATACGAGAGGATTATTTTTAAACTGCAGAAAACAGAAACAAAATACAATATAATTTCTGCTATTATTGAAGCCTATTGATTAGATACTCCATAATTAAAATTAACCGTTTCGCAGCATCCAGCGTAATACGAATGATAAAGAATTCATTGGCCCCGGAAGTTTTCTCAAAAGCCACGCAACGATACTTGCGCGAAAATCGATACAGTAATACGAGTCCGAAAGACCTTTGGAAAGCATTTGACGCCGTCATTAACGAGACTCACGCTTTTGGAGATTGGAAGATTTCCATGGAAACTTTAATGAACAGTTGGACCAACGAAGCAGGATATCCGGTTGTTTCTGCAACTTCGAATGGCAATAAAATAACGTTAACTCAGGTACCATTTACTTGGAACAGCTCGAATGGAAAATTACTATTCCATTTTGAATAAACGCTATACCTATTGTTATTCCAGAAACGTTTCTCGCTAAATCAACACGAGGAGCCCACGAAGGTCTACTTTTGGATCCCCATCACAATGGCGTCTGCTTCCAATGTGAATTTCATAACGACCGCGACGAACGTTTGGTTGGGTGAAAAAAGTTTGGACGTTGAGTACAAACCGGGCGACTGGTTTATACTAAACGTTCAGCAGAGCGGATACTATCGCGTGAACTACGACGACGATTCGTGGCTGCGTTTGATAAAAGCGCTTAGGCAACCGACGCACAGCTCTATCCATCAGACGAACCGTGCACAAGTCATCGACGATCTTCTGAATCTAGCTCGTGGTAGTTACATCGATTACAACCTGGCGTTGAATGGTACGACATACTTGATCAAGGAGAAGCATTATCTGCCGTGGAGATCGTTCTTCAACGACATCAGTTTCATCGCGCAGCGTTACGAAGGCTACAATGATAGCCGCGATCTTCTTGGAAAGTACATTATGCACTTGACGTCGGATATATACAATAGCATCGGTTTTATGGACAGCGAGTCCGAGAACCATCTGGACCAGCTGGCCAGGGAACTGATTCTGACTTGGGTGTGCAAATTCAACGACACGAAATGCGTCGACACGTCTAAGAAACTGTTTGCCAACTGGCGTCAAGCTCAACAGTACACGTAAGCTTTCACAATAATGGGTTTAAGAGATTTTTTTTGCTCGAGACACCTTAGATTGGTTAATTCAATTGTCATATTTTGGCTAAAAAAGTGGTGTGGTTCTTTTAGAATTTCTCCAAACGCGAGACCAGCCGTTTACTGCACAGCCTTGAAACATGGATCCATCGAAGATTGGCGTTTCCTCTGGGAACAGTACCTGAAAGCAGACTTTGCTTCAGAAAAGAAGATCATACTGGATGCTCTTGGATGCACATTGAACAAGGAGCTACTGCACGAGTGAGTATAAAAATAAATTATGTCAGTACGGGGTATCATACCTTTACCTAATTTTGTCCCACTTCGAATGGTTAATATTTATCCTTGAATTCGGATGAAACACCTTCCTCCACTTTGTTCTTGATCATCCATCGATAAAATGGTTTTAAACAATTTTTGGGGCAACAGCTTGCGTTCCCTTCAATTAAGAATAATTAAAACTGAAAAATCCTGATTAAATGAATTTGTCACTATTTTGTTTCATCGCAGATACATTGGCGATGCATTGAATGTTAACTACACATCCAGCATTCGAAAGCAGGACGTAAGCGCAGCACTTGCTTCTGTCTACAGCGCTGGACAGTTTGGGCTGAACGTGATGTTGGACTATTTGTTGGAAAATTATGAAGAAGTTTACAAGTAGTGAGTAAATAAACATAAGAGAGCTTGCATATCTATGCACTTCCACATCTTATGAGGAGACTTGCATGTTCGTTTCTCTTCTAGTTATGGCGAGTGGGAGAGTGTCGGAGACCTGTTCTTGAAAGTGGCATCTCGCTTCTCCACCAAATCCGAAATTTCAAAGGTACTTCTATCGTATTGCTTTTCAATGTGATACTAAATCTGATCCTGTGGAACAGAAAGACTTAATGGACGATCGATCGTTTCCTATTCCACTTTGACAATATTTTTGTTCCTTTGCAGCTACAAAATTTCGCAGATACTAAGAAGGACAGCATCACGAGCATCTCGTCCATGTTGGATAGAGCGATTGCAGCAGCGAACAAAAATTACAATTGGTACAATTCCAATTTTGATAAAATCAATTCGTGGTTGACTTGGTACCAGAACAGCAATTCTAAAAGCGGAACTGGCAGAGTAGTTGCAAGTGCCTTCAGTATAATTTCCATGACTGTGTTGTCGATAATCGTGTATATAATTGGCCGATAGAGAATTGTAAAAACACTTTGTACCAATATGTTTAATATGATCAGAAACCAAAGTATATTTTCTATAAACTATGTATCGTATTAGTGGTATTGCCATAAAATAAAACAGTATATGTATATTTATATATAAATTTTAGTCTGATTGATTTTTAAACATTGAAGATATAAATTTTCATCGCAAAAAAAAAAAAAAAAAATTATACAGGGTGTTCGACCAACCCTGGGAAAAATTTCAATGGGGGATTCTAGAGGCCAAAATAAAACGAAAATCAAGAATATCAATTTTTTGATGGAGGCTTCGTTAAAAAATGATTAATAATTAAATTCAAAAATTTCAAATCGTTCTGAAAAAATTATTTTCGGTTGCGGGGGTCAATTACAATCATTTTTGGTCATTATACATACACCCGAAATCTTACGCACTGTCGAGAAAAAAATTCTTTACCGAAAATCTAATATAATAAAGTGAGAAAAACCCCCTAAAATTGGTCCAATATTCAAACGGCCATAACTCCTACAATAGTAGAGGTATCTCATTGAAATTTTGAGAGGAAGTGATGTTCATGGATAGCTACACAAAAGTATTAGACACCTTTTCTGTAGAGCGCTAATCAAATTTATTAAAAATGAAAAACAGATTTTTAAAAAAAAATCGACATTCTCCTTTTTCTGCGACAAAAAAAATTTCAAATCGTTCTAAAAAAATTATCTTTAGCTAGGGGAGCCAATTTCAATTATTTTTGGTCAATACATATACCCACGAAATTCTACCCATTTTTGAGAAAAAAAATTCTTTACCGAAAATCTAATATAATAAAGTGAGAAAAACCCCCTAAAATTGGTCCAATATTCAAACGGCCATAACTCCTACAATAGTAGAGGTATCTCATTGAAATTTTGAGAGGAAGTGATGTTCACGGATACCTACACAAAAGTATTGGACAATTTTTCTGTAGAGCGTCAAACAAAATTACTAAAAATAAAAAACGAATTTCTAAGAAAAATCGACGAGGGTACTCCCCTTTTTCGGTGAAAAAAAAATTTCAAATCTTTCTAAAAAAATTATTCTCGGTTGCTGGGGTTAATTAGAATAATTTTTTGTTAATACAGATACCCCCAAATCCTACGCAATGTCGAGAAAAAAATTCTTTACCGAAAATCTAATATAATAAAGTGAGAAAAACCCCCTAAAATTGGTCCAATATTCAAGCGGCCATAACTCCTACAATAGTAGAGGTATCTCATTGAAATTTTGAGAGGAAGTGATGTTCACGGATACCTACACAAAAGTATTGGACAATTTTTCTGTAGAGCGTCAAACAAAATTACTAAAAATAAAAAACGAATTTCTAAAAAAATCGACGGGGGTAGTCCCCTTTTTCGGCGAAAAAAAATTTCAAATCGTTCTAAAAAAATTATTTTCGATTGCGGGGGTCAAGTACAATAACTTTTGGTGAGTAGACAAACCCTCGAAATCCTACCCACTTTCGAGAAAAAAATTCGAGAAGGTGTGAAATTTTTTGACAAAATTAACAAATTTCAAACCGTTCTGGAAAAAATTATTTTCGATGGTGGGGGTCAATTACAATAATTTTTTGTTAATACACATACTCCCAAATCCTACGCACTGTCGAGAAAAAAATTCTTTTCCTAAAATATAATGTGAGGTTAGAAATATTGTATGTTGTATGTTTAAAACATTATTACTTCTGAACGACTTGGAGGATTTTAATGTTTAAAAAGGCAAATAACGTCTATTTTAGCGAAGAATATGTAGAAATTCTAGCAATATTGAAAAAGTTGATTCTTAACCCCGAAAAATGAGAAAAATTACATAAAAATGGTCCCATCTTCAAACAGCCATAACTCTTACATTAGTGCGTATATTTCAATGAAACTTTTTTCTGATATAGAGCTCATAAGTACCTACAAAAAAGTATTAGACAACTTTTCTGTAGGGCGTCAAACAAAATTACTAAAAATAAAAAACGAATTTCTAAGAAAAATCGATGAGGGTAGTCCCCTTTTTCGGTGAAAAAAAAAATTTCAAATCGTTCTAAAAAAATTATTTTCGGTTGCGGGGGTCAAGTACAATAACTTTTGGTGAGTAGACATACCCTCGAAATCTTTCCCAATTTCGAGAAAAAAAATTCTTTACCAAAAATCTAATATAATAAAGTGAGAAAAACCCCCTAAAATTGGTCCAATATTCAAACGGCCATAACTCCGACAATAGTAAAGGTATCTCATTGAAATTTTGAGAGGAAGTGGTGTTCATGGATACCTACACAAAAATATTGGACAATTTTTCTGTAGAGCATCAAACAAAATTACTAAAAATAGAAAACGAATTTCTAAGAAAAATCGACGAGGGTAGTCCCCTTTTTCGGTGAAAAAAAAAATTTCAAATCGTTCTAAAAAAATTATTCTCGGTTGCGGGGGTTAATTACAATAATTTTTGGTAAATAGACAAACCCTCGAAATCTTTTCCAATTTCGAGAAAAAAATTCGAGAAGGTGTGAAATTTTTCGACAAAATTAAAAAATTTCAAATCGTGTTCTTGATTTGCATCTTATTTTGGCCTCTAAAATCCCCCATTAAAATTTTTCCCAGTTGTGGCCGAACACCCTGTATTATATTATTCAATGTTTTTGTTAGAAAATATAACCAAAACTGAGTTATCGACGTGTGTCAACAGCAAAGAAAAATATAAAAAATCGATACAACTTTATTATATTGAAACCGAAATATACAATAATTATACTTGTTACAACGGTAGATCATTTTTTTTTTCTGTTTCACAAATACACACTTATATTTTCATATAACAACAATCTCGTTTCACGAACAGTAACAGTTAAGATCTGTTTGTTCACGTTTCGGCGCGCTCGCCGCCTAGAAACGATCATTAATTATAAACAAATTCATCGTTATCTTATCTTGTGCGCCGTGAACGTTAATTTCGGAAGTCCTTTGATTAATACTGAATGTAAAACTTCCATTACACATCCTACTGATCGAACACATAATTATTTGTAGTAATTTCCAACTGTCGACACAGCGTTTATAATTTATTAATCAACCTGGTGGGCATAGTGCCAAAAAACCGATCTCAAAAATTCATAAATAACAATTTAAAACTACCTATGAGAATTAAACGGGGAAGATCGGAAGTTTAAGGTATCAATTAAAAATGGCCGGGCGGTTGGAGGTCGACTGTGAATTTTAAAAAAGGATTGATCCAAGTTACACTTTGCTCTCGTGCCACTCCGCGATAATTATTATATTTTCAATAGTCTGCGATATGAAAGCTACGTTGCCTAATAAACAACCTTGTAAAATTCGTTTAAATTAAAAAAATAACAATTTCCTAGTTTCCATTTGGCGGAGTCAATCGGTTCCTTAATCAGGTGGCTCGATCATGACACTCGAGGTATGGAGGATTTTAATATTGTTATGTACGTGGGCGGGAATCGACCAAACCTATCGCCTAAACATCTAAATACTTAATTGTACATATATCGTTCGACGTATATTTACAAAAAAACTTACAAAAACACTCGACACACGTTTGTAAATCTGAAAAAACCACCGTCGTCGTCTGTCTGCGTTTTGCGAACATTTGCCACAACAGCGCAGCCACGGGACTCACGGTCTCGAAATATGAATACCCGTTCATCAAAACGTCGGAAATTCATCACAAATACCTTTCTCTCATTACGCGGTGTGTCTTTTCAACCAATCGTAAATCGTAACGTGATTGGTGTTTACCCATCGTATGTTGGCTTCGGACTGTTCGATAGCTTGGTGGACCGTTCTCGTTGCGCTGCTCAGTTCGTGCTTGTGCTCCGTCGTGAAGTCCAGCAGCTATGTACGAAAACACATCAGTTTTACTATCAACTAGATTGTCCAAGAAAATCATTTTGACTGCTTTTTAATTTCAATTAGAAAAACAATTATGTATATGACACAATTTCTTAGAATTTTGTGACAATTTTGTACAACATATAAATGCGTTATACCTATATATATAGGACATATATAGGTATATACTAAGTTTCAGTCTTTCCAGTGTTAACACATTACCGACCGATAGCCTATTAATCGACTTTTTTACCGGCCAACACTTACCGACCGATAGCGTATCAATCAACTTTTTTACCGACCAACGCTTACCGACCGATAGCCGATTAATCAACCGCTACCGGTCGGTAAAGTGTTAATATTACTAATATTTTTCAGATTTTGTGAAACACAAGATATTACAAATAAAAATAAAAATCGTAGCAATTTTGATTTTCAATCTCACCTAACCTAAAATATTCAAATCTACATCCACACTTACATCTTTCAGCTCGTATTTAGTGTTTATGCCTCTGGTTGCTGATTTCACTATGCTGTTGATGGTCAACAAAGACGATCCGAAACTGAAACAGATATTTCCTTTCGTTTGGAACATTGTCTTTGGGGAAAGTTTAAAAAGCTGTTTCGATAAGAGTACTTGAAGAGAGTACTTACTATTCCCGAAGACGGTACCATTTGTTCCGGAAGAAGCTGAATGTCAGGGAATGGCCAATGTTGTTGTTGGCGACGGAGCTGAATACACGAGACACATCTTGCTTCCTGATCCCGGAATTCTCGGTGATCGTCCAGTCCAAATATTGGCTCAGAAGCCACATGTCTCTGGTGCAACCCAGAGCGTTCAAGAGCAGATCTTTTTCTGAGCCAACGTTCGTTTCGAGGTATCTTTGCCAAGCAAACTCCCATTCAGCTTGCCCACCCACTCTGATGGCCGTGCAATAAACGACGGTCTTCAAATTCGGTGAAATTCTGCGTACAAATGCGATGATTTCAACTTCGCTGAAACTCGGGATCAAAATGAATAACCGTAAACTTACGGATTATGTTTGTTCGGATTCGACGCGTTCTGCCAATTGTGGAACTGCATCATGGCGTTCTGCACGCAGTCCTCGTGACCGAAGCTGCACGCCCAGGTCAGCACGTCGATTCGAGTGAAGACTGTCAACTGAGGATCGCCGGGGTTATCCTTGAAGCCAACCTGCTTGTAGACGTTGTCCAGAAGCTTCAGAACGTACACCTGAAAAGATATTTAGCAAAAACATGTAACAGTCGAAAGGTTCACCGTTGGTTGATTTCGAATTGCTTACTCGGAACTTATCGTAACCTGGCATCTTGATCAACATGTCGTCCAGATAGTGCATGGCAGTGAAAGCAGCCTTCCAAGGTAGGTATTCGGTTTCATGGGCCAAGTACGAGGTGACGTCCAACGCGGTGCCATAATCCAGTCTTCTAGCTCTCGCTAAATTCAACGCGTCGTCGATCAATTGAGCCCGACTGATCGTAGATATATCCTTGAACGAGTTCTCGTTCAGCTGATGGATTATCATTTGCCAATTCGATCTGTCGTAGTTGACTCTATAGAATCCTGAAGAAACAACATCGAAATAATCTTCAATGAGCAGGTTAATGAAACAGAACTTGAGCTATACGTTACGACAGGTTTAGCGAATGTGGTAGACACAATTTCACACGGTCTGCGACATTACAAGTCTCACCAGTTTCCTGAACGTTGAATATCACCCACTCGGTAGAGTTTAGATTGAGATTCGGTAGCGTGATCGACTTGGTAGCCTTCATCCACTCGGAAGGCTGAGTTTTATCGAAACCCAACTGGCTCTGAGTGGTGTAGGTGATCGGTATCCACCACAATGGCTCGGTTTCGTACGTGGTTTTCGTAGTGGCGTTGCGAAGTAGAAAACGATCCTGGAACGAACGACGAGACTCGACGCAATTAAACGGTATTTGTGTCGTCTATGAGAGGAATTCGGTTGCAACAGACCTGCATTAACATCGCGGAGCCGTCCTCGTAATTTCTAGTGACCGTCACTACTGGGAAACCAGTCTGAAGCGTCCAGGTGTCCATGATCTCCTTAATCGTGACCGCGGGATCCAACACTTTGTCCTTGTGCGCTTGTTTCGTCAGAGCATCCCACAAATCATTCTGTTCGGCGCTCTGATATGCCCTGGTACGAGGTTACGAAATAGTAATTAGTAACGGTAAATAACCAGTCGACAATTGCAAATACTCACTTTCCATTTAGATAGTTTGTTAAACCCTGTTTGAAGACGTCGGTGGTAAGGAAATGGTCCATCATTCTTATTATCGAAGCACCTGTTCGCGAACAAACGTGCCACGTTAATATTATGTCAGAAAGATGATGTTTCTGCGCGAATCGATACCTTTTTCGTAGGAGATTCTGTCGAAGATCTCGTTGATCTCGTCCGGATGGCCAACCTCGATCGATATCGGGTGCGAAGATTCCAACGCGTCCAATGCGAGGACGGATTGCAAATCGTGGACCACAAACTGTTCCAAAACCTTCCACGTTGGCTCCACCTATGAAAAATTCAAAAGTCTTTCGCAACAGTTTTTTCTAATAAGTTTGCTTGTGGATTTTCGAACCGGGGAACAGCGAAAGAATCTTGTTAAATTTTCCTTACAAAGGATTCGTCGACTTACTTGGTTCATACCAATGTATTCTACGTAGCTGGCAAAGCCTTCGTTCAACCACAAATCTGTCCACCAGCTCGGGGTGACCAGATTTCCAAACCACTGGTGGGCAAACTCGTGGGCCACCACCGTGGCTACACGTTGCTGGTTGCTGCTGGTCGAAACATTCTCTTGATACAACATACCGGTCTCCCTGGAAAACAGAATTAACCGAATAAATGAGAATTACCACTTGCTTATTAAGTCTAACCAAATTGCTGGTGAAATAAGCGACGTTTTTGAGTTAAACATTAGAAGAATGGACCTTTTGTTTGAGAGCATAGTTTATAATTACCTGTAAGTGATTAAGCCCCAGTTTTCCATGGCACCCGCTGAGAAATCAGGCAGAGCAACGTTGTCAATCTTGGGCAGGGGGAATTTAATCTTGAAGTATTGTTCATAGTACTCGAGAATCTTTGGACCGATCTTCAAACAATAGCGTGCTTGGTCGATCGCCTCGCTACGTGTCCAGACTCTGAAGTTCCCAGATTCCGATTTCAACATGGCGAAATCCGAAACTATGAAGGCTACCAGATACGTGGACATTGGCACAGAGCGTTCATAGTGATCCCAGACGTAGGAAGGTAAACCAGGCCTAAAAAAATGCGATATGGAAGGTTATAGGAATAAGGGATAGGTTAGGTTTTAAACCACGGCTGCTCACACTGGCATAGGCTCCCCCTTCGTAGGCATATTCGAGATGGATGTCATATTCCTGGGTCGTGCGATGCTGATTTGGAACCTGGCTTTCAGGGCTGGCTCGTCGAAGCAGGGAAAAGCACGTCGAGCGTCCGTCGCTTGGAATTGCGTCGCGGCGATCCATCTTCAATAGAAAAGCAGAAGACACGGGTGAAAAGTTAACTCCTCTTTCGAGTTATTTTCATCAGAAGCGTCTCTCTCATTTAGAAACGATGAAGAACGGATATACACTCGCAGGCAAAATGATAGCACACGGGTGGTGTCTTTAATTTCTTCTGTTAACTCTGAGTTATAACGTACCTTCTATGAATATGTAAACATAACATAGACTGACCTTACTTCAATGGGTTCTCTTAACCTTTCACGTCCGGTGACATCAACGTGGTGTCATTGACAAGCCGAAGAGAAGAGAGAACCTATTGAAGTAAGTCTATGTTATGTTTACATACAAGGTACGTTATAACTCAGAGCTTCCACGCTAGCATAATCCTAACACAAGAAATTAAAGATAGCGTGTGCTATCATTTTGTCCAGTATTCTAGAACGAATGTTGATGAAACAATTTTAATTTGAACCAATCGAGTCCGAAATATAGGTTGATAACGTTGCTCTGTAACGGTTGTTAAAAATAAAAGTTGTTCGTAGCTGCTAAAAAGCTAAACTTCTGTACATACTCGTACGTAGGATAGTTTCTCGAGTCCTGGTTACAAGGTAAAATTAAATTGTCTGGGCATTTACCTCGTCTGATTGCCAACCGTGTACGAGCTTCTATAGAACCCTTGGAGATAGTTGTTCAGATAGCCAACAAACTTTAGATGCACCACGTATTGTTTGCCCCCCTCCAACGTGTCCGACATTTTAATCACGTGAAACTGCCGTTCAGTGTCGTTTTTCTGCTCCACGATTCCAATTGCTCTGGTCTTGTTGCTCGTAGCTGAATACTCCTTGATGTTCGTGAAACTTTCATCGATGTCCATGCTGACCGCGTGCAACGTTACATTACTCGTGTCCTCGGTTACGTTTATTAGTATCTTGACCTAGAAACAAAATGGGCACCGTGCAACCAAACAGACCGACTTAACAATCTTCTTTATCAACCACGTGGGCCAGATCGTTTTAAAATTATGATATATGTAAAGAAAATGAATTTCTTTAATTCAAATTTGGCGCCACGCCTCCAAATGGCGGGAGAGTAGGGACTGCCCCGGTCTCTCCCGGGAGAGGGAGGTGAAAAGGTGTGAAAACGGAGTTAAGATTTACTTGAGGATTGTAAAAGGGAATTGACGTGAAGAATAAACTTTAAATGTCGTTTCACTGTTTCAAAGCAACGCACGAGTGTTTATTTCTTTGGCATGTAACAATAATAGAATAATCTTATAAAACGACATTTAAAGTTTATTCTTCAAGACAATTCCCTTTTGTTAAAATCTTCACTACGTTTTCACACCTTTTCATCTCCCGGGAGAGTTTGGGACAGTCCCTACTCTCCCGGTATTTGAAAGTGTGGCGCCAAATTTGAATTAAAGAAATTCATTTTTTTTACATATATATAAACTTATCATATGATAAATATATTCCATTTATTTAAAAATGATTAATTTTCTAGTGTCATATTTATCGAAAAATTTACAACAGAAATCTTTGAATGTACAGACGAATAATATAAAATTGTAATATCCGTGTGGAAAAAAATTTGTTAACCCGATTATTATTTAATCACGGAGCACGACTATTCGGCAAGGAACGAAGAAACAGCATTTCGAACTTTCTAGTTGGAATCGCTTACCGAACAAGTTTCGAGTACTTTCACCCTCACAGAGAACCACGTAACCGTCGTCGTCGTCGTCCTCGTTTTCAATATTATTTCACGAGTCCGTGAAAAGGAAAAATGGAACCCAGAAAGGACCGAGGATTAAGTATTCGCCTCTTGATCTACATCCTTTGACGCGAGTATCGGGATTTAGAATTCTCTTTTGTTCGTGAAATTGAAAGAAAGAAACTCATCAAACGATATTAAGGGTAACGTTAATCGTGATTGTTCGATAATCGATAACAAAGGTATTTTTATCGTCCATGAATATTACTCGTTCAAGTGAAACAGATAAAAAATAGGTAGACAGTACAGGTTTTAATATCCCACGAAGTGGTTAACAATTATAAATAAATTATTTACGTTGCATACTGGGAAAAATTTTAATGGGGGATTCTAGAGGCCAAAATAAGATGAAAATCAAGAATAGTAATTTTTTAATTGAGGCTTCGTTAAAAAGTTATTAATGTTTAAAGTTAAAGTGTGCAGCGCGCGCGGTTCCCGTCTCACAGGCGAAACTTTAAACGTTAATAACTTTTTAACGAAGCCTTCATCGACAAATTGTTATTCTTGATTTTCGTCTTATTTTGGCCCCCAGAATCTCCCATTAAAATTTTCCCCATGAGTGGCCGAACACTCTGTAGATACAATGGAGCAGAGAGGTATGCAGGTAGTGTAGTACCTCGCCATTGAAAGTGAAGTTTCCCTCCCATATAAAGGGTGTCAACCTGAGCTCGTACGAGTCGGGCACGACGGATCTGGGCAGCCTGACGTCCAGTTTCTTCTTGGGGAACAAGTCCGGGGAGGAGGCGTCGCGGGATTCGAAATCGGAATTCCTGTGATCGTTGCATGACTTGACGAGCTCCTCCTCGAGGCATGGCGCGAAATGATAGACCAAGAGTCCCGTTACTACCAGGGATATCAGGACCGCTGCGCCCAGGAGGAAACCGCCGTAAGGCGATACCGTGCATCCCCGCTTCCGGCCGAACGTTGTCGTGTGGGCGTCCATCATTGCCAAAACCTCGCGGGACTGGGTCATATCATGCGCGAACCTGAAAACCGCAGAAACAAGTTCGATGATTCCCGTTAGATTCCGGTATTTGGTCGGTATGCATAATAAAAATTCCATTCTCCGAAGAATAAATAAATTTAAACAAAGCTCCCTAACTTGGTAAATTAACCGTTTTAACCATTTAACCGTTTACCTAAAAATTTCAACAACTTTTTAAATAATATGACATCTTAAAAAATATTAAATAATCATAAATTTTCCAATTCCGGTATACGTTTCGTATTCTTTGCAATTGTTATTATTATTAAGAATTATTATTATTATCGATTGTTGTTATTATTATTCCCTACAATTTCAATATATCTTTCTTATTTTTTGCAATTGGTATTATTATTGTTGTTAACAATTATTATTATTATTAACAATTGTTGTTATTATTATCGATTGTTAATGTTATTATTCCTTACAATTTCAATATACCTTTCTCATTCTTTTTAATTGTTATTATTATTGTTATTAACAATTACTATTATTATTATCGATTGTTGTTACTATTATTCCTTACAATTTCAATATACCATTCTTATTTTGTGTAATTGTTATTATTATTGTTATTAACAATTATTATTAACAATTGTTGTTATTGTTATTATTATTATTTCTTACAATTTCAATACACCTTTCTTCACCTTTGCAATTGTTATTAACAATTGTTGCAATTGTTATTAACAATTGTTGCAATTGTTATTAACAATTGTTGTTATTAACAATTATTATTAACAATTGTTGTTATTAACAATTATTATTAACAATTGTTGTTATTAACAATTATTATTAACAATTGTTGTTATTAACAATTATTATTAACCATTGTTACTATTGTTATTAACAATTAACATTAACAATTGTTGTTATTGTTATTAACAATTATCATTAACCATTGTTGTTATTGTTATTAACAATTATCATTATCAATTGTTGTTATTGTTATGATTGCCGATTGTTATTATTATTATTCGTTACGATTTCAATATACCTTTCTTATTCTTTGTAATTGTTATTATTATTGTTATTAACAATTATTATTATTATTAATTTTAACAAAAGCTAATCAATAATTATGTATTTCCCATCTTCTTGCAATTTCAATATACTTTTCTTATTCTTTGCAATTGTTATTATTATTATTATTATTAACTAAAAAAAATGTAATCGATAATTATGTATTTTCCATCCCCTTGCAATTTCAATATACCTTCCTAATTTTTGCACAGGTTTTGAAATCGTGTAATTTTTACGGAAACTAAATAATCACGTGTCGCTTTATCGCAGATAGTGTGACATGTTAAATTTTCAGTTTGTTGAAACGTTTAGTTCGATGAAAAGTTGCTCGTCCTCGGTGGTATTATTCGATCGGTTATCATCGCGAGTTTCTACTCCGTAAACATTGGATTATTAGCATCTATGACGAAATACACCAAGGCTGCCGTTGGATCATTGTCCCGGATAAATTTCCTGGCTGCTGGTGTAAACAGGGCGAAGGCAACCGATCATTAAAAGTAATTTCACGTTCGGACTGAGCACGTCAAGGAAACGCGAGGGACGCGTATTAAACGACCAGAAGGAATCCTTGCTAAGTCTCGGGTCACGTACCATTACATTGTACTAACGAAATTTTAAGTATCGATGAGACACACGTATATACAATTACTGTTTATAAGTTTCTTCTACCGTCCAAGGACGTTCCCTGCCCGAACAATACAACGTTCGAACGATAACCAACGACCGGACAATTCAACGAATAATAATTTTGCAAACTGTTCTCTGTAAAATTGAAACTCGTGAATATTTAAATAATTAAATAAAATCGTTCTATAATATAAGCAAACGTTGTATATTTGCTATGTTTTCGCTATTAATGGATATTCAGATCGAAACGTATTTTTAATGAACGATCGAGAGTTCGATAACGATCTTCTACCTACCATCAACAATCGTCGAAGGTTGCTTAAAGGCGGCGAGAATAATGTCCTCGGAACTCGCGTAAATAGATCACGGCGATCGCTTGTTAGCGAACGATAGTTTTCGAATAACCGATAAACCGAGGAACGCTCGACGCAAGAACCTTCCGTACGCGTCGACGGTTTGCGCGCGACTGCCAAGGACCGACGCGCAACTTCCTGTCCCATCGCCCGGCCGGCTGTCGGTTGTCCTATCGCCTTCCGTAACCTTACATCCTTTCGATCCCGATCCTCGTTTCCCGTCCCGCTGACAACAGAACGCCAACGCGTCCCCAGGATCGATCGTTACATCGATGGGAATTCAAACTATTCCAACGTTTACATTCCAAACACTCGACCAATTAACACACTCACTGCCAGACCAAAACCGTACAATATTCTGCAAAAACAAAATTTGAATTTTAGACCACTGCAAACTACATAACCTAAAATTTGTTCCAGTAATTATTTTTATTATAGTTTTTTTAGTGTTTAAACTATTTCAACGTTTATATTCCTAATATTGGACTAATTAATACATTCACTGGCAGACCAAAACCGTACAATATTCTGCAAGAACAAAATTTGAATTTTAGACCATTGTAAACTAAATAAACTAAAATTTATTAGAGTAATTATTTTTATATTAGTTTTTTTAGTGTTTAAACTATTTCAACGTTTATATTCCTAATATTGGACTAATTAATACATTCACTGGCAGACCAAAACCGTACAATATTCTGCAAGAACAAAATTTGAATTTTAGACCATTGTAAACTGGATAACCTAAAATTTGTTTTTTAGTATTTCAACGTTTACATTCTTAAGACTCGACTAATTAAATGTGTGTACAGGGTTAGGTCTAAAATTTTACTTTTAACCTAAAATAATCTCTAAATAACCTAAAATTTGTTCCAGTAATTACTTTTATAACTTTACTGAAATCCACAAATCCAATTCTTTATTCCAGTCGACATCTCAAAACGAGAATTAATTTTTCTAGTTTCACAGTGGTACACCTGTCACCTATATATTGGTAAACATGTATGTATAGGGTTAGGTCTGAGTTAGATCTAAAATTTCAATTTTAGACAATTGTAAATTAAACAACCTAAAATTTGTTCGAGTAATTACTTTTATAACCTTGCCAAGATTCACAAATCCTATTCAAATTTATTCCCCTAGACATCTCAACTAGAAAATTAAATTTTTTCTAGTTCCATAGTGGTAAACCTGATACCTACACAGGGTGTTCAGCCACCCCTGGGAAAAATTTTAATGGGGGATTCTAGAGGCCAAAATAAGACGAAAATCAAGAATACCAATTTGTTGACTGAGGCTTTATTAAAAAATTATTAATATTTAAAGTTTCGTTCGTACTGAATTTTTTTCTCGAAAATGCGCAGGATTTCGGAGGTATGTCTATTCACCAAAAATTATTGAAATTGACCCCCGCAACCGAAAATAATTTTTCCAGAACGATTTGAAATTTTTTTTCCTGCGAAAAATTTGTCCCCTTATTGAATTTTTTTTCTCGAAACTGGGTAGGATATCGTGGATGTATGTATTGACCAAAAACAATTGTAATTGGCTCCCCTAGCTAAAAATAATTTTTCTAGAACGATTTGAAATTTTTTAATTTTCCCGAGAAAGGGGACAATGTCAATTTTTCTTAAGAATTTGTTTTTGATTTTTAGTAATTTTGTTTGGCACCCTATAGAAAAGTTGTCTAATACTTTTTTGTAGGTACCCATGAGCTCTACCTCAGAAAAAAGTTACATTGAAATATACACACTATTGTAGAAGCTATGGTTATTTGAAAATTGGACCATTTTTAGGGAGTTTTTCTCATTTTGCACGGTCAAGGAACAACTTTTTCAATAATTTTATAATTTCTACATATTCTTCACCAAAATACGCGTTGTTTGTCGTTCGAAACATTAAAGTCCCCCAAGTCGTTCAGAAGTTATGAGATTTTAAAGATTCGCATGAAATTTCGGGGGTGCATTTGTGGCTTCACATTAGATTTTCGGTCAGGAATTTTTTTCTCGAAAGTGCATGGGATTTCGGGGGTATGTATAATGATAAAAAATGATTGTAATTGACCCCCGCAACCGAAAATAATTTTTCCAAAACGATTTGAAATTTTTTTTTCCCGTTGAAAAATTTCACACCTTCCCGAATTTTTTTCTCGAAAATGGATAGGATTTCGAAGGTATTTGTATTCACCAAAAATGATTGTAATTGATCCCCGCAACCGAAAATAATTTTTCCAGAACGATTTGAAATTTTTTAATTTAATCGTTAATAACTTTTCAACGAAGCCTCCATCGATAAATTGATATTCTTGATTTTCGTCTTATTTTGGCTCTAGAATCCCTAAAAATTAATTCTCAAGTTAAGACATCGAGAAAAATAAATTTGGATAGAATTTATGAATTTTAGCAAATTCTATGTAGCTTACAATGGTCTAAAATCGAAATTTTAATTTTGCAGAATATTACACGGTTTTGATCCAACAGCGAATTAATTAACTATTCCATACAATGTATTAAATGGTATAGCTGATGGATCCCTGACGGAAGTTAAATCACTATACATAAAAGCATCGCTATAGCTCGAGCAACGGCACGAGATATAGTACCCAATAATCCTCCAAATCACCAGGAGGTGGGTAATTGATTCAGGCGCGTGTCCCTAATTGATTGAAATCATCTTTGCTACCCGCGGCGGTTTACGATGAATCATCACACCGAAGCCCCTTCAATTTCGCACCGACGATAACTGATAATGTAATTCTATTTACCGAACAAACAAAACGTGGATCAAACGTCATAGAAAAATCGTCCAAAGTATCGTGTACGACAAACACGCCGAATAAAGGTGGATCCGACGCCATTTCTCGATTTCACTAGAAAAGACATCAAATTTCTTCTCGAGTGGCTCTCGATAGGGGCGAATTGAAAATTCCCTGCGTATAATTCGATCCCTCAGGACGTGTCCCACCCACATAAGACCAAGATTAGGTTACAGTTCATTCCGGTGTACTCTTACGGAACAAAACACCGTCATTTATTACAACCGACCAGGGATCATCTATCAAACAAAGCACGTGGTCATTTTGAATAGAAAACAATTGAAAAAAAAAAGAAGAAAAACAGCTTGTACAACTTTGTTTTACCTACTAGGGCCCAGGAATCTTTCATCCCAGGGGGAACCACTGATCTAATGCACCATTGTCATAATCAGTACGCTACGCCGTGGACAATGATGTCGACAATTTCTCTACAGCCGATAAACGTAATTTTTTAATTACAAAATCGACGTTTCTGGTATCTAAAAGAAGCAACCGGATCAGCTTACGGCGATATTAACACATCCCAGCGTGTTTTATTTCTCGTTCCATCGGTCACGAGACGCTCGGTATTAACGGTGTATCTGCACCGTCCGTCTCTTATCATCGTTGTTTTTTTCTTTCTCGAATTAATAGCCATCGCGAGAAAATGAGACGGGACGGGAAACGTGTTGCAACATGTCAGAGCTCCCAACACCCGATTTCGCAAGCTACATTCATCGTGTGTTGCAACAGTAATTATTTTGAAACTTGTCGACCCTAAAATGTTTGCTAATTTAACAACACCATTGATAAATTTTTAATGGTACAGACTTGTTCCGCTTAACCTTTAGTGACATCAGTTTTTATCTCAGGAGCTCATGAGTCCAAAGAGATATACACTTGAAAGTTGCAAAAATACAATAGTGTAAATGAAACAGATAGTTGAATTTGTTCCTCTGTTTAAATTCCTATGCCGAGTGCGACTTGATATCAGTTTTTATCTCAGGAGCTCCTTTGTAAAGTCCAAAGAGATATACACTTGAAAGTTATAAAATACAATAGCGTAAATAAAACAGATACTTAATTCAATTTGTTTGTTCCTCCGTTTAAATTCCTATGTAGAGTGTGACATCAGTTCTCATCTTAAGAACTCCTTTGTCGAGTCCAAAGAGTCCTCTATTTGTTCAAATTGCCCTATTTTTTAATTAACGTTAATTTCATTCACATTGGGAGCTGATGGTAACAAAATTATCATAACGTTAGCTTACTTACAAACATAATCGCAGATATTATGTTTACAAGCAAGCTAATCAAAGATCTTAGTGTTCAACGATTACACAATTGTTTCCTTCGTATGTACCATGTAGATATTTAAGAGATTTCTATTTTAGTCACCGCAAAACGTTTGGATCTCAGAACAGTGTAAATGGAATGATTAGTAATGCAAATTTTGCACACGCTGAAACAGATTTAATTGAACGATCATCAGAAACTCTGTATCCTTGCAACATAAATTTATTTTTGTTAAATTCACTAAGCGATAATGTTTGTGCTAAAGGATTTAATCCTGTTAACACTTTGACTGCCAGTCCAAAATCCTAAAATTGTTTACGAGACCAACACTTTGATTTTAGTCAAGCGTAAACTACAAAACTTAAAAGTTGTCCTAGTAGTTGCTTTCGTAACCTCATTAAAATTCATGAAGCCTATTAAAACTGATTTTCTTTAACATTTCAACCCGAGAATGAATTGTTTTAGTTCTGTCATCCACATATGAGTGACGTGGCAGTAAAATTGATAATAAATGAATAATAATAATGATAACCTGTTTACCTAGGGGAAAATACCTGGAGTTTGAAATAAAAGCTACGTTGAACAAAAAGTTGCAAGCTGTTTTTTTCTTTCCATCGACACCAATGCAGATATTAGCTTCTGGCCTTTAAGTCTGAAAGATTTTCATTGAAAGTTTCAACGAGCCTTTTTGCTTATACGAGAACCGATTAGGGAAGGTCAGTTATTTGTCACGACGGTACTCGTGACTCGGTTCACCGAGTAACTGATAGACCAACCATATCCAACGCTATCATTATCCACTTGCCTCCATGCCATATATCCCTCTCCCTTACCCCCGTTACGCTACGTCCACGTAGTACGTAGGTACGCTCGTAAAAGTAAATCGCATAATCGGATAACGAGAGCTACCTCCTTCGTGGTTGAATGAATAACCCGAGATAACTCGATTCTCAAATCTAGCTCTTCGACTTCCTCCCTTCCTTCTTTCGTTTAGCTTTTTAAAGCATGCCAGTAATGAGATCAACATTACGCAAAATTAAATGTATTGTAAATTTGTTTTACTCTTCTTTCTTATCAACTCGTCGGTGCACAATCTATTATCGTGCATACTGAACATTTAATTACATTCGTTCGTACGAAAATATTTCCATCGCAAATGGAAGGAAAAGTTTCCAAGATCGCTGAAAACTATAAACAAAAGCGAATTTAATATATCGTTTCAAGAGTTGGGATAAAAAAAAAAGTAATTATACTTTGAGATACACGTCCGTGTTTTTAAACATTTCTCTATCTTCATTGTTGGCAATAACAAGGTTTATAGCTTGCACAAAACAGCAGGTCGTTGACCCCTTACTAAAATAACCACATATGATCGTATAGTATCATTCTGAAAAAATTATTTTTGGTTGCAGGGGTCAATTACAAGCATTTTTCGTGAATACACATACCCCTGAAATCCTAACCACATTCGAGAAAAAAATTCGAATAGGTATTGAAATTTTTGGACGAAATTAACAAAATTTCAAATCGTACAAAAAAAATTATATTTAGTCACAGGGGTCAATTACAAGTATTTTTGGTCATTATACATAACCCCGAAATCCTACCCACTTTCGAGAAAAAAATTCTTTACCGAAAATCTAATATAATAAAGTGAGAAAAACCCCCTAAAATTGGTCCAATATTCAAACGGCCATAACTCCGACAATAGTAAAGGTATCTCATTGAAATTTTGAGAGGAAGTGGTGTTCATGGATACCTACACAAAAGTATTGGACAATTTTTCTGTAGAGCGTCAAACAAAATTATTAAAAATAAAAAACGCATTTCTAAGAAAAATCGACGAGGGTAGTCCCCTTTTTCGGTGAAAAAAAAAATTTCAAATCGTTCTGAAAAAATTATTCTCGGTTGCGGGGGTTAATTACAATAATTTTAGGTAAATAGACAAACCCTCGAAATCCTATCCACTTTCGAGGAAAAAATTCGAGAAGGTGTGAAATTTTTTGACAAAATTAACAAATTTCAAACCGTTCTGGAAAAAATTATTTTCGATGGTGGGGGTCAATTACAATAATTTTTTGTTAATACACATACCCCCAAATCCTACGCACTGTCGAGAAAAAAATTCTTTTCCTAAAATACAATGTGAGGTTAGAAATATTGTATGTTGTATGTTTAAAACATTATTACTTCTGAACGATTTGGAGGATTTTAATGTTTAAAAAGGCAAATAACGTCTATTTTAGCGAAGAATATGTAGAAATTCTAGCAATATTGAAAAAGTTGATTCTTAACCCCGAAAAATGAGAAAAACTACATAAAAATGGTCCCATCTTCAAACAGCCATAACTCTTACATTAGTGAGTATATTTCAATGAAACTTTTTTCTGAAGTAGAGCTCATAAGTACCTACAAAAAAGTATTAGACAACTTTTTTGTAGGGCGTCAAACAAAATAACTAAAAATAAAAAACGTATTTTTAAGAAAAATCGACAGGGGGGAATCCCATTTTTCGGCGAAAAAAAAATTTTTCAAATCGTTCTAAAAAAATTATTTTCGATTGCAGGGGTCAAGTACAATAATTTTTGGTCATTATACATACCCCCGAAATCCTACGCACTTTCGAGAAAATAATTCCTTACTAAAAATCTAATTAAGTGCCCAAATTTTTCGACGAAAAAAAAAAATTTCAAATCGTTCTAAAAAAATTAGTTTCGGTTGCAGGGGTCAAGTAGAATAATTTTTGGTGAATAGACTTACCCCTGAATTCCTAGTCAGTTTCGAGAAAAAAATTCAAGAAGATGTGAAATTTTTTGACAAAATTAAAAAATTTCAAATCATTCTGAAAAAATTATTTTCGGTTAAATAGATATACAATATCCTTTATAAATAGTATCCTTATAAGAAAAAAAAATATAATTTCTTGGATTGGATCGTTAGAATCTAATTTGGCAATTTCCGTATGTTGATGGATGACGATGGTTTGCAGATGTTTAGAAATCTATCCCCCGTGCGTTTCTAGCGATAACGCGTCTACGAATAAATTACGATATCAGTCAGTTGTTAGATTAAAAATACCTTGTTGCGCTGCAACATTATCCGTCAAAGAATTTTTATTCCGTTACCGCCATGTCTTCGTTATCTCCTACCAATAAGAAGTACGCGGGTCGTTCGCTAGAGTGCTTCGAACGGTTAGAAACGTTCGCAGACGGTTTCCGTACTCTCGTGTGTACCACACATTTTCATCTTTACTATCCTGGCACACCACCAATTTCAATTCACTGTGAGTACACGCATTCCTTTTCGCACTAATTTCATCGCAGAAACGACCATATTGTCTTGCTAACTACGACCAACTGGCGTTAAGAATTTTACAAAATTCACGTAAAACGTTAGCAAACATTCCAACAGTATCAGATCATAAATTCTAAGAAGAGTTTCATTCCAAGTTTTCCACTTATGCTTCTTTTGATTTTTTTCTTTCTTCTAATTTTTTTTTTTTTTTTTTTTTTTTATTATTGTCCACGTTGCTGCAACAGTGAATAGACATCGACAGGCTGACGATATTTCATGCTTTCGCGGTGCAAGAGCGTCTCGAAATCCCTTTAAGCATATTGGATCACCCCGATTCGAGCCAGCGTGGTCTGGGTCAAGTCTCGCCTAACGCTACATCTACACTCGCACGTTTATATCGAAACTCGTCCACACGACGATTACATACTAATAATAATATTTCTAGTTAGCGAGAAAAGTCGTCTGATACAGCTAGCAAAATGACTTTGGAACTCGCCCAATTTCAACCCCATAGAGTACTTAACACTTTAATGGCCGCAAGTCTACCACTGATATTGCAGACCAAAGTGAGATACACGAAGATTCTAGGAATATTATAAACGTGTAACCACAACAAAAGTAATAAGTTGAATGTATGATGAAATGGTGACTGATACAGTAGATCACGCACACGTGACAGTGGCCGACGCCTGCTGGCTGGCAAAGTCACGTATACGTGACAGCGGCCGTCAAAGTGTTAAAATGGATTATACCATGAAAAAAAATTTTAATGAGAGATTCCAGAGGCCAAAATAAGACGAAAATCAAGAATACCAATT
The DNA here is from genome assembly GCF_013123115.1 of Colletes gigas. Lineage (NCBI taxonomy): Eukaryota > Metazoa > Arthropoda > Insecta > Hymenoptera > Colletidae > Colletes > Colletes gigas. The sequence goes on from NW_025106700.1 coordinate 325,872, forward strand.
TGTTGATGGAGGCTTCGTTAAAAAGTTATTAACGTCTAAAGTTCCACACGTACTGAATTTTTTTCTCGAAAGTGGGTAGGTTTTCGAGGGTATGTATAATGACCAAAAATACTTGTAATTGACCTCTGTGACTAAATATAATTTTTTTAGTATGATTTGGAATTTTGTTAATTTCGTCTAAAAATTTCACAGATTCTCGAATTTTTTTCTCGAAAGTGGTTGGGATTTCAGGGGTATGTCTATTCACCAAAAGTGATTGTACTTGACCCCTGCAACCGAAAATAATTTTTTCAGAACGATTTGAAATTTTTTTTTTCCGTCGAAAATGGGGATCCCCTCTGTCGATTTTTCTTGAGACTTCGTTTTTTATTTTTAGTAATTTTGTTTGACGTCCTATAGAAAAGTTGTCTAATACTTTCCTGTGGGTACCCATGAGCTCTACTTTAGAAAAAAGTTTCAATGAGATACCTTTACTATTGTAGGAGTTATGGTCATTTGAAAATTGGACGACTTTTATGAAGTTTTTCTCATTTTAAAATTTCAAGGAACAGCTTTTCGAATATTTTTGGAATTTCTACATATTCTTCACTAAGATACGCGTAATTTATAATTTAGAACATTAAAATCGTCCAATCCCTTCAGGAGTTATGATTTTTTAAACATATTTATGAAATTTCAAGGAAACATTTCTAACCTCACATTATATTTTCGGAAAAGAATTTTTTTTCTCGAAAGCCCGTAGGATTTCGGTGGTATGTATATTAATCAAAAATGATTGCAATTGTCGCCTGCAAACAAAAATAATTTTTCCAGACCGATTGCAAATTTTTTAATTTTGTCAAATTTGTCCACCTAATCGAATTTGTTTTTCGAAAATGCGTAGATTTTCGGGGTTTGACTATTGACCAAAAATGATTATAAGTGACTCCTGTAATCGAAAATAATTTTTCCAGAGTGATTTGAAATTTTTCATTTTTGGCGAAAAATTTAAGCACCTACCCTCTGTCCATGTTTCTTAGAAATTCGTTTTTTAATTTTAGTAATTTTGTTTGATGCTCTATAGAAAAGTTATCGAATACTTTTTTATAGGTATCCATGAACTCCACTTCCTCTCAAAATTTCAATTCAATTTATTGACTATTCTATGAGTTATGGCCGTTTGAAAACTGCACCAGTTTTAGGGGGTTTTTCTCACTTTATTATATTAGATTTTCGGTAAAGAATTTTTTTCTCGAAAGTGCGTAGGAATTCGGAGGTATGTCTATTCATCAAAAATGCTTGTAATTGACCCCTGTAACTAAATATAATTTTTTTAGTTTGATTTGAAATTTTGTTAATTTCATTCAAAAATTTCAGTACCTTCTCGAATTTTTTTCTCGAAATTGGGTAGGATTTCGAGGGTATGTCTATTCACCAAAAATTATTGTAATTGACCCCCGCAACCAACAATAATTTTTCCAAAGTGATTTGATATTTTTCATTTTCGGCGAAAAATTTAAGCACCTACCCTCTGTCGATGTTTCTTAGAAATTCGTTTTTTATTTTTAGTAATTTTGTTTGACGCTCTATAGAAAAGTTGTCCAATACTTTTGTGTAGGTATCCATGAACTCCACTTCCTCTCAAAAATTCAATCGAATATATTAACTATTCTAGGAGTTATGGCCGTTTGAAAACTGCACCAGTTTTAGGGGGTTTTTCTCACTTTATTATATTAGATTTTTGGTAAAGAATTTTTTTCTCGAAAGTGCGTAGGATTTCGGGGGTATGTCTATTCATCAAAAATGCTTGTAATTGACCCCTGTAACTAAATATAATTTTTTTAGTTTGATTTGAAATTTTGTTAATTTCGTCTAAAAACTTCAGTACCTTCTCGAATTTTTTTCTCAAAATTGGGTAGGATTTCGAGGGTATGTCTATTCACCAAAAGTGATTGTAATTGACCCCCGCAACCAAATATAATTTTTTTCAGATTGATTTGAAATTTTTTATTTAACTTTTTAATGAAGCCTCAGTGAAGGAATTGGTTTTCTTAATTTTCGTCTTATTTTCTTCCATTAAAATTTTTTCTAGGGCCGAACACCCCTGTATGTATGCATGTATGCATTCTCAATTTTTGTGTACCGTTGAACAGATCTGTTTCCATCGTCGACGTCTTCTAATCCCCTTTTAGGAATATTTCCTGCTTGGCAACTATCCTGGAATGTCGATACATGATTCCTCTTACGGTTCTTACATGATTACCCGCCACGCCAACGTAATAATCATTCCTGTTTCCTTCATTATGTCGGTATCGACATACATCACCATTGCGATTCCCAACAACATCCGCAAATCTGAACAAAATAAAATAAAACTCGTACAACAGAGGGTCAAATATTGTATAACAAAAATTCGATCCTTTTGGTAATTCGACTTTCAAAAAATATCAACGGGAGTCAATGTTAAACATTTGAGAATCAACAAACAGATTTTTAATTATTGTTTACATTTTATCTAATTTTTTTAGCTTCTAGTGAAAACGCATATGGCAATTGGTGTTAAAGAAAACTGTCGACATTGGCGGGGCCCGCAGCTGTGCAAAATTAGCATAATCTTGTCGCGTAAACGTGTAACGAGCAAACGTTGGACAATAATTTTCCCTTCTACAAATCATTGCCACATACGCTAGAAAACTATGTCGTAATTGCTCCTTTCTAAGCAATTACTCGCGAGGAATTCGCAGCTATGGATAACCCAAGAAATATTCGTTATTTTTTTTTTTTGTCATTTTTAAATAACACCACGGTGATTCCCCGAATAATTTCCAATCAACTTCGCCTGGATTTACTCTGTTGTAATTCTTCAAGTATGCGAATAAACGTCGTTTATTTTTCTTTAAATATTCCTTCCTTTTCCACCCAAAATTGGCGTTCCCGGATAATCGAAAATCTAACGAATAATGCGTGGCAGGTTGCATAATTCAGAAGCGAAATCTCGTTTCAACGGACACGCCTGAACGACGCCAGGCTGAAATAGAGCGGTTTGTTTAAATAAAAAGTGTCGTTAAATTTTACAATCCGGAATAATGTCGCTCTAACGGGTGTTCCGTTTAAAATGTCAAAAATATCATTCCAGAAATCCAATAAAACTAAGTGGCCAAAATTATTTTTTCTCAACCAGAAAGAAACTATTTGAATACCTAATTTGTTTTCAATTTTATCCAGTCTTCAAACAAAGAATTAAGAAGTTTGATAAGTCACATTATCGTCTCGTACAATTCACGTTTATGTGCATAGGGCACTTCTGGATTACACGGTGCAAACACTTGTGCGTATCTCGATGGTACTTGAAAGGCACACGGATCTATTACACGTGATCCCAACGTACACCTTTCTTAACGGTTTGCTCCAGTTTATCTCGCGGCAAGCACATCAGTCATGAAACGCGTCTCGATGAACAATCAACCAACCAGCCAAAGCAAAATTGCCATCGTGACATCGTGTTTTCGTCCATTAACGTCGAGGTCGAAATTAAAAACGATTTCTAATTGAACTCAAGGAGCCGTTCGACTGAGAAAATTCTCTGCCCCCCGAGTACCGTTCGATTAACCGCCTCTCAGCCTTATCTCCGTCAGTATAGTGCAGGCGTAAATAGGAGTTGGCCAAAACCTCCCGACAACTCGTGGTGAGTAGCTCGATCGCATCCCTTGCGAAAAAAGAAATTAAAAAAAAATAATTCGTGATCAATCGTCTCGTTCGTGAAATAATTAAAAGATAAATTATTACCTGAAGTAAATGGGTCATTTCCGTGAAATCGACAATCGATAAAAATAGAATAAAATGCATCAAGCGTGTTCGATTTCGACAGTGTTTGCTTCTGTCTATGCAAATGCACGCCGTACATTGTGAAACGATAATTAATACGAGGCCAAGAGATAATGCGACTTTAGGTCATTTCGTTTCTACTTTTGCCGCGCCGAGTTTATTGGCATTGGTCGTTCGATCGCTGGTAACGAACGTTGACCGTAGATTCCGCGTGAAAGTTGCCAGACGCGACTGATTGATATTTGCCAAGTTGGACACCGTTTGCGTTTGCGTTTGCGTGTTGAGACCACGAGTGTACGTTGAAAAAGAAACCTCAGGGGGATTTTCTAGGTGAGAACACTCTCCATAGAGACAATACTTCCATCTAATGTTACTTCTCCCATTTAGATACACAGACTCGGAATGTCTGGTTAAAAACTTTGGTCGCTTCGACGGGATTCTATGCACCTCAAGAGTGCAGAGTGACTCGAAGTCCCGTGGGCCAGGAATGTTAGAAAGGTAGAAGGGATACACCTATCCCCGCGTACACATTCAACTCTGATTCGCTATTAGACACACACGTGGACTACCTAAGAGCTAGGGAGCAAGATGGGCACATGGTTCGACCCATCTTGGCCCACGGGACTTCAAATCAGAGACCTACAGTACTCTTCACGGAGGATAGCGTCAATAATAATAATATTCTTCCTTTCAGATCACGTGTACGCAATGGCAAACCAACACCGACGAAAATAATCATTTCATGAGTCACCTAAACAAAGGAAAGTGAGATTAGTGAGATTCCGGAGGGCGTTTGGAAGATACTAGGAATAAATGGATAAATAGTCCCACCCGAAGAGATAGACGACAACACCTATATAGTTCTGTCGGTATCGTAGGCATCTGGAGACTGTGGAGCAGAAAGGTGCGAGTTAAAAAAAACAAATATGGCGAGCGTGGACAGTAACCTGGAGGAGCTGATGGGCCAGCTGGGCGAGTTCGGTAAATACCAGGGTTGGCAGTTCTCCCTGCACATAATCGGCGCCCTGACGGCGGGTCTTCACATGCTGACGCTGTTGACGGTGGCGGCCGTGCCACCTCACAAGTGCAACGTCCCTGGACTCACGTCCGTGATCGACACGTTCAACACCACGTCCTCCACGTGGAACTCCTCGTCGTCGGAGACCGTGCCGCGGCCCATCGACTCCTGCCGCTATTTGGACGCGAACGAGACGATCAGAGAGTGCGACTCGTGGATCTACGACACCCGGTACTTCGAGTCGTCACGCGGCATGGAGTGGAACTTCGTTTGCTCGCAACGGTGGATGGGCTCCGTGGCCCAGTCCACCTACATGTTCGGTGTGTTCGTGGGGGCGGTGACTCTGGGCAGTCTGGCGGACAAATACGGCCGAAAGATAATATTCTACGTGTCCTCCGTCGCCCAGCTGTTCCTCGGTGTGTCCGTTGCCTTGGTGAACGAGTACTATACCTTTCTGTTCCTGCGGTTCCTCTACGGGATCTTCGGGTCCGCGGGCGCGTACATAACGGGCTTCGTCCTGACGATGGAGCTGGTGGGACCGTCGAAGAGGACCGTGTGCGGTGTCATGTTCCAACTGGCTTTCGCCGTCGGTTTCATGTTGGTAGCCGTGTGGGGGGTTCTGATAAAGGACCGCGTGTGGCTGCAGATCGTCTACGGGCTCCACAGCTCCCTACTGATCGGCCACTGGTGGCTCATGGACGAGTCGCCCAGGTGGCTGTGGGCCCAAGGTCGCGTCTCCGAGGCAATCGCTATCGTGCAGAGGGCTCTGAGGATGAACGGGTCCAACGTGAACGTGGACGCGGCCAAGCTGATCACCGAGGCGAAGATTCGTCGCCTGGACAGGGAGGAAGGCAACGACGAATCGTACGGGGCCATGGACCTCTTCAAAACGCCCAATCTCAGAAAGAAGACGCTCAACGTGTGTCTCAATTGGTTCGCCAACTCTCTCGTTTATTACGGTCTGTCTTTGAACGCGAGCAACCTGGTGGGCAATCCGTTCCTGATGATGTTCCTGAGCGGCCTGGTGGAGCTACCCTCGTACATTTTCATGTGTTTCGCTATGGACCGTACCGGTAGACGCTGCATGGTATGCTCCTTCATGCTGATCGGCGGCGTGTGCTGTATAGTTGCTTCCGTTGTTCCCAAGGGCACCGACCTGGCTGCAACCATGATCGTCGTTATAGTTTTATTTGGAAAGGCTTGCATAGCTGGCTCGTTCGCGGTCATTTACAATTACACGGCCGAGCTGTTCCCCACGGTCGTGAGGAACACTGCATTGGGGGTCGGATCCATGTGCGCGAGGCTCAGTGGCGCCCTCACGCCGATGATCATGTTGCTGGATTCGTTGAATCCGAAGGTGCCAGCTATTCTTTTTGGTTTCGTGGCTCTGATATCCGGGTTTCTGTCGCTCTATCTTCCGGAGACCGTCAACCAGCCCATGCCGGAGACTATCGAGGACGGAGAGAACTTTGGGAAGCACGACACCTGCTTCACCACCACTTGCGCCGGCTCGAGGAAGACTAGCGCCACCTACCAAGTCACTATGAGCCAACTGGGTGACAAAGAGGAGAAGGAAAGGCTCAACCAAGACACAAAGTGATCGTCACCTTGTCTATCCACGTGACAAAGACTCTGTAGGTAGTGGAACGACGACGCCATTTCAAACGAGCTGTGATTCCCGATTTAAATAGAATTAGTGCCTTTCTAACTATAAAAAAAAAAATTAAAAGAAACATTATTAAAATTCAAGCTAATCCATGTACATTAATAATGCACAAAAGAATCTTTTCGCTGTCCCTCTAACGCCCTCTATATCCGTCTGCATCTTCGTCACATTATTATTTCTTTCTCCTAATTAATTTACTATTTCAGTTCCACGCAAACTAATAAAACTTTTTACAAGTCTACGATTCGAAGAAGGTTTTTAATGCCGATGACCTTTAGGATTCAAAGAATTAGGCAACTATAGTTGCATAGGCTACCGACCTTTCGACCCTAGTTATTTCCCCATTTTTCATTCGATCGTGAAAACAAATGTTTCGCTCCGGGAAACATAATTTTATCGTACACTTTCTGGCATGATTGGGTAAAAGCAGAGACATAACAAAAATCAGCAATAAGAAAACACTGACATAAACGTTTCGCCCATACTTTACATACATTTTTTAATACGCAAAGTATCTTTAGATCTCTCTCTCTCAAACTTGTTCTCATTCTGTTTTAGCAATTCCTTTCTTTTATATATTACAAACTGTATCTAACATCTGTACACACCTTAACGTGAATTAACGTTCCTTCCGTACCGAAAGATTCTACCGACGATGCATCCATTTTTCCTTCGAAATATTCCACGTCAGGCACATCTTCCTGCTCCATCTTAATCTTTTCTATTATTTTCTCTTCCTCGATAAACTTGTAATTTATTGTGGTCCCCCGTATGTTTAAAACGGTGCGAACACGCAGACCCAGAGTTGTTGCCCATTATGATTAACGCTTCCAATATTCTCACAGCGTAATCCACTGCATCCATAACTTCGCTCTTTATTGTTAATGCATTTTCGAATTCCCTATCGTTATTTTCTAGTACACCACGGTTCCACAAGTGGAAAGAACAATCTTCTAAACCATTATGGGAAATGGACGGTACACGAAGGTTAGCCATTTTTATAAACATTTACAAAAGTGATCGCGAAAATCATTAAAGAAGCTCGTCCTAGAAAACTTTGGTGGAAAATCACTAGAAATTATAACTACACTTTTATCATTACGAATTGACTAATTTATTTAGGTGATTATACTGTGCACAGTACGAAGGAGAGAGGTAAACACAACCATGTGACCGCAATGAGGCGAAACGGCGAGAGGCTGTAGGTTATGTTAAATAAATACGAATATGACAGATTTTTATACTAGTTATAGCACAGTTCTTTCGGAAAATTTATGTTTTTAGTCATCTTGACACAAGTTTCTCGATCCTTGGCCAAAGTTTTATAGAATTCGAGTTATCACGCGCGACGATCTACGACGCAAATCGACGACTAATAACTTGGTAAATAGGAACTGTTCGAAGGTCTCGCCGCAGCGCCACCAACGTCCACCACAGAAACTAAACGAAGAGGGAAATTTTAATTTTGCCTCAATATTATGACTATTAAACGCTACTACCAAAACATAATTATTAACCCCATGGTCGACTCTAGTAAGTACTATAGTAGTTAATAATAGTACACTTCTTTCGGAAAATTGTAAAATTTACTGTTTTTAGTCATCTTGTCACGCGTGACGATCAACGACGCAAACCAACGACTAATAACGCGATAGATAGGAACTGTTCGAAGGTCTCGCCGCAGCGCCACCAACGTCCACCACAGAAACTAAACGAAGAGGGAAATTTTAATTTTTCCTCAATATTATGACTATTAAACGCTACTACCAAAACATAATTATTAACCCCATGGTCGACTCTAGTAAGTACTATAGTAGTTAATAATAGTACACTTCTTTCGGAAAATTGTAAAATTTACTGTTTTTAGTCATCTTGACACGCGTGACGATCTACGACGCAAACCAACGACTGATAACGCGATAGATAGGAACTGTTCGAAGGTCTCGCCGCAGCGCCACCAACGTCCACCACAGAAACTAAACGAAGAGGGAAATTTTAATTTTGCCTCAATATTATGGCTATTAAACGCTACTACCAAAACATAATTATTAACCCCATGGTCGACTCTAGTAAGTACTATAGTAGTTAATAATAGTACACTTCTTTCGGAAAATTGTAAAATTTACTGTTTTTAGTCATCTTGTCACGCGTGACGATCTACGACGCAAACCAACGACCAATAACGCGATAGATAGGAACTGTTCGAAGGTCTCGCCGCAGCGCCACCAACGTTCACCACAGAAACTAAACGAAGAGGGAAATTTTAATTTTGCCTCAATATTATGACTATTAAACGCTATTACCAAAACATAATTATTAACCCCACGGTCGACTCTAGTAAGTACTATAGTAGTTAATAATAGTACACTTCTTTCGGAAAATTGTAAAATTTACTGTTTTTAGTCATCTTGTCACGCGTGACGATCTACGACGCAAACCAACGACTGATAACGCGATAGATAGGAACTGTTCGAAGGTCTCGCCGCAGCGCCACCAACGTTCACCACAGAAACTAAACGAAGAGGGAAATTTTAATTTTGCCTCAATATTATGACTATTAAACGCTACTACCAAAACATAATTATTAACCCTCATGGTCGACTCTAGTAAGTACTATAGTAGTTAATAATAGTACACTTCTTTCGGAAAATTGTAAAATTTACTGTTTTTAGTCATCTTGTCACGCGTGACGATCTACGACGCAAACCAACGACCGATAACGCGATAGATAGGAACTGTTCGAAGGTCTCGCCGCAGCGCCACCAACGTTCACCACAGAAACTAAACGAAGAGGGAAATTTTAATTTTGCCTCAATATTATGGCTATTAAACGCTACTACCAAAACATAATTATTAACCCCACGGTCGACTCTAGTAAGTACTATAGTAGTTAATAATAGTACACTTCTTTCGGAAAATTGTAAAATTTACTGTTTTTAGTCATCTTGTCACGCGTGACGATCTACGACGCAAACCAACGACTAATAACGCGATAGATAGGAACTGTTCGAAGGTCTCGCCGCAGCGCCACCAACGTCCACCACAGAAACTAAACGAAGAGGGAAATTTTAATTTTTCCTCAATATTATGACTATTAAACGCTACTACCAAAACATAATTATTAACCCCATGGTCGACTCTAGTAAGTACTATAGTAGTTAATAATAGTACACTTCTTTCGGAAAATTGTAAAATTTACTGTTTTTAGTCATCTTGACACGCGTGACGATCTACGACGCAAACCAACGACTGATAACGCGATAGATAGGAACTGTTCGAAGGTCTCGCCGCAGCGCCACCAACGTTCACCACAGAAACTAAACGAAGAGGGAAATTTTAATTTTGCCTCAATATTATGGCTATTAAACGCTACTACCAAAACATAATTATTAACCCCACGGTCGACTCTAGTAAGTACTATAGTAGTTAATAATAGTACACTTCTTTCGGAAAATTGTAAAATTTACTGTTTTTAGTCATCTTGTCACGCGTGACGATCAACGACGCAAACCAACGACTAATAACGCGATAGATAGGAACTGTTCGAAGGTCTCGCCGCAGCGCCACCAACGTCCACCACAGAAACTAAACGAAGAGGGAAATTTTAATTTTTCCTCAATATTATGACTATTAAACGCTACTACCAAAACATAATTATTAACCCCATGGTCGACTCTAGTAAGTACTATAGTAGTTAATAATAGTACACTTCTTTCGGAAAATTGTAAAATTTACTGTTTTTAGTCATCTTGACACGCGTGACGATCTACGACGCAAACCAACGACTGATAACGCGATAGATAGGAACTGTTCGAAGGTCTCGCCGCAGCGCCACCAACGTTCACCACAGAAACTAAACGAAGAGGGAAATTTTAATTTTGCCTCAATATTATGGCTATTAAACGCTACTACCAAAACATAATTATTAACCCCACGGTCGACTCTAGTAAGTACTATAGTAGTTAATAATAGTACACTTCTTTCGGAAAATTGTAAAATTTACTGTTTTTAGTCATCTTGTCACGCGTGACGATCTACGACGCAAACCAACGACTAATAACGCGATAGATAGGAACTGTTCGAAGGTCTCGCCGCAGCGCCACCAACGTCCACCACAGAAACTAAACGAAGAGGGAAATTTTAATTTTGCCTCAATATTATGACTATTAAACGCTATTACCAAAACATAATTATTAACCCCATGGTCGACTCTAGTAAGTACTATAGTAGTTAATAATAGTACACTTCTTTCGGAAAATTGTAAAATTTACTGTTTTTAGTCATCTTGTCACGCGTGACGATCTACGACGCAAACCAACGACCGATAACGCGATAGATAGGAACTGTTCGAAGGTCTCGCCGCAGCGCCACCAACGTCCACCACAGAAACTAAACGAAGAGGGAAATTTTAATTTTGTCTCAATATTATGGCTATTAAACGCTACTACCAAAACATAATTATTAACCCCACGGTCGACTCTAGTAAGTACTATAGTAGTTAATAATAGTACACTTCTTTCGGAAAATTGTAAAATTTACTGTTTTTAGTCATCTTGACACGCGCGACGATCTACGACGCAAACCAACGACCAATAACGCGATAGATAGGAACTGTTCGAAGGTCTCGCCGCAGCGCCACCAACGTCCACCACAGAAACTAAACGAAGAGGGAAATTTTAATTTTGCCTCAATATTATGACTATTAAACGCTACTACCAAAACATAATTATTAACCCCATGGTCGACTCTAGTAAGTACTATAGTAGTTAATAATAGTACACTTCTTTCGGAAAATTGTAAAATTTACTGTTTTTAGTCATCTTGTCACGCGCGACGATCTACGACGCAAACCAACGACCAATAACGCGATAGATAGGAACTGTTCGAAGGTCACGCCGCAGCGCCACCAACGTTCACCACAGAAACTAAACGAAGAGGGAAATTTTAATTTTGCCTCAATATTATGACTATTAAACGCTATTACCAAAACATAATTATTAACCCCACGGTCGACTCTAGTAAGTACTATAGTAGTTAATAATAGTACACTTCTTTCGGAAAATTGTAAAATTTACTGTTTTTAGTCATCTTGTCACGCGTGACGATCTACGACGCAAACCAACGACTGATAACGCGATAGATAGGAACTGTTCGAAGGTCTCGCCGCAGCGCCACCAACGTTCACCACAGAAACTAAACGAAGAGGGAAATTTTAATTTTGCCTCAATATTATGACTATTAAACGCTACTACCAAAACATAATTATTAACCTCATGGTCGACTCTAATAAGTACTATAGTAGTTAATAATAGTACACTTCTTTCGGAAAATTGTAAAATTTACTGTTTTTAGTCATCTTGTCACGCGTGACGATCTACGACGCAAACCAACGACCGATAACGCGATAGATAGGAACTGTTCGAAGGTCTCGCCGCAGCGCCACCAACGTTCACCACAGAAACTAAACGAAGAGGGAAATTTTAATTTTGCCTCAATATTATGGCTATTAAACGCTACTACCAAAACATAATTATTAACCCCACGGTCGACTCTAGTAAGTACTATAGTAGTTAATAATAGTACACTTCTTTCGGAAAATTGTAAAATTTACTGTTTTTAGTCATCTTGTCACGCGTGACGATCTACGACGCAAACCAACGACTAATAACGCGATAGATAGGAACTGTTCGAAGGTCTCGCCGCAGCGCCACCAACGTCCACCACAGAAACTAAACGAAGAGGGAAATTTTAATTTTTCCTCAATATTATGACTATTAAACGCTACTACCAAAACATAATTATTAACCCCATGGTCGACTCTAGTAAGTACTATAGTAGTTAATAATAGTACACTTCTTTCGGAAAATTGTAAAATTTACTGTTTTTAGTCATCTTGACACGCGTGACGATCTACGACGCAAACCAACGACTGATAACGCGATAGATAGGAACTGTTCGAAGGTCTCGCCGCAGCGCCACCAACGTTCACCACAGAAACTAAACGAAGAGGGAAATTTTAATTTTGCCTCAATATTATGGCTATTAAACGCTACTACCAAAACATAATTATTAACCCCACGGTCGACTCTAGTAAGTACTATAGTAGTTAATAATAGTACACTTCTTTCGGAAAATTGTAAAATTTACTGTTTTTAGTCATCTTGTCACGCGTGACGATCAACGACGCAAACCAACGACTAATAACGCGATAGATAGGAACTGTTCGAAGGTCTCGCCGCAGCGCCACCAACGTCCACCACAGAAACTAAACGAAGAGGGAAATTTTAATTTTTCCTCAATATTATGACTATTAAACGCTACTACCAAAACATAATTATTAACCCCATGGTCGACTCTAGTAAGTACTATAGTAGTTAATAATAGTACACTTCTTTCGGAAAATTGTAAAATTTACTGTTTTTAGTCATCTTGACACGCGTGACGATCTACGACGCAAACCAACGACTGATAACGCGATAGATAGGAACTGTTCGAAGGTCTCGCCGCAGCGCCACCAACGTTCACCACAGAAACTAAACGAAGAGGGAAATTTTAATTTTGCCTCAATATTATGGCTATTAAACGCTACTACCAAAACATAATTATTAACCCCACGGTCGACTCTAGTAAGTACTATAGTAGTTAATAATAGTACACTTCTTTCGGAAAATTGTAAAATTTACTGTTTTTAGTCATCTTGTCACGCGTGACGATCTACGACGCAAACCAACGACTAATAACGCGATAGATAGGAACTGTTCGAAGGTCTCGCCGCAGCGCCACCAACGTCCACCACAGAAACTAAACGAAGAGGGAAATTTTAATTTTGCCTCAATATTATGACTATTAAACGCTATTACCAAAACATAATTATTAACCCCATGGTCGACTCTAGTAAGTACTATAGTAGTTAATAATAGTACACTTCTTTCGGAAAATTGTAAAATTTACTGTTTTTAGTCATCTTGTCACGCGTGACGATCTACGACGCAAACCAACGACCGATAACGCGATAGATAGGAACTGTTCGAAGGTCTCGCCGCAGCGCCACCAACGTCCACCACAGAAACTAAACGAAGAGGGAAATTTTAATTTTGTCTCAATATTATGGCTATTAAACGCTACTACCAAAACATAATTATTAACCCCACGGTCGACTCTAGTAAGTACTATAGTAGTTAATAATAGTACACTTCTTTCGGAAAATTGTAAAATTTACTGTTTTTAGTCATCTTGTCACGCGCGACGATCTACGACGCAAACCAACGACCAATAACGCGATAGATAGGAACTGTTCGAAGGTCTCGCCGCAGCGCCACCAACGTCCACCACAGAAACTAAACGAAGAGGGAAATTTTAATTTTGCCTCAATATTATGACTATTAAACGCTACTACCAAAACATAATTATTAACCCCATGGTCGACTCTAGTAAGTACTATAGTAGTTAATAATAGTACACTTCTTTCGGAAAATTGTAAAATTTACTGTTTTTAGTCATCTTGTCACGCGCGACGATCTACGACGCAAACCAACGACCAATAACGCGATAGATAGGAACTGTTCGAAGGTCTCGCCGCAGCGCCACCAACGTTCACCACAGAAACTAAACGAAGAGGGAAATTTTAATTTTGCCTCAATATTATGACTATTAAACGCTACTACCAAAACATAATTATTAACCCCACGGTCGACTCTAGTAAGTACTATAGTAGTTAATAATAGTACACTTCTTTCGGAAAATTGTAAAATTTACTGTTTTTAGTCATCTTGTCACGCGTGACGATCTACGACGCAAACCAACGACTGATAACGCGATAGATAGGAACTGTTCGAAGGTCTCGCCGCAGCGCCACCAACGTTCACCACAGAAACTAAACGAAGAGGGAAATTTTAATTTTGCCTCAATATTATGACTATTAAACGCTACTACCAAAACATAATTATTAACCCCATGGTCGACTCTAGTAAGTACTATAGTAGTTAATAATAGTACACTTCTTTCGGAAAATTGTAAAATTTACTGTTTTTAGTCATCTTGTCACGCGTGACGATCTACGACGCAAACCAACGACCGATAACGCGATAGATAGGAACTGTTCGAAGGTCTCGCCGCAGCGCCACCAACGTTCACCACAGAAACTAAACGAAGAGGGAAATTTTAATTTTGCCTCAATATTATGGCTATTAAACGCTACTACCAAAACATAATTATTAACCCCACGGTCGACTCTAGTAAGTACTATAGTAGTTAATAATAGTACACTTCTTTCGGAAAATTGTAAAATTTACTGTTTTTAGTCATCTTGTCACGCGTGACGATCTACGACGCAAACCAACGACTAATAACGCGATAGATAGGAACTGTTCGAAGGTCTCGCCGCAGCGCCACCAACGTCCACCACAGAAACTAAACGAAGAGGGAAATTTTAATTTTTCCTCAATATTATGACTATTAAACGCTACTACCAAAACATAATTATTAACCCCATGGTCGACTCTAGTAAGTACTATAGTAGTTAATAATAGTACACTTCTTTCGGAAAATTGTAAAATTTACTGTTTTTAGTCATCTTGTCACGCGTGACGATCTACGACGCAAACCAACGACTAATAACGCGATAGATAGGAACTGTTCGAAGGTCTCGCCGCAGCGCCACCAACGTCCACCACAGAAACTAAACGAAGAGGGAAATTTTAATTTTGCCTCAATATTATGACTATTAAACGCTACTACCAAAACATAATTATTAACCCCATGGTCGACTCTAGTAAGTACTATAGTAGTTAATAATAGTACACTTCTTTCGGAAAATTGTAAAATTTACTGTTTTTAGTCATCTTGTCACGCGTGACGATCTACGACGCAAACCAACGACTAATAACGCGATAGATAGGAACTGTTCGAAGGTCTCGCCGCAGCGC